>NC_133154.1:28107858-28416096 GCF_048418815.1 Hemitrygon akajei
ATAAAGGCAGCACACCTTGCCATGAATAATACAGCCCGGATAGCAGTTAAAATACTGTTGCGACAAGTGATCCCCCGCTATGGGTTACCAGAAATACTGAGCTCAGATAACGGTCCCCACTTTGTAGCAAAATTAACTGAGGAAATCTGCAATGCCTTATCCATTAAACAACAATTCCATCGCTCTCACCATCTCCAGGCTGCAGGTATAGTGGAAAGGGCAGATGGTAAGTTAAAAAAAGACAAATTGGCAAAACTTACGGAGGAAACGAGGCTTAATTGGTTAAAGGTATTGCCCTTAGCATTATTTCATATGAGGGTCAACCCCTGGAAAAAAAAACGGACTGTCACCAGCTGAAATCATCTTCGGAAAGCCCCTAAGGACTCCGTGGGGTTCCGCGCGTTTCCCATTCTTGATATAAACGGACTACCTAACGAAGATTCTCCAAGCCTTACATTCACAGGTGTGTCAGGCATACAAGGACGAAGACGATACGACAAGCGAAGGCGACTACCCCAACATCGAACCCGAGGACTACGTACTAATTAAGAACTGGAACCGTGGCAAATTAGAACAACGAAGAAAGGGACCATTCCAAGTACTGCTCACCAGGCCCACGGCAGTCAAGTTGGAAGGACAACCGTGGTGGTCCTGACTGTAAAACATTATGGAGTAGTGGGGGGCTGTTATGGACTTCACCATGTACTGGGCCGTTGTCTTTTTGCTTTCTTTTTGCATGGCTTCCAGTCAACTAGAGTCATGTATAAGGGCGGGAGCAGTGGCCACCGAAGACGTGGCAGCTCCCCATCGGTTAAAACCATCTTTTTCCCAAGGCCCACGCAGGGAGCAGTTCCCCAAGTGCATTGGCCAAAACATCCCCTACTCTCTGATTTTGCCCATAATACTTTCCTGTCCCTTTGCCACAACTATGCCAAACACTAAGAAGCAGGGGGATGTTGGATATGTGCGCAACTACCCTTGCATGGAAAGACTATGGTATAGTTGTCAGTGACCCCCTCAATTCTAGCGAGGAACTCTCTGCTTGGGGATTCTTTAATAACATCCAGGGTAGTGAGGTCCAGAATTGCAAGGGGACTCCGAGCGATGGCAAATGTCAGCGTTTTGAAGGGTGGTACCTCAGGTCCCCATTGAATATAACCTCCTTCCCTGAAGCCTCTTGACAACACCGACGTGTGCCCCGCACCCAGGTGGCAAATACAACTTGTTACTGTAATCGCCAGGGGAAAGTTTTCCTGGGGAACAGCATTTGCAGCATCTATAATTATAATGTTAATGGCGGATTTCTCCCTCGGCCTTTGAATAGCACCTATTGGGTTGTGAAGATAAAGCCTACTTGTGGCTACCCGGGGAAGCGACCAATAGGTGGGACCGGCAGCTGCCCCAGAAAAAGTGGAGCCGGTGCTGTTATCTAGCTTACCTAGTCCCCAGCCTAAGGGACCACCCCCACTGACAGAGGCAGAAACGGGGAATCACGGACTCAGAGAGGTTCTGGAAGTTTGCCTTCCCACCTGGGCTAGGAACTCCCAAGAAAGCATTAAGTTGGTAGCTTCCCTGGAGGAATTGGCAAATGAAACTGCCAGTATTCTATTAGGCACTCAAACTCGGGTGGCTGAGGTGATCACGGAAATGTTAGCCATCCAACAAACAGTCCTACAGAATCCTATGGCTTTAGACTTTAACCTACCTGAGAAAGGGGGAACTTGTGTTGTCATTGACACAGAATAGTGCACCTAAACCCCTGATGAGTCTACCAACATTACCTACCTCTCCGAGCAGGAGAGACAGCATCAAGAAAGCAGGACAGGATTTACACGGGTTCACCAAGGGGTCTAAATGCTGGTCCTTTGAAGGCCTATTCTGTAATATGTGGAGCATGATATTGCATTATGGCCTAATAGTTGTACTTATCATTGATATAATTACTGTTGTAACGCTGTTTTTAGCCACTGATGCTGCACTCGGTCGCTTTCTCTGTAAAAAAAACTACTGCTTCATTGATCATGTAATGATAAAATGAGGGAATGATAAAGTACGTAAAAGGGTTAACACATTCGTTAAACAATAGCAGCCTTTCTCTCTGAAAGAAACCGCTGATGATCAACAAATGTGCTAGGCCATGCTGAGCCATATTTTTTCTCGGAGTCAGACAGCGTTTCAAGGTCTTTGTTTCTTTGTGCAGTGAAGCGCAGAGAGAGGACAATTCCAGCCCTTTTGTGTATGAGGCCATTAAGCCTATTCTGCAATTTGTCTCTTGGTACTGTCAAGCAATAGGTAAGTATGACTCCAGCTTGGTATGTGTGTGTGTGTGTGTGGGGGGGGGGGGGGTGGTATCTGAATGACTATATCCATTCTTTAAGGGGAATTTGGAGTTAGTTGGTGGATCGGGCAGGAACAATCACAGACTGTTCCTGTTTGAGTAACTAACTGAGTAAGCCCCGGGTACTTTGAATAAAGAAGTTGTACTTATACAGTCTCTGAGAGTGTTTATCCAGATTCGACTTCCAAAGGAGGGGTATAGGAGGTGGGGTGAAAAGGGGTGAGGAGGGGGAGAAGAGGAGGGGTTAGAAGGGGAGGATGGGGAGAAAGGTGAAGGAGAGAAGAGAGAGGAGTGCAGAAGGGGGAAGAGGAGAAGAGACAGGAAGGGGATGAGTGGGAGAGAGGGAGAAGGGGAGGAGATGACGAGGGGGAGAAGGGGAGAGGGGAAGGAGGGGGAGGAGGGGAGGACGGAAGAGGAGACGTAGGGGGAGGGAGGTCCATATCCATCAGTCAGGGTGAACCATGGATGTTGTCTCCCTGCTGTCTGGATATATAAGCTTGAGCAGTATAACATAGACAGCAGATTATTGACCATGTAGCAAGCACCCCTTCTCCATGCATTCATGATATGTCAAGGCCAGGAGCTGGACTTGGTTGTCAGAGGCTGTTTGTGATGCAAGCTATTGGGAGCATTTAATAGGTAGTGTGAGCTTATCCACACTACCACCCCCAGCTATAACACCTTTCAGCATTTATTTATGGTATAACATTACTCACTGAGATCTAATCCAAGGGCTTGGGGAGTTTATATTAGAAATACAGATCCTCAGGAGTCAGTTACAGTCTGCGATATACAGTAATCCAGGAGCGTGAACCAGGAAATCTGGTCTCCAGAACCAGCTTGCAGGGAGCAGGAAAGGTATGTGTGACGCCCTTTAACCTTCTGCCCTTAACCTTTCACCTTCAAGCATGCAGATCACAAAGAACAGAACAGAGGGGAGTCTATCTGCTGGTCTACAGAACAGTGAGAAAAATGAGAAAAACATTTAATTGCTGAGACATTTTGACAGTTTAGTTAATGGATGGAAAAAGTAATCAGGAAAGTACAAAGTAAAACTTATGATCTGAGCACTTACATGTCATCACATACAATCCTGAGATTCTCTTTCTGGCGGGTACAGTATAGTTAGCAAATCTATAGAATGGTAACTGTAAACATCAGGGACTATAAACTGTAAACAAACTGTGCAAATGAAGATATAAATAAATAGCAATAAATAATAAGCGTGAAATAACAATACAACAGATTCCTTAAATGAGTGTAGCTATCCCCTTTTTTTCAAGAGATACGAGACCAAGGGATCATTGGCAGACATGGGGATGTGTGATGGTTTCTCCCTGTTCTGGTTGTCAACCCAAACATTGAAGGCATTGAGCTCATCCGGAAGTGAAGCTCTGATGTCCGCTATGTCACTCAATTTATCTTTGTTAAAAGTTCTGGCATTCAAACCATGCCATAGCTGCCAAGTGTCCCTTATTAATTCCAGTCTCGTCCAGAATCTCCACTTCACCAGAGAGATGACTTTCCGCAGATCTTTCCGCACCTCTTGTAGCATTCTTGATCTCCAGATTTGTTTGCCTATGATCTGGCTCTCAGTAGGTTCTGGATTCATTGTTCATCCAGGGCTTCTGATTGGGGAAAACACTGAACTATTTTGCAAGGCCACACTCATCCATAACTGTTTTAATAAAGTCTGTAAGAACCCTGGTGTAGTCATTCAGGATCTCGGATGAGTTCTTGAACACGGCCCAGTCCACTGGCCCAAGGCAATCTGCAACCGTTCCTCAAACTCCCAAGACCACCACTTAGTTGTTTTGATCTCTGGAGCCATGCTCTTTAGGCCGTCTGTATGCTGGTATCAGCAGTACAGCCAAATTATCCGACTTGCCAAAATGCGGTCTCGGGAAGGAACGACTGCATTCCGATTGTAGTGCAACAGTGGACTAATGTGTTAGAACCTCTAGTGCAACAGGTTAACTGCTGGTGATAACTGCGCAGAGTTTTCTTCAAACAGGCCTGCTGAAAGTTGCTGACCAGAGTTTGAAATGCATCGGAATGGGCTGTTTCCTGTTTACAGACCGCATTCAGCAGTTTCATAAGTGCCTGCTTATACAGTAGTCAGCCGCTGGTGGGATGTAAACTGCGGTCAGGATCCCGAATGAGGACTCCCGAGGCAAGTAGAATGGTCTGCATTTAATCATTAGTTGTTTTAAGTCAGGAGAGCAAGAAGGTGACATAACCCAACGTCCATGCACCGACTAGAATTGACTATAAAGCATTCCCGCCATCTATTTCCTTACCAGATCTCGAGGTTCGATCCATTCTGAAAATGGTAAAACCTTCTGGTCAGTTGCTACGTCCGGCGTGTTTGCCGTCAACCAAGTCTCAATACAACAAAGAACTGAGATCTGACTCTGATACAGCAGTCTTGCCCTGAGATCGTCAGTCTTATTTTCAAGTGACTCTACACTCGCCAACTAGATGCTCTGAAGAGGAGGCCTCATCTCCCTGCGGTTCAGCCTGGTTTGAATCCCGCCTTTCTTGCCGCCTTCTCGGCGGTGGCCATGGCATTGGCCTTTAAATGCGCCGCAATTAACTGCTCCGCATTTAACCGTCGAACGTGAGATCGGAAGATCATTGATATAGTTCCGTAGCCCGTCGTAGTCCAGGAATTCTCATTAGAAGGGACAATGGGAAATAAAAGCAGGTGGAGGATATCATGGCTTCTCCACCATTCTACCATGGCTGATTCTTTTCTCATCATCATCCTTCTGCTACTCCCTGCAACGCTTAACCAATCAACAACCTGTAAATTTATGTATTAAATACACCCAATAACTTGGCCATCTGTGATATCAGATTCCTCCTCATCTCAGATCTAAATGGATGTCCCTTTATATTCTCAGATCCTAAACTCCCCTGCTGAAAAAATAATCCTCTTGGTGTCCACCCTATCCAGCCTTTCAATATCATATATGTTTTACTGAGACCCCACCCCTCTCTAGCCTCCACACTACCACTCAAATACATCAAACACTCCTCATATGTTATGCCTTTCAGAGCTCTGAGACCCAGGTGAAGTTTTCTAATGTTGAGACTGATGGATTTTTCAATAATCCAGCTGCATCAAAGGTTTGGAGGAAGACAGGCGAGCATTGGCTGATTCATTAAAAAAGTGAGGTTTGTCTCAGAAAGAGTTAAGAGGGCAGGTGCCACATGGAGTAGAACACTCAAAGTGCAACAAGCTTGAATGGGGTGGAGTTTGTAGAATGTATCTCAGAAATCTTAATTAGACACTGAACTAGTGGATATAGAAGTGTTTTATTCAACAAAAGTTAGCAGTAGGCATCATATTGAAACACTCTTGGAACAAGAGGACTGCTTGATCCAATATTACATGATGTTTTATGTGCTAAAGATTAAAGGTAACATTTTGACAATTCTCCAGAAAAGGTCCTTACAGCCCCTTCTTGTCCCTCCAGGACAAAAATGGACAAAAAACACACCAAGCATGTTTCACTTTGATGCCTGCTGCTCGTTTTTGTTGAATAAAAGACTTCTATATCCATTAGTTCAGTGTCTCTCTGGTGACGTTGTTCACAATACCTCACCTCTATTTTGAGGCTATGCCCTCTAGTCCTAGACTCCCCCACCGTGAAAAATGAACTCTAATTAGGGCTTCTTGTTCCAGGAAAGGCCAAACGTTAAGGAGGATCTAATCAAATTGGGCGGCAAAAATGCCCTGTAGTTTGGAACTCTTTCTCCAATTACCTGACACTTCCCTGTTGTGGATCTGCGCCTTCACTATTATCTCTACTGGCTACCTAAAAGCTCTAAGCAGAGATTGTTCCAGATATTTCACCAACAAATCCATTGAAACACTCACGCTACAATTATAACCAGTTCAATTCTCTGCCGCGTTTGTGATACTTTGTGACATCCTAGTGACTGACCTAAACAGATCCAAGTGTGAGTACTACCTTAAAAAATACTCACTCACTCAGACTGCTAAAGTTGCTGCCACATGATGGGTTATGGACATATCCTGAATGAGACCCCAAATGCTGTAGTTTGAACAGTTCCTGGAGAGGCACTGAAGCTAGTGGTTAGTGGGTTTAGAAGAGTTTTATTCAGCAAAAGCATGCAACAGGCTTCATATTCAGACACTTTTGTAAGAAGGGGCCTACTTGATCCACTATTACATGACGTTTTTGCAGTATATGCTAATAATCAAAGGGAACAGCAGGATGATTCTATAGTTACAATGTACTTCCTTTGAATGCTTACAATGCTTCCTTTGAATTACATACAGTTTCAAACACCTCATTCTTCACACCTACTCTCCAGTCACACAAGATCAATGTTAATCCCCCACTAACTCTTGGCCACATTCATCCATATGCAGGCATCTGAGGTCTAATTGTTCTGAGTGTTACAACCATGGATTAGGCAGCACAGCCTGTACAGCAATTGCAGTCATGAATATACATGTGTCAGCTAATTATTATTTCATTGTGATAGTATTTAACTCCATTCATTCTGTCATAGTCTTTGTCGAGACTTGGACACAGCAACGGTTCGCTGCCAGCTTGCATTCCGCCTTGCCTGAGAAATTGGATTGTCGAGGCAACTGACTCTGAAGACTAGCGGTATTCATTCCTTTCTTAGTTGTTCTTTTCAGCCGCGGTGTAGGCTTCGTTTTCCATTTGAGAGTTATAGTTAACGGCCCTGTTTGGCCTAGCGTTTATTGTTTTCTTTTCCCTTTAACACTGTTCACATTAAAGTCTGAACTATTGACCTACTTCAATGTCTCTCACTCCACACTTGGGCCATATCTGAACCTCATGACACTGAGCTGTCTTTTAATTTCAAACTGCAATCTACATTCAAATCAGGAATTTGGTCGCTGGTGAAATTAATATTTGCTATATACCCTAACTCCAGAATATTCTAAACAGAGGAACATCCATTGAGAGCAGAGATGATGAGGAATTTATTTAGGAAGAGCGTGCTGAACTTGTGGAATTCATTGCCATGGGTGGTTGAGGAGGCTAACTCACTCGGTGAATTTAAGGTATAGATTGATAGGTTCTTTATTAGTCAGGGCGTGACAGGTTATGGGGAGAAGGCAGGAGAATGGGTTTGAAAAGGAAATGAATCAGCCATGATGAAATGGCAGAGAAGACTTGATGGGCTGAATGGCCTAATTCTGTTTCTATGCCTTATGGTCTGTTAGGTTAAGAACCCTAAACATAGAACATAGAAAAGCACAGCACTGTACGTGTCCCTCAGTGTTATGCCAAACTATATAAAGCAACTCCACAACCAATCTAATCCTTGCTCCCACATAGCCCATAACCCTCCATTTTTCTTACATTGATTTGCCTAAGAGCCTCTTAAATATCCATATAGCATCAGACTTTACCACTGTCCCCAGCAGTGTGTACCACACTCTGTGCAAAATACCTCTCTCTGACTTCTCCCCTAAACCTTTCTCCACTCACTTTAAATAGGTGTCCTCTGCTATCGGCCATTGCCACCCTGGGAAAAAGGCGCTGGCTGTCCACTCTACCTATTCCTCTCATAATATTATCCATCTATTTTAAGTTCCCTCTCATTCTCCTTCACTCCAGTGAAAAGCCCTGAATCACGCAACCCATCCTCATAAGACACGTTGTCTAATCTAGGCAGCATTTCCTCTGCACCCTCCCTGAAGATTCCACATCCTTCCTATATTGAAGCAACAAGAACCAAATGCAATGATGTTACAGTATGTAAGATGTTGTTGAACTTGAATTTGGGGTACCTTATGCTGTTGTCAACACCTATCTACATGAAAGGCATCAATAAGATTGAAAGAATACAAAGAAAATTTACAAGGAAGAAGATGGCATCAGCACTCAATGCAACCAAAGATGTTTACAATTTACGTCAACGATTTAGATGAAGGCATTGAAAATAACATCAGCAAATTTGCTGATGATACTAAGCTGAGTGGCAGTGTGACATGTGATGAGGATGTTAGGAGAATTCAGGGTGACTTGCATAGGCTGGGTGAGTGGGCAGATACTTGGCAGATGAAGTTTAATCTGAATAAGTGTGAGGTTATCCACTTTGGGAGTAAACAGGAAGGCAGATTATTATCTGAACAGTGTAGAGTTAGGTAAGGGAGAAATACAAAGAGATCTCGGAGTCCTTGTTCATCAGTCACTGAAGGTGAATGAGCAAGTGCAGCAGGTAGTGAAGAAGGCTAATGGAATGTTGGCCTTTATTACAAAGGGAATTGAGTACAAGAGCAAGGAAATCCTCTTGCATTTGTACAGAGCCCTGGTGAGACCACACCTGGAGTATTGTGTACTGTTTTGGTCTCCAGGGTTAAGGAAGGACATCCTGGCTGTAGAGGAAGTGCAGCGTAGATTCACGAGGTTAATTCCTGGGATGTCTGGACTGTCTTACGCAGAGAGGTTAGAGAGACTGGGCTTGTACACGCTGGAATTAAGGAGATTGAGAGGGGATCTGATTGAAACATATAAGATTATTAAGGGATTGGACAAGATAGAGGCAGGAAATATGTTCCAGATGCTGGGAGAGTCCAGTACCAGAGGGCATGGTTTGAGTATAAGGGGTAGGTCATTTAGGACAGAGTTAAGGAAAAACTTCTTCTCCCAGAGAGTTGTGGGGGTCTGGAATGCACGGCCTCGGAAGGTAGTGGAGGCCAATTCTCTGGAAGATTTCAAGAAGGAGCTAGATAGGTATCTTATGGATAGGGGAATCAAGGGATATGGGGACAAGGCAGGAACCGGGTATTGATAGTAGTTGATCAGCCATGATCTCAAAATGGCGGTGCAGGCTCGAAGGGCCGAATGGTCTACTTCTGCACCTATTGTCTGTTGTCTATTGCCTTTCAGAAGGTTCATGAAACTGCTTCTTTCACTTCTTTAATGTCTTCTTTTTCTTTCAAAGGTGGTTCTGCTATTGCTGGAGCCTGTCATCTATATGTTGGTGGCATGTTTTTGGGCCAATCGAGTGACCTGGCACTTTGGTGTCATTGAGAGATTTCGGTGAGGCGTGTGGCCTTGAGGGCAAGAAGCCTGGAGATGGGGTACGAGGCTATGATTGACTCCATTTCTCACTGATTAAAGCATTGAGAAAGATTGAAAACATTGAGGGCAAGAGCAGGAGGTGAGGGAGTGGTCAGTACCCTCTACCAGCTTCTCACTCACTGTTACCAGCTGTAGGTCTCTACATTCAAATGGTTTATTTCTCCCTCTCACTTGCACTGCTGAAGGACTGTGCTGAAGACCACGGTCCTGGGCAAGTTTAATTGATCCGTTGTAGATTGGACTCTGTAGTCCATGTTATGATGCGTTTCTGGTTTCTGATCACTCTTTTGCTGTTTTGGGTGACTTTGATTGGGGGATCCTGCAGGTGATGAATGAAGCTGAACGGAATTTGTCTGGACTCTTGATTTTGTGATTTATATTCTATGTTTCTTTCTCATTTTTAATTTCTTTTTTTCCTGTTTACACAATTACTTTTTTTCACATGGAGGGTGTAGTTTGATGTTTTTCTTTGAACAGGTTCCAGGGTTTTCTTTGTTCCAGGCTGTTTGTGGGAAGATAAATCTCAGGGATGTGTATTGAATACATACTTTGATAATAAATGTACTTTGAATCTTTTAATATTTGTCTGTTGCTGGGACTTCGGGACCTCAGTTATAGGGAAAGGGTGTGTTTTTTTATTTTATTATCAGATTCCTTGTTGTGTTTTTTTCTGTGCTACATCAGATCCAGAGTTACAATTATTCCATTGTCTTAGACTTGGGGGAGAGGAGAATGAGGGAAGATCATGATATCCCTGTGTACTGGAAATAATATTAAACAACAATGAATCTTGGGAGTTTCAAAATTATGAGAGGCACAGATAGGGTGAATGCTTGCAGGCATTTTCCCCCTCGGTAGGATGAGACTAGAACCAGAGGTCACAGGTCTAGGGTGAAAGCTGAAATATTTAAAGGGAATTTGTTGGGGATCTCCTTGACTCAGAGTGTGGTGTGAGTGTGAAACGAGCAGCCCACATATCCAGGTTCATTTGTAACATTTAAGAGAGGTTTGGTTCGGAAGAGAGAGAGGTATGGAGTGATATGGTCTGGGTGCAGGTAGATGAGACAATGCAGAAGACCAGGCCAGCATGGACTAAATGGAATGAAGTGATTTGTGATTCTATGACTCCAATTGTGGTCCAAAATTGTGGGCTATCAATCTGCAAATTTACCTTGTGGTGTTTGAACTTAGTCCACCTACTAATGAAGTTTAACAGACCATAGGTGATGCACCATCAATAACTCACTCTGAGACGTAAGAAGCGAGATATCGGCTTTTATTGACTGGAAGAATGAACAACACTACATCCTGGAGAATGAGGCTGGGCTCAGGCCTCAATCGCCTTTATACAGGGGTCTGTGGGAGGAGCCACAGAAGCAGTCAGCAGGGGTCTGTGGGAGGAGCCACAGGAGCAGTCCAGACAGGTATATGTAGTTCACCACAATAGGTCTTCTTAACCACCGGATCAAACTTATGCAGGAAATTTCAGGGATACATGGGCTTAGATCCCAAGATCCCTGTTCCTTCATGCTACTAAGAATAAACTGGAGCAGGGCCAATTTTGGAGGTGTTACACAGGATGTTTCAGAGTTTGAGTGAGGTTGTTTGCTGGTAAAGAAATGACTGGCAAGAGGGAAGCTTTTTAAAGTGTAATATCAAGGTCCAGGGGTAGTGTGGCAAGGCTGGAAAACCGAGGGACCCCTAGATGACAAGAAGTAGTCGGGGTCTGGTTATACCTTAGGTTTACGCAGTTGGAAAAAGGTGAATCCCTCAGCGATAAAAAGAAGTGTGGGAGTACACTTTAGAGAGAAAAGGTTAAGGAAAATTCCAGGAGTTTCAACAGGTATGTTAAGAGCAAAAGGGTGGCTAGGGAGAGAATAGGTCTCCTTGAGGATCCTCATGACTGTGTGTAAACTGCAGGAAATGGACGAGATTTGTTAATGAATATTTATCATCAGTTTTTACTGTGGAGAAAATGGTGAGTGTGAAATAAATGAGAATATGAACGTTGACATCTTGGACCACAGTTGAATTATCGAGGAGTATGTATTGGAGTCCTTGGGGTGCTTTAAAATGGATAAACCCCAGAGCCTGACCAAGTGTATCCTTGGACCTTGTGGAAAGATTCAAATGAAATTGTGGAGAATCTTGTGGAGATGTTTGCTTCAGCTGTAGCCACAAGAAGATTGGAGGCTGGCTAACATTCTACTGCAAAGACATGGCAAGAGTTATAGACAGGTCAGCGTGACATCAGTAGTCAGTAAGGTACTTGATGGGATACTGAGGGACAAGATGCATTTGGATAGTCAATGTCTAATTATGGATAGTCAATGAAACCTTGTGCGTGGGAAGTAGTGTCTGACAAATGTCTTAGAGTTTTTCAAGTTAACCAAGAGGATAGATGAGGATAGGGCAATGAATATTATCTACATGCTCTTTAGCACAGCCTCTGACAAGGTCCCACAAGGCAGGCTAGTCTGGAAGGTTCGATTTCCATTTTTCACCAACTGGCTATTAGTCATTGGTTAGGTTAATTGAGATAGAATTTGAGAGGTTATGTTCCAGTCATACGAGATATTAACGAGACATTACTTGGAGTATTGTGTTCAGTTTCAGTCATTCTGTTACAGAAAAAAATACATAATTAAATCAGAAAGAATGCAAAAAGTTTGATAAGAATGCTGCCAAGGCTCAAGAGCCAAAGACAGAGTGAGAGGTTGTGTAGGCTAGAATGTTATTCCTCGGAATATAGAAAATTGAGAGGTGACTTTATTATAGAGGTTTATAAAATCATGAGTGGCATGGATAAGGTGAATGGTCACGGTCATTTTCCCAGGGAAGAGGAACTAAAACCTGGAGGGCACATTTAAACATGGAAAACCTACAGCACAATACAGGCCCTTCAGCCCACAAGGCCAAACATGTACTTACTTTAGAAATTAGTAGGGTTACCCATAGCCCTGTATTTTTCTAAGCTCTGTATACCTATCTAACAGTCTCTTAAAAGACCCTATTGTATCCGTTAACAACACCGTTGCTGGCAGCCCATTCCATGCACTCACCACTCTCTGTGTAAAAAACTTACTCATGACATCTCCTCTGTACCTACTTCCATGCACCTTAAAACTGTGCCCTCTTGTGTTAGCTGTTTCAGCCCTGGGATAAAGTCTCTGACTATCCACACGATCAATGCCTCTCTTCATCTTATACACATGTTTAAGTTGAGGGGTGAAAGATATAAATGGGACCTGAGGGGCAACTTCTTCACATAGAGAATGAAGAATTTATGGAAAATGCTACCTGCTAAAATGATTAGGGCAGGTATAACTATAACATTTGGAAAGTATTTGGTTAAGTAAATGGTTAGGAAAGTTTTAGAAAGATAAAGGCCAAATGCCATCTTTGAAGTACTGTTTACAGTTTTGACACCTTGTTTCAGAATGACATGGTTAAATTGGAATGAATGCTAATTGCTGCTAGCTATGAGGAGAGCTTGGCCAGGAAAGGTCTTTATTCCTTGGAATGTCGGAGAACGAGGAGTGACTTTTTAGAAAGGTTTTCATTTATGTGAGGCAAAGGTGATGTGGATGATAACAATCTTTCCCCTAGGGTTGTGGTGTCTAAAACTAATGGAGTCTAACACTGGGGTGAGAGGGAAAAGATTTGAAAGGACCCAAGGAGCATTTTATTCACAGTGGAAGGTGGAAGGTTTGTATATGGAATGAGCTGCCAGAGGAAGAGATTTGAAGTTACAACAGCATCGTTTAAGAAGCTCTAACATGGAGGGAAATGGGCTGAATGCAAGAAATTGGGGCCAGATGGTTCGAGAATGTGATTGGCATGGACTAGATGGGCTGAAGGGCCTGAATCCATGCTGTATTGTAGTGTCTCCATTGCCAAACTCTTCTTGTGTCTCCTCCTATCTCTCATAAATCCTTTATTGGCCAATGTATAATTTTCAAAAACTCTGTCTAATTTTTGTTTCATTTAAACTTTAAATATAATTCCTTCTTCCTGTTGACTAAATGTTCCAGCAGCCTTGTTCCTTTAGCTACCATCCTTTCCCTCTCTCTCAGTGGGACAGACCTATCTAGAAGCCAATGCAAGTGTTCCCTAAATAACCTCTACATTTCTACTGCACATATTTCTG
This sequence comes from Hemitrygon akajei, assembly GCF_048418815.1. Lineage (NCBI taxonomy): Eukaryota > Metazoa > Chordata > Chondrichthyes > Myliobatiformes > Dasyatidae > Hemitrygon > Hemitrygon akajei. Next base: position 28,121,450 of record NC_133154.1, read on the forward strand.
AGAATTCCTGCTCCCAAGTTTCTGCCTATTGCCACTTGACCTGCCATTGCCCAGTTAAATACATGGGTCTTAACCTGAGACAGAGACTGTTTATGCATCTCCATAGATGCTGCCTGACCTGCTGAGTTCCTTCAGCACTATATGTCTGCAGCTGTAGATTTCCAGCATCTGTAGAATCTCATGTATTTGCAAAAGCGAAATGAATTTTACCTGAGCAAAACGCATATATTACCACTTTCCTCAAAGATGCTATGTGATATCTTGTAATAAACAGTTTTATGTATTTCATAGTCTTGATTATTCCACAGCCATTTATTTGATAGTGGAACTTAAATCTGAGAAGGTATATGTAGTTGCATAACAAAAAGTGCAGAGAATCTTAAGTATTGTTTTCAGAGCAATGTCTTCAAAAGCACTAAGTGGTAATTGGTTTTAATTAGTTGTAATTTATGCATCACATGCTGTAGAGTGTTTTGGAATCAGTTAGTTGAATGTGCATCTCGATTCTTTGCAGTTACGTGCAGTTGTATAACAAAACTGCACATTCTGTTAACTAAATGAGGATATTAGACCAGAGCAAAAGCATACATTTCCACTTTCCTCAAAAATGCTATGTGATAACTTGTTGTAAATAACTTTCTCTTGTGCATCCTATGGTTCTGATTACTATACAATATATTTGATCATGACACTTATGCCTGAGATGTTATATCCAGCTGTCAAACAAAAAATTGCACAGAATCTAAAGTAGTATTCCCAGAAGTAAAAAGCATAAATTTCCAATTTCTTCAAAAATACTAACTTGGTTTAAACAGTTTTATTTTCTGTATCAGGAGTCTGATGGCTGTAGGGTAATACATTTTCCTGAACCAAATGGTGTGGGACTTAAGAATCGTTGCCTCCTGCCCAATGGTAGTAGTTACGCTGGATGGGAAGGATCTTTGAAGATTGATGCTGCTTTCTTATGGCTGCACATTACGTAAATTTACTCGATGCGGAAACCTTTGTCTGTGATGGACATGGCTGTATCAAAAATTTTCTACAGATTTTTTTTCCATTCCTGGGCATTGCTGTTCCCATACCATGCTGTGATGCAATTAATTAGAATACTGAACACTGCATTTACAATGATACTAGGAGGTTGTGAACCTTGTAGAATTTCTCTACTTCTGCATAAATATGACCTAAAATGTGACTAGATCTTCATGTAAGTCCCAAAACTAGATAAAGAGATCCAAATTAAATAAATAACACAAAATATTATACTTGCTCATTTATTTATTGAGAAAAATTATCTAATATCACATATATTTGTTGGAAAATGTACGTGAATGTTCACTTTCAATAACTGGTGTGTTACCCCTGTATACAGCAATAAATTCAACCAAACGTTTCTGGTAACTGTTGATCAGTCCTGCACATTGGCTTCGAGGAATTTTAGGCTATTCCTCCTTACAAAACAGCTTCAACTCTGGGATGTTGGTGGGCTTCCTTACATAAAGTGTTTGCTTCAGATCCTTCCACCTCTCTAGAGGATTTAAGGTCTGGAGTTCTACTTGGCCATTCCAAAACATGAATTTTCTTCTTTTTAAACGATTCTGTTATTGATTTACTCTTGTCTTTCAGATCATTATCTTGTTCCATTATCCAACTTCTATTAAGCTACCCTGACATTGTCCTGTAAAATGCCTTAATACAATTTTGAATTCATGGTTCCCTCAATGACTGCAAGCTTTTCAGACCATGAGCCTTCCACCAAGCTTCACACTTGGGATGAGGTTTTGGTGTTGGTGTGTATTACCCATTTTCCTCCAAAAATAGCATTGTGCATTTCTGCCAAAAAGTTCAACTTTTGTATCAATTGTCTACAGAACATTGGCCAGAAGTATTGTAGAGTATCCAGTTGGTCTTTTACAAACTTGAGACTTGCAGCAATGTTTTTTTTTTGAAGAGCAGTAGTTTCCTCTCTAGTGTCCTTCCACGAACACCATTCTTGTTCAGTGTTTCACTTACAGTGAACACATGAACAGAGACTTCAGCAAGTTTTAGAGATTTCTGCAGGTTTTTTGCTGTTATCCTTGGGTTCTTTCTCAACTCCTTCAACATTGCATGTTGTACTCTTGGTGTGATCTTTGCAGGACGCCCACTCCTAGAGAGTGCACCAATAATACTGAGTTTCCTCCATTTGTAGACAATTTCTCTTCCTGTGGTCTGATGAACACTCAGGTCTTTAGAAATGCTTTTGTAGCCTTTTCCGGCTTCAAGCATTTCTACAATTCCTCTTCTAAGGTCCTGTGAAAATTGTTTTGATCGAGGAAGGGTGCACATAAACAGATCTTTCTTGAGAAGAGCAGGATCTGTCAGTAACCTGACTTTGTGTGTCTTTTTTTATAGGGCAGGGCACCTCTGGAACCCATACCTCCAATCTCATCTCATTGATTGGAACACCTGACTCCAAATAGCTTTTGCAGAAGGCATTACCCCAGTGGTCACAATTTTTTTCCAACAAATACATGTAATATTGAATCAGTTATTGCAATAAATAAATGAACGATTATAGTGTTTTGTGTAATTTATTTAATTTGGTTCCCTTTATCTAGTTTTAGGACTTATGTGAAGATCTGATCGCATTTTAAGTAATATTTATGCAGAAATAGAGAAAATTCTACAGGATTCACAAACTTTCTAGCACTATTGACTAGAGGTTTGTCAAAGTTTTTGGTGATATGCCAAATCTAAGCAAACTTCTTTGTGCTTATGCACTGGCCCCAGGAAAAATCCACTGATATGTTTACATCTCTAAAGGGCTGATCAGACCCAAACAATTTGAATATCCAGGAGCTGTAGTACTAAGCATAGAAGCACAACTGAGTAACAGTCGACATTTCAGGCTGACACCCTTCATCAGGACTGGAGAGAAAAAGATGAGAAGTCAGGGTAAAACAGCGGGCGGAGGGGTGGAAGAAATACAAGGTAGTATGTGTATGGCATCAGGTAGTCTTATGAGACCATGGATCTGTGCCTGGAAAGTTTTCTCCAGGGCGCAGGCCTGGGCAAGGTTGTATGGAAGACCGGCTGTTGCCCATGCAGTAAGTCTTCCCTCTCCACATCACCGATGTTGTCCAAGGTTAGGGCAAGGGCCGATACAGCTTGGCATCAGTGTCATCACAGGAATTGCCAGAACGAGGTTGAAGACAAGGTCGGATGGTCTTAGAGACTCTAGCACCAGAATTGTCCTCAGGGTTTACTCCCAAAGCCTTTCCCATGAGAGGGTATGGCCACAAGGCAGGGAAGGTTTGAAATCAGAGTTTTCCCTCTCTACAAGGTAGTAGGTGATATGTGAAACCAGGAGAGTGGGAGGGCTGGGGTAAAGAGCTAGGAAGTAGATTGGTGAAAGAGATACAGGGCTGGAGAAGGGGGAATCTGAGAGTACAGAAGAAAAGGAAAGGGCAGGAGCACCAGAGGGAGGTGATGGGCAGGGAAGGAGATAACATGAGAGAGGGAAATGGGAATGGTTAAGGAGGGTGGAGGGGAGCAATTACCAGAAGTTCAAGAAATCGATGTTCATGCCATCAGGTTGGAGAATACCCAGACAGAATACAAGGTGTTGCTCCTCCATCCTGAGTGTGGCCTCATCATGGCAGGAGACTGAAATGTTGGAATGGGAATGGGAAATGAAATTGAAATGGATGGCCACTGGGAGATCCCGCTTTTACTGATCCTCAGTGGATTGGAAGATTGCCTGTTTGCAGACCAGAGAACTGGCTGTCTACTCCAACACTGGCAGCCACGGGTTTCCCCAGACCGCAATCCCTGCTGCCGACCTCAACGGTTCTAACAATCTCAAGCTGATTTAGAACCTGGACTCCACGACCCCAGACATCTTGAAAGTGCGTCCAACTCCAGCCTGGTCCTTGACCGAGAGCACCTCCAGGCTGGGACTTTACACGCTGCCACTGGAATCCCTCCACCACCACCACCACCACTCTGCAATCCCGTGTCTCTCAGGTCCCACTGCCAGCTCTTGGGGCCTCGGAGACTCCACCTTCCTCTCAACCCAATCCTCTCATCCTTAGCTCTTCCACCCTCTGATCCCAGCTCTTAGTCATGCTGGGTCTTCACCGTCTCCCTGACCTTTCCCTCAGAACATTCTGTCCACAGTGAAGACCTCACTTTTGTCCCCCTGTGCCCACACCTCAGGGAGTTCCGCGCCCATCATGATTCTGAGCTCTTCTTGCGCTGCCTTTGTCTCTGTGCCTACTTCTTTAGCAAGGACTCTCCAACCCACACTGCCGACCCCTTCTTCCATCTACAACCCTCTTCCTCTTCCTGGAAACCCCACTCTGATCTTCTGCCTGCTCTGGATCTTTTCATTGGTAACTCCTGACGAAACATTAACTGTCTCAACTCCACCATTCCTCTCTCCAGTTCCAACCTCATTCCTTCCAAACACTCTACTCTCCACACTAATCCGAACCTTACCATCAAGCCTGCAGATAAGGGGACGCTGTAGTACTGACCTCTACCTTGCTGAGGCCAGGTGACAGCTCTCAGATACCTCCTCTTACTTACCGCTTGAACAGGACCTCACTGAACAGCAGCAGGTGATTGTCTCCCTCACCATCACCAACCTTATTAGCTCTAAAGATCTCCCATCCACTGCCACAAACCTCATAGTTCCCTCACCCCGCACCTCCCGTTTCTACCTCTTACCCAAGATGCACAAACTTACCTGTCCATGTAGATCCATTGTACCTGCATGTTCCTGCCCCACCAAACTTATTTCTGCATATCTCAACTCAGTTTTACCCCTCCTGGTTCAGTCCCTTCCTGCCCACATCTATGAAATTCACATGCTCTTGAGTTTTTCGAACATATCAAGTTCCCTGGCCCTGATCATCTTATTTTCACTATGGATGTCCAACCCTATACAACTCCATCCTTCATCAGGAAGGCCTCAAAGCTTTCTGTTTTTTTCTGGACACTAGACCCAACTAGTTCCTCTCCACCACCACTCTCCTCTGTCTAGCAGAACTGGTCCTCACTCTCAATAATTTCTCCTTTAGCACCTCCCACTTCCTTCAAACAAGAAGTACAGCCATGGGCACTCGCATAGGTCCATGTCAGTCTACTGCCGTGATGAGGCCACATTGAAGTTAGAGGAGCAACACCTTATATTATGTCTGGGTAGCCTCCAACCTGATGGCATGAACATCGATTTCTTGAATTTCTGTTAAGTCCCCCCCCCCCCCCCCCCCATCATTCCCCATTCCCATTTTCCTCTCACATTATCTCCTCACCTGCCCAACACCTTCCCCTGGTGATCATCCTCCTTCCGGTTCTTCCATGGCCTTCTGCCCTCTCCTATCAGACTCCCCCTTCTCCAGCCCTTCATCGACTTCTCAGCTCTCTACTTCACCACTCCCCCTTCCCACTTTCACCTACTACCTTGTACTTCTTCCACCCCTTCCCCGACCTTCTTACTCTGACTCCGTCGGCTCCGACGCCAACACGCATGAATCTCGGATCCCGATCCCCGCTACCAATCACGGCACTGGACGGACTCCGAACCCTGACTCCAGTACCACCAACGCGGGTTCCTACGGCCATGGACACCCCCTCAGAGACTCCGGCCTTGAACTTCCAGTCGGACCCCCTCGTGCTGCCATCTTCCCCCTCCCCCCACCACGCTGGATCCCAGCCTTGACCTCTGAGCTGGACCTCCACGCGCTGCCGTCTCCCTTTCCCACACCACCACGCTGCCATCTGATCTTTCTGAGCCTGAGGTTCAATCACCGGCTCCCGGGCCATCGGGGGCTTCAGCTTCTTCTCACCCCCACCCCTTCCCCGCTGACTCCACCAGCCTCCCACCCCCCTCGGACCGGAGCTCTCAACCCTGCCGGGTCTTCACCATCCCCTCCGACCTTCCTCTCTCTGACGCTGAGCGCTCTGTCCTTAGTAAGGGCCTCACCTTTGTTCCCCTTCGCCCTCACCTCAGTGAGTTTCGCGTGCGCCAGGACGTGGAGCTCTTCTTCCGTCGGCTCCGTCTTCGAGCCCATTTCTTCAGTAGGGACTCTCCCAACCCCACCGATGACCCGTTCTCCTGTCTCCAACCCTCCTCCTCCTCATGGACTCCCCACCCAGGACCTCTACCCGCCCTGGATCTGTTTATCTCTGGTTGCCGTTGGGACATTAACCGTCTCGACTTTACAACCCCTTGCTCCAATTCCAACCTGACCCCCTCTGAACGCTCTGCTCTCCATTCCCTCCGCAACAATCCCAAACTTACCATCAAACCCGCTGATAGGGAGGGGTGCGGGGGAGGGTGCTGTTCTCGTCTGGCGCACCGACCTGTATATAGCGGAGGCACGACGACAACTCGCTGACACCTCCTCTTATCTACCCCTGGACCATGACCCCACTAGGGAGCACCAGTCCATTGTCTCCCAAACCATTTCCGAGCTGATCAGCTCGGGAGATCTCCCATCCACGGCCACCAAACGTATTTGCCACACCCCGCACTTCCCGTTTCTACCTCCTATCTAAGATTCACAAACCTGCCTGTCCAGGAAGACCCATTGTCTCTGCTTGCTCCTGCCCCACTGAACTCATTTCTGCCTATCTCGACTCTGTTTTATCTCCCATTGTTCAATCCCTTCCCTCCTATGTCCGTGATACATCCCATGCTTTACATCTCTTCAAAGATTTCAAGTTCCCTGGCCCCCACCGCCTTATCTTCACCATGGACGACCAGTCCCTATATACCTCTATCCCCCACCAGGAAGGTCTCCAAGCTGTCCGTTTCTTCCTGGATTCCAGACCCAGCCAGTCACCTTCTACCACCACTCTTCTCCGCCTTGCGGAATTAGTCCTCACTCTTAACAATTTCTCCTTTGGCTCCTCCCACTTCCTCCAAACTAAAGGTGTAGCCATGGGCACCCGCATGGGTCCTAGCTACGCCTGCCTTTTTGTCGGCCATGTGGAGCAATCTATGTTCCAAGCCTACACTGGTATCTGGTCTCCTCTTCTCTTACGTTATATCGACGACTGCATTGGCGCTGCTTCCTGCACACATGCTGAGCTCGTCGACTTCATTAACTTCGCCTCCAACTTTCACCCCGCCCTCAAATTCACCTGGTCTATTTTAGACACCTCCCTCCCCTTTCTAGATCTTTCTATTTCTATCTCTGGAGACAGCCTATCCACCAATGTCTACTACAAACCTACTAACTCCCACAGCTACCTAGACTATTCCTCCTCCCACCCTGTCTCCTGCAAAAATGCTATCCCTTTCCCTCAATTCCTCCGTCTCTGCCGCATCTGCTCTCAGCATGAGGCCTTTCATTCCAGGACTAAGGAGATGTCTTCCTTTTTAAAAGAAAGGGGCTTCCCTTCGTCCACTATCAACTCTGCCCTCCATCGCGTCTCCCATATTTAACGCACCTCTGCACTCGCCCCATTCCCCCACCAGCCCACCAGGGATAGAGTCCCCCTGGTCCTCACCTATCACCCTACCAGCCTACAGATCCAACGTATAATCCTCCATAACTTCCATCACCTCCTACGGGATCCCACCAACAGCCACATCTTCCCCTCCCCCTCCCCACTCTCGGCTTTCCGCAGGGATCGGTCCCTATGCAACTCCTTTGTCCATTCATCCCCCACCCCCCATCCCTCCCCACCGACCTCCCTCCAGGCACTTATCCCTGCAAACGGAAGAAGTGCTACACCTGCCCCCACACTTCTTCCCTCACCACCATCCTAGGCCCCAGACAGTCCTTTCAGGTGAGGCACCACTTCACCAGCGAGTCAACTGGGGTGATATACTGTATCCGGTGCTCCCTATGTGGCCATTTATACATTGGGGAGACCCGCCGCAGACTGGGAGACCGTTTTGCCGAACATCAACGCTCAGTCCTCCAGCATTGGCGGGATCTCCCTGTGGCCACACACTTTAATTCCACAGACCACTCCCACTCTGACACATCTGTCCATGGCCTCCTCTACCGTCAAGATGAGGCCACACGCAGGTAGATGGAGCAATACCTTATCTCCCGCCTAGGTAGCCTCCTACCTGCCAGCATGAACATCCAACTCCCAGACCTCCGTTGATACCCCGGCCCCCCTTACCCCCATCCCTATCTATTATTTTAGTCTGGTTCTCTTTCTCTTTTTCCTCCCTCACTATAATCTCTCCCCCAGCCCTACCTTTCTTTCTCTTTTATTTCCCATAATTCTCCACCTTCCCCCTAGCCCATTTCCCTCCAGCCTAACACTTCCTAGCTCTCTACTTTATCCCTCCCCCCACTTCTTATCCCCCCTCGACCATCCCATGTTACTTCACTCCTGATGAAGGGTTTCGGCCCTAAACATTGTTACTACCTCCTCCCATAGATGCTGCCTGGCCTGCTGAGTTCTGCCAGCATTTTGTATTTATTTCCAGCATCTGCAGATTCACTCGTGTTGCCTTTGGAGAGGAGTCAATGTGGAACAGTTTTGATGATCATCTATCTTAACCAGGTGCAGGTTCGGGTCGGTCCAAACTCCGAGCCGATTTGCTGAGATTGAGAACGGCTTTAGGCTGTGCAGCCCAAGTTTGTCAATGCATTGGGATCTGGGTCCTAGAGCGAGGCACTACCCAGTGCTTGGAGATTTAAACGACGGTCCAGATAGACTGGGAAGTCCCAGTATCAGGACCAGAGGCGAGGGTTTGGATGATGCTGCACTCTCTCTCAGGGTGTTCATTCCTCTTTCTGTAGCACCGAGGCTGTGAATTGCTCATCTGAGAGTTTTGCAGTATTTTTGCCCAGCTAATACCATGAACTAAGATCAAGGCCAGGTCCTACTCCTGCTGCTCTAGAGAGCAGATCTAAGGACTCAGTCTGGTTCAGAATACTGTCGTTTGCATGATGTGTATGTGTATTGTTTTTTTCTCTGTCTCAGCAGTGGGTATGGTCTTTCTTTTTTTTAATTGTGTTCTTCAGGTTTCTTGCTTTGTGTCTGCCTGTACGCAAACAAATCTCAAGGTGTATAATTTATACATTCTTTGATAATAAATGTACTTTGAATCTTTGAAATGGATGTTAGCCTGGAACAAAGCCAATAGAAGGTGTTATCGGTCAGTCAGCTGATCCATAGCCAATGACACTGAAATGCAACATTTGAACTCATAAGGAATGAATATAAAAGCCCAGGTTTTTAAAGGCAAAATAACGATAACTTCACGGAATAAACATGAGAAATCCTATGTGGAACACACAGAGAATGGATTGGGACAACAACTGGTCAGTGTGGACTCCTTTCCCCGGGTATTTCCTTTTCTATTCTTTCACTATTCAGGACAGTCAGGGAAACCGAGTGGGTGACCACATAGGTACTTTGCGTATGAATTCACGTGCTTGTTATTTTAGGCAATAAAGGTACTTGTTGATAATCACAGATTCTCTCTGTGCCTCTCTGACCATTACTACAAGGGGTGTTCCTTGTAACCATGCAGATAGATACATCCCAAAGATGATGAAATATTCTAAATGGAGGATGTTACCTCCTACGCTGACAAGGGAAGTCAAAGACAGAATAAAAGTAAATGAGAAGGCATACAATATGACAGAAAAATAATGTGATGCTAGAGGATTTGGATGCTTTTTTTAAAAAAAAAAGAACTGAGCTAAAAAAAAAGCCATAAGGAGAGAAAAGATAAAATATGAAGGTAAGCTAGCCAATAATATAAAAGAGGATGTCAATCCATTTTCAGATATATAGGGAGTGAAAGAGAACTGAGAGTAGATATTGGACCGCTAGAAAACGACACTGAAGATGTACTAACTGGGTCCAAGAAATAGCAGACGAACTTATGAATTACTTTCTGCCAGTTTTCACTGTTGCAGAAACTCGAGGGGCAGAAATGAGTGTCCTTGCTACTACCCAGAAGAAGTTGTTCAGGAAGCTGAAAGCTCTGAAGGTGCATCAATCACCTGGACCCAATGGATGACACCCCAGTATTCTGAAAGAGGTAGCTGAAAAGATTGTAGAAATATTCGTAATGATCCAATGACTAGTGCTGTTCTGCACGGGTTGATGTTGAGATGCTTTTTTCCAAGTTAATTGTCAATCATTTGAATGATGGAATAGATGGCCAATGCTGCAGATGATACAAAGATTGGTGGAGGGCTGGCTGAAATGAGGAAGAAGGGAATTTGCAGAATGACTTACAGGAATGGGCAAAGAAATGGCATATGTAATGTAGGGAAATTTTCTGGTCATGCATTTGTGTACAAGGTAAAAAAGGCATAGGGTATTCTATAAATTCAAAAATCAGAGGTGGACTGGGACTTGGGAGTCTTTGGGCAAGTTTCCCTGAAGGTTAAGGAGTGGAAGGCAAATGCAATATTGACACTCATTTTGAGAGGATTGGAACATAAAAGTGAGAATGTAACGCCAAGTCTATATATGGCAAAAGATGAGCTAGCATTGGAGAGGGTCCAGAGGATGTTCACAACAATGATTCCAGGAATGAAAGGGTTAATGCATGAAGAGCATTTGACGGCTCTGGACCTGTTCTCACTGGAGCTCAGAAGTATGAGGAGGGCCTCGCTGAAACACAGTGAATGTTGAAAAGCCTCGATAAAGTTAACATGGAGTAGATGTTGCCTATATTGGGGAAGTCTCTGTGCAGAGAACAGTCTCACAATTGAGGGATGCCCACTTAGAATGGAGGTGAGGAAACAATTCTTTAACTAGAGGGTATTGAATCTGTGGAACTCATTGCTACAGACCACCATGGAGGTCAAGTCATTGGGTTTTTTAAACTCTGAGGATAATAGGTTCTTGATTAGTCAGGGCCTCAAAGGTTACGGGGAGAAAGCAGGAGAACAGGGTTAAGAAGAAAAAGGAATCCGCCACAATGGATTTGCAGAGAAGATATGATGGGCTGAATGGCCCAATTGTGCTCCTATGTCTTCTGGTCTTATGATCATAATTCGGACAAGTGTGAGGTGTTGCACTTGGTAAAGTCAAATCAAGGCCAGACGTTAAGTCTAAGTTAGAGCCCTGGGGAGTGTTGTAGAGCACAGAGGTACATAGTTTCCTGAAATGGAGACACTGGTAGACAGTGCTTTTGGCATGCTGACCTTGACCAGTTATCACACTGAGTATAGAGGTTAGGAGTAAGTTCAGAGTTTATGTTGTAGATGTATGAGATGTTGGACTTGAAGTATTGCATTCAGTTTTAGTCACTCTGCGAGAGGAAAGATGTTAAACTGGATAAGGTACAGAGATTTACCAGGATGTGCCACGTCTTTGAGCAATAATTAATAGGGAGCTGCTGGATAGGTTGGGAATTTTTCCTTGTAAAAATGCATAAAATCATGTGAAGCATGATGTACTCAGTCTTTTTCCCCAGAGTATGGGAATAAAGAACTAGAGCATAGAGGTTTAAGATAAGAGGTGAAAAGATTGAATAGAAGCTTATTTTACACAAAGAACTGTGCATACTACATGGACATGAAAGAAGCTCCGAGAGGAAGTGGTTGATGCAGGTGCAATAATGTGTAAAATGCATTGGGATAGCTACATGGATTAGAAAGGGTCAAGCAAGTTGAAATTCACATCTCAATCCTAGTGGTCCTGAACAATTATTTTCCTTCCTGACTGATGTCTCTCCACCATTATTAAACATTGTAGTGTCCTACTTTTTAACTCACTTCCAGAAGTATTTGAACATAAATTACTTTCTCTAGTTCTGAGTCAGTGATTCAGCCTCATTGAAAATGATGCCTCTTTGAGTCCATACATACAGCTTCTGGTCATACCATTGCTAGTACACTATATTGAGTTAATTGACGTGTGATTACATATCCTGTCTGGTTTAGTGTATTCCAGCTTATTCCAATGATAATACAGGTGTTGATGCTCAGGCCAATGATGCAATAATGATGCAGATCTGAGTATTGTACAAGAACATGCCACACATGATGAACCTAATCCTGAGACAAGTATTTATTGATGTTCCATTTGCTCTGTAGCACCTGTGGGTGCTGGATATAGGGGCAACAGGATGAGAATTGACAGCAGGCCAAACAAGCTTTGGTTCCTGCTTGGAAACCCAACAAACTGATTATTCCTTTCACCAAACAAACCCATTCAGCAGATATTCCAACCTGTCATCTCCGCAAGGTCGGCCAAGTTTGGTTCCCTGACTATTGTACCTTGAATGGAGCCACTGGTCTGAATATAATAGAAAACAGTATATAATAAACATGAGGGATATAATTACCAACATAATATTTATCATCAAAGGTTATAATGTCTTGTATTAATTCCTGATAATGAATAAAATATTTTCCCTCTCTGATCCACCCCACAGTTCCTGCTCTTTTCTGGTTTAAAATCCAAAATCCAGTTACCCGCACTTGAGAACTTAACAATTTGAACTATAGTGATCTCACCAGAGTTGCTTATGGAGGTAAGGGCATATATTGGCTCACCTTTCCCACCTCAACTGTCACATCAAAAATTAACCAGTTGACATTTTATTTCACACTTCAGTTCCCAACCTAGTTTGGCTACAAAAACAAAAGGCAGCACAATCATCAACTCCCAAAACCCATGTCTGCCTCTCTGAATTACCATCCATGTTTTATCCAATATCTAAGTTCATCCACACATACACAGGATATCCTGATTCTTATTATTGCAATTACATTGATCCGGCTAATTGGAAAGGTTACCAATTTGTTAATAAAGTTATATTGTGGCTAAATGTAGCATCTATGTTATTTAACATATCTATTAGCTAAAACTATTCACTCAACTTATATAAAGCAATAACTTGCTGGAGAAATTCAGTGGATCAAGCAGCATCTGTGGTAGGAAAGGAATTGTCGACATTTTTTGGCGGAGACCCTGTGCTGAGGACACCTCTATCAGTTCTAATACACGATCTTGACCCAGTGTCAACAATTTCTTTACCTCCATCCCCACCAACGGATGCTGCTTGACCCACTGAAGATTCCTCCATCTTCCTATTGTTGTTCCAGATTCCAGCACCTGCAGTCTCACTGCTGAATGTTCATCTGTTCCCGCATTTCAGCTTCCAATTGTTCATTGCTGGTGGTCAGATTTATTGCCTGGATAATTAGTGTGATCCAGTAATCACACTGATTGTGGATTGATGGTGGGAATGTAACAGCCAGAGGGAGAGGACAAGTTCCCCATCAGGCTCTGGGAGGAAACTCTGCTGGTGAGAGAGATCCACAGAACACAGAGCAGAGTGGAGGAAGGTCACATTATCAACCCAGGGTCAGTATTGAATAGAGCTGACCGCTGACCCAGAACACTGAACCAGCAGATAAGTAGGATGTGAGAGCTGATATTCTGTGCCGGGGAGAGTTTGATGAATTGAACACAGATAAGCAGAGCCCCTTATAATAGATAGAAACATAGAAAAACTACAGCACAATGCTGTGCCAAATATGTACTTACTTTAGAAATTTCCTAGGGATACCTGTAGCCCTTTATTTTTCTGAGCTCCATGTACCTATCCAGGAGTCTCTTAAAAGAACCTATCGTATCCGTGTCCACCACCATTGCCAGCAGCCTAATCCATGCACTCACCACTCTCTGCATAAAAAAACTTGCACCTCACATCTCCTCTGTACCTACTTTCAAGCACCTTAAAACAGTGCCCTCTCGTGATAGCCATTTCAGCCCTGGGATAAAGCCTCTGACTATCCACATGATATTATACACCTCTCATCATCTTATACACCTCTATCAGGTCACCTCTCATCCTCCGTCGCTCCAAGGAGAAAAGGCCAAGTTCACTCAACATGTTCTAGTAAGGCAAGCTCCCCAATCCAGGCAAAATCCTTGTAAATCTCCTCTACACCTTTTCTATACTTTCCACATCCTTCCTATTGTGAGGTGACCAGACTGAGCACAGTACACCAAGTGGGATCTGACCAGGGTCCTATATAGCTATAACATTACCTCTCGGCTCTTAAATTCAATCCCATTGTTCAAGTAATTGAGGTACAGTGTGGACAGGTATAGGAGAGGATAGAAAAAGCATGGATAAGAACTGGACATGTAGCTTCATAATTAGCTACCAATAACTAGGCAGAGTACAGAATGCATAAAATGGTGTATGAGGAGATATTTGGTGGTGGTAACTCTGGAGTCCAACAACTGCAGAAGAAATGTCCACAACCCTGTCTCAGATAAGAACTCACTGCATTGAAATCTAGGCATGTTCACCTGGAGCAGGTAATGTATGAACACAAGTAGAGGTTGTGAGACTAAAAAGTAACCAGAATTGTTTGAAACAACATGCTAAAGCTTTGTTGTGTTTGAACTTATCATGATTAATCAAGAAAAGTTAAAATTATTGTGTCGTGTTTTTCGTGCACTGTATCAAATACAAAATTGAAGATTCAGTAGGTGTGTGGGGGGTTGGGGAAGTGTTGGGGGAAAATGTCCATGGACTACGAGAGGGAATTCAATAGGTTGGGGAGAGTGCTGTAGGCTGCAAGAGGAGAGTCAATGGATGATGGTGAATATCCATGGACTGTGGGATGGAATTTAATTGGTTGGGGAGAGACAATGGGTGAGGGAGCGTGTCTTTAGGCTGTGGGAGGGAATACAGTAGGTTGGGGAGAGTATCTGTAGACTGCGAGAGAAAATTCAGTGGGTGGGTTGGGGGGGTCAGAGATGGGTAAATGTCCATGGGCTGTGGGAGGGGTTTCATTGGATGGGGAAATGCTGGTGCATTGTGAAAGAGGATTAGTGATTGGGGAGAGCGTCTGTGGGCCAAGGGGATTCAGTAGGTGGGGGAGTTGATGAGGAGGACATTCTGTGAGATTGTGAAGTGGGTTCAATGGATGAGGAGAGCTGGTTATTGGAGAGCATATCTGTCAGCTGTACATGGAGTGTGCAAGGGGATTCTGTGGGAGGGGCGTTGGTTATTGGAGAGAATGTCCGTGAGCTGTAGGAGACTGTTTGGTGGATGGTAGAAGTTTGTGATTGGGGAGTGTCCAGGGGATGTGGGAGGAGGTTCATTGGGTGGGGACAGTCAGTGATTAGAAAGAATGTCCATGGGCTGTGTGAGGGGATTTAGTGAATGGGAATATTACACTGGGTGATGGGAAAATGATGATCTCATTCACATCACTGTGGTTCACCAGCTGGAATCTGTGGATAAACCAGGGTAAAATTCCCCACCCTGCTTTAAATCTTCCAGTGTGTGCACCCCAATATCAGGCTGGGGATTGGATGAGGAATGTGGGGGGTGGACAATATTTGGCGTCCACTTCATTGATCAGCATGTTGTTGGGGGGGGGGGGCGGTGTGGATTTGGAAGCTATTAGGGATGTCACAGGATTGGTGCTGTGGACACATTTCTAAATGTACGCATCTTTTTTGATTACTTTACTGATTATAATATAATTAATTTTGCCACAGTTACCACCACATCAAGAATCTTAGGGGCATTTTCCTTTATGAATTTCATGAAACTCCATTCTGATGTTGCTTCATATTTTTTCTCCAGGTACTCGTACATCTGCTGAGCCCTTTCCGCATCCTCCTTCCTGCCTTCAATTTCATATTTCTCCATCTCACTCCTCATATGCTCCATGGCTTCCTTCAGCTCCTCCACACTGTACTGTTTACCCTTCTCAAACTTTTTCTTGATCTGCTCCATGATCTCCTTATTCCTGTGTTCTTCAGCTGCCTTCCTCTCCTGCTTCATCTTCTCCACCTGCTGTTTCACTCTTGAGAGCTCCTCTTCCAAAGCTGACAAAAGGGGCAGAGGATGAATTGGTTAGTCCGTGCAGAGAGTGGTGAAGCGGTCATTTCTCGAGGTATGTGTGACAGGACATTGAGAGGGAGCTTCACTCACTGTTCAATCTAAGACAACTCACAGAAAATACTGCAGGAACTCAGCAGCTCAGGCAGCATCTATGGAAACGAATAGACAGTCAACGTTTCACCTGAGTCCCGATTTCAGGACTGAGGAGGAAGGGAGAAGATGCCAGAATAAAAAAGTGGGGGGAAGGGAAGATACTAGCTGGAAGGTGATAGGTGAATTGAGATGTGTGGGGAAGTTTCCGGGCTGGAGAGCAAGCAATTTGATAGGAGAGGAAAGTGAATTATCAGAGAAAGGGGTGGAGGAGGGAACCCAGGGGGGTAGTAATAGGCAGGTGTGAAGTAGTAAAATGTCAGAGTGGAGAATAGAGAAAGGAGTGGTGGGAAATTTGTTTAGCAGAAGGAAAAATCAATATTCCTGCTATCAGGTAGGAGGCTTCCCAAATGGAATATAAGGTGGTGTTCTGCTACCCTGAGCATGGCGTCTTCTTGGCACGAGAGGAGGCCATCAACCGATATGTTGGAATGGGAATGAGATTTGTAATTAAAATGATTGGCCACTAGGAAATCCCACTTGTGGAGGATGATGCAGAGGTGCTCGACAAAGTGGTCACCCAGTTTACAATGGTTCTCACCAATGTAGAGGCTACATCAGGAGCACCGGACACAATAGACGACTCCAGCAGATTTGCAGGTGCAGTGTTGTCTCACCTGGAAGGACTGTTTAGGGCCCAAATGGAGATGATGGAGGCAGTGTATGGGTAGGTGTAGCATTTAGCCTGCTTGCAGGGTTAAGTGCTGGGAGGGAGATATTTGTGTGTGGGGGAGATGAGTAGATAAGGGAACCATGAAGGGAGCAATCCTGCGGAAAGCAGAGGGAGGGACGGTAAAGATACATTTAGTGGTATGATCCCTTTGGAGATGGCAGAAGTTGCAGAGGAAATGGAAGAAATGCAGGTGAGGTCAGATCAATAGTGGAGAGAGTGAAATCCCATTCTTTAAAGGAGGACAACACTGTTCAACCCGTTTTGTTTCTAAAAAGTCATTTTTTTAGATATTTCTCAGATTATTCTTCACAAATATACATGCAATCAACAACAGCATATTTAAACTCTTGGATAAGAGTCCTCCTTCTCAATCCCCTCCACTCCTTGATCGGCCCCCAGTTATACTCCTGACAGAAGAGGCAAATGTGAACTTTGCCCACGAGCATTAGGGAGGGGAAACTCCATCTGCTCCCCCTCTATGTCTCTCACAACAGTCAGAACAAATCTTGGAAATGGGATGTCCGCCAGCCTATTAAAGTGCTAGTTAAAGTGCTGGCACATGGACCCTGCCCACATGTGTGATAGAATTATTTCAGGAAGTAGGATGAGAGGAATCATCGTACAGTATCCCCAGCCACTTCCGCCTCTGAGTCCTCCTTTTTTCAACCCACCACTTGCTATAATCTCTCCAACCCTCTACCCACCCCTGACCCCTACTCAACTTCCTGCCATGTCTTCAATACCCTGTCTGATCTTTCTCTCTCTGAAGTGGAGCGCTCTGTCCTCAACAAGAACTTTCACTTCTCCTCCATGTACTGACACTTCAGTGAGTTTGGAATTCAGAATCAGGTTTATTATCACCAACATATGATGTGAATTTGTTGTTGTGTGGCAACAGTACAGTATAGAGCAAAGACATATAGTCTATACATTTCAAAAGTACATGAACAGTGCACAATAAAGGATTAATATGTTGGTATTTATGTTAGGGTTCCAATTACATCATATGCCAAATCCTGTTGTCTCTGCACCTATATCTCTTCAGTAAGGATTACCAACTGATGACCACTACTACCTCCTCTTGGGCACTCCACTCTGGCCTTCCATTTATGTTCTTTGAGACACACAAACCAACTTCTTAACAGGAACATGTCTAAGAACATCAGCATACCCCTCCCTGTTCTCACTATGACTTTGGTCTTTCTGATGAACACCGAGGTGAAGTACCCAGCAGGTGTGTTTCACACTTTTAGTTTTCAGACTTGAAGAGCTTATTTTAAATCTGCAGATACACCCTGACCAGAATATTTTGAACATTTTGTTTATTTTCTCACCTGAGACACGCATTTGTTCCTTGGTCAGCCGGCTGTCCATTTCCTGTACATGGTCTAGACAAGGTTTTTCCTGTTCCAGGAAGTGGGTGAGAACAGCCCACCCCTACAGAAAAGAGGAGATACGATTATTCACGTCCAGCTCTCTCCCATCACAACAGTCCACAAGAGACCAGAGACAGGCTCTCACCATCAAAAGTCTAGTGCCGGGTATTGACACACAATTAGAAAACTCTTCTTACCAATGTACAGGAAATTGGTAAAACCACAACTGGAGACTATGTACAATTTATACCGTGGACTTGAATGAAGGCAGATTTTTTTTGAAATTACACAAGGGTAAGTTGTAAGAACGACATACAGAGATGACGAAGAGTAGAGAGATGGGTTCTGTGAATGAACAGGATCAGGCAAATCGAGCACAATATGGGATAATACAAATATCCAATAGGTCAGATAGGTAAATAAAAGCATATTATCCAAATGGGAGAATTTGTGAAGTTCTGAGATATTGGGGGATCTGGGTGTCCCAGATTCACAAAATGTGTGCAAGTAAGTGGGAGAGAGAGTTTGTAACAAAAGTAGAAGGGAAATACTTCTCTTATATCAGGTTTGGTGAGATTACATCTGAAATATGTAAAAGGTCTCCTTTAACACTTAACACACTGGATGCAGTTTAAAGATGGGTTCCTGGACTGATACCTGGAAGGACAGATTACCTTTTTTATGGAAGGTAGGACAGGCAGGGCCTAGACACTTCTGTGGGAAAGCCCAGAACTAGGAGTCACAGACTGGATATGGGGGAAGGTCATGTGTCGCAAAGCTGAGTTAGATATACAGGTAGCTGTATCAACGGAGATATGATACAAGCATTTTTCTCTCAATGCAAGATTGTTTTTTGGAATTCTCTCCATTGAAGCACAGTGGAAGCAGAGAGTTAGGATTTTTAAGTAAGAGATTGGAAGACTCTTGAAAACTAGTGTTAAAAGATAATTCCTACAGCCCATAAATACTCTGCCCCATTACTGACTTTCCAACCACTGAATTCCCTCCCACATGCCACGAATATCTCCCCATCACAAACCCTCTCCACCCATAGAATCCCCTCTCATAGTCCCACAAGAACTTGCCCCTATCACTGACGAACACCACCCACTTAAACTTCTTACTACAGTCCCACAGATACTAGCTCCATCACTGACAAACCCCACCCAATGAAACTCCTCCCATAGCCCACCATAACTGGTTTCCCAATCACAGACTCACTCCACCCAGTTAATCCCGTTCCAGATGTTATGGAGAGTGGAAATCATATTAGCTTTTGTTGGGAGAATGGAAGGAGGCAGAGGGGGCAATTTTCTGAATTCATGTAAGGCAGAGGAAGGAGAAGCTATGAGACTTGAAAAGTAAATGCCTTGCTGTAAAATATTGAACACACCTCCATCTCGTCCTTGGTCTTTTTTTCATACTCCTTGATGGCCTTATCAAGATCCTTCTTCAGCTCCTGGAAACCACCAGCTTTCCGGTAATGTCCAGATCTCAGGTTTCCTATTACTGATGACATTACTTTTTTAAGATGTGACTCACATTCCTCCTCTGACTTTTTCTTGATCTTGGCCATTAAAGACTTGTAAGTAGAACTCATTGTCTCCTGGGAATGGAGGAAAGGTGTACAGTAAACTAGGAAACAAAAGTATTGTACGCTGACCGGTGTCTCGCAGTCCCTCTCTCTTAGGGGTTTAACTGGACACCAACTACTTCTCTGAGTTGCTGTCTCTCAGGGAAAGATCTGCACACAAACTGGATCTCTGAGTTGCTCTCTCAGGGAGAGATCTGTACATTGACTGTCTCTCAGTCCATCTCCCTCAGGGAGAGATCTGTACACTAATTATATCTCTGAGTCGCACTCTCTCTGTCATGGAGAGATCTGCATACTGACTGTATCTCTGAGTTTCCCTCTCTCAGGGAGAGATCTATACACTGATCGAGAGTGACCTGTATACAAACTGGTGACTCTCTGCCACTCTCACTCAGGAAGTGAACTATACTATCTAGTGTCTCTCGGTCCCTCATGTACATGATGATATCTATGCACTCTGTTTCTCAGTCTATATCTATAAGGGTTGGATCCTGAGACTCTTGTTCGGAGATGAGACAATTGCTAATCACTGAACATTAGAAGCTCACCTCCAGCTGTTCAATGTGTTTGCCACTGTTGTTCATGGATCTTTTGAAGAAGATATTGAATGCCTCTGTACTCTTCATATTGTAATACTCTGTGAGTTTGCTCATAGTAGGACAGTTAGATTCTGAGAATTTTTTCATAGAATTTCAGGGCTTCATCTAATGCTGCTTGGTTTTCCACCTCCATTAATTTGGCGACACAGCTCTCCACACACGGTAGGACCCCATCCGCCATCATACCCACATACACCTTGATCAATTCAACAAATCCTGTGTGGGAAGTTTCTGGAGATAAGTACCTGGGGATCTGATCACACCCTCAATTCCCACTCTCCGTATCACAAGGTACCCAACCCATTCTCATTCACTTCCAATGGGATCCCACCCTCTGCAATTCTCTCCTATCAGTCATATTCCCAATGAGACCCCACCCCTTTCCCATTCAATAGAACCCCACACCTCCCCATTCACTCGTAGTGAACTCTATCTCTTTCATCCTACCCTCAACACACTTGCTGGCATCCCACACCATCCCACTCATTCCCATTCACTTCCATTGCCCACACTTGCAATGAGATCTCAACGCTTTCCCATTCACTTCCCTTGTACACAATTCCAAAGGCATCCAAATCCCTTCCCATTTAATCCCACTGTCCACATTCCCATGTAGACTGATAGTATATTCCCATTCCAGGTGAGTTTTTCAGGCCAAGACCCTGGAAAGGAAAGAGGGAAATCAGGATAAGAATGTGGGGGAGAAGGAGGAAGAAGTCCAAGGTGGTAGGTGATAGGTGAAACCAGGAGAGGAGGAGGAGGTGAAGTAAAGAATTGGGAAGTCAATAGGTGAAAATGATAAAAGGCTGAAGTAGGGGGTGATGTGATAGTAGATGACTGAAGATCATGGCAAAAAGGGAAGGATAGAGCAGCAGAGGGAGGGGATGGGCAGGTAAGAAGTTTGAGAAATCCATGTTCATGCCATGAGGTTGGAGACTACCCAGAGAGAATAGACCCTGGCCTCATCGTGGCAAAAGAGGCCATGCACAGACTTGTTGGAATGTAATGGGAAGTACAATTGAAATAGCTGGTCACAAGGAAATCCTGCTTTTTTTGGTGGATTGAGTGAATGTGCTCAACATGATTGCATGAACATTGATTTCTTGAACTCCAGTAATTCCCATCCCCACCCATCTCCTTCAAAAGTCCCCATTCTTGCTTCCCTCTCACACCTTCTCTTCTCACCTGCCCATCAACTCCATCTGGTGCACTAACCCCTTCCATTTCTTCCAAGGTCTTCAGTCCTCTCTTATCAGATTCACTCTTCTCCTGCCTTCATCTCTTTCACCAATCCACTTCCCAGCTCCTTTCTTCACCCTTCCCCCCTCCCAGTTTCACCTATCACCTGCCAACTTTTTTCCACCTCCCCCCCCCCCCATCTTCTTATTCTGATTCCTCCCCTCCTTTTTCAGTCCTGATGAAGGGTCTTGGCATGAAATGTCAACTGTTTATTCTTTTCCATAAATGTTGCTTGGCCTGCTGAGTTCCTCCAGCATTTTGTGTGTGTTGCTTTGGATTTCCAACATCTGCAGAATTTCTCATGCCAGGTTAGTGTGTTATACTGAAGAGAAGTGGTGAGGTTTTGCCCAGTTATTCACTCCTGCCCGTGACCAGCTGACCCCCAACAACTCTCTTGACTTTCTTGTGGGTGTGAATGTAATTGATGAGGTTCTGCCGTTCCTTGATGAAATCCTAATCCAGATCCTTATCCTCCAATTCCTGGAGCTGCTCAATATTATTTGGGTTTGTGGGAAAGGGAAATGCAAAGCAGCGACGTGAGGGAAAATGATTGCGGATACACCTGCGGATTTCATTATATTTCTTGTCCTGTTCACTGATCTCACCTGTAAAAAAAAAACAGGAATCACCCTTAATGAGTCTGTTCTCCCATTGCCAACATGGTGACTGTTACCCACAGGGCTGTGGGGAGGAATAGGAGAAAGACAGGAAGGAAATAGAGGGGAGGCAGTTTGCGAGGTGTGATGGTGAGGGACAGGATTTGTGGGAGGGGCATTGAGTGCATTGCAGTTGGGTCATGGAGAGGAATGATGTGACATTGGTGTCATACAGTGTAGCTGAGGGTCATATTAATTGAGAGCGGCACCTGCCAATCAGATGAAATTCTGATGGGAAGGAATTGTCAGAAAGGTGCATTTATACCATCAAACCAGACAATGTGTACTTTGGTATTAAGTAATTGCAGAAAATTGTGAGGTAATGTGAATGTGAACAGGGCAGAGGAATGCAGAGTAAGTGGGTAATGAGAGGTGTGAAGGGGCCGGAAGACCCTGGAGTGTGTGTGCACAGATTCTCGAAGGTAATAGGTTGCCCCTTCCTCCACCACCCTTTCACACACTGACTTCAGTGCTCCCTCCCTTCTCTGGCCCCTTTCCAAGTCCCCCTATTTCCTCAGAGACCGGCACTGCCACATACTCACTGTCCTTCAATTTCAGAATGTACTCCAGGTACTCATTTGGAGTCACAGGTTTTCCATCAATCCTCATTCTCAGAGTCAAATCACGAATCAACCAGACAAATTCAGGGAAGAAACGGACAAAGTTCCAACTATTACAGCCATCGGGCTGGGACTTCATCTGGATTCGCTTAGACAGTTCAGTGACAAAACTGAGAGCAACATCAAGGATAAAGGATTGAAGGGTTGGCAGGAATGTAGTGAGGTATGTCAGTTACTGTAAAGATCTGCCCCTGAGACAGAGATACTGAAAGACTCTAGTCAGTGTACAGATGAGACAGACAGACACAGAGAGAGAGACAGACAGACAGACAGAGAGAGACAGATCAACAGAGAAAGGCAAGGACAGACAGACAGACAGAGATCTCCCTCTCAGTGAACCACTGGTCAGTGCACAGATCTCTCCCTCAGAGAGAGTGTGACTGAGAGATGCTTGTCATTATGGAGATATCTAAATGAGAGAGACAGACTGACAGATACGGGTCAGTGTACAGATATCCCACTGAGCTTGATGGACTGAAACAATGGCCAATGTACAGATCTCCCACTCAGCAAAACAGACTGAAACGCTGGCTAGTGTACAGATCTCCCTCTTGGCAAGATGGACTGAAACACTGACCAGTATACAGATCTCCCGCTCAGAAAGAGGGTGACGAAGAGACGCATGTCTTTGTACAGATTTCTCGCTGAGAGTGAGGGTTGCGATGAGTAAAAGGCAAAGCTGCAGTTACTTGAGAACTCAGTATTTCAAGGAATATTGTAATTTTGACCAAGAACACAGGAGGTGTATGACTTAGATGCAGACAGCTGGGATCAAGTAAATCATTGAATGCCAGAGTAAACTCAAGATGGAAATTTGCAGGGCAAAAGGGAGAATTAAGTGACTTTAGCTAAGAAAATTTCTATGTTGAATTCTAAGTGACTTTACAAATATATTAATGAAAGAAGAGTAACTTGGGGAAATAAGACCCCTGAAAGATGGAAATGCATTTGTGGAACTGCTAGAGATGGGCACAGTTCTCAAGGATTATTTCACTGTCACAGTGGACAGTGAAGAGGAGTACCAGCAAGTGCAGTGCTATCTTGGTCAGCTGGGCTCAGAAATGTCAAATGGAATTCAGATAAGTACGTAGAGTTACATTTTGGAAGTACTATTCATTGTAGTACTTTTGAATACAAAAGTTCTCGATATCTTTGTACAACAGAAGGACCTTGGAGCAAAGTGCATGGTTCCCTTAAAGGGCAGTCACAAGAAGAGGATGGGGGTGTGAAGAAAGTTTTTGACAGGTGTCCTTCATCAGTTAACGCAGTAAGTTTGAAGTGGGTGGTTGCACTCCGATTGAACAAAGCATTGGTACGGTCACACCTGGGAGTACTGTGTACAGTCCTGGTCATGTGGTTGTAGCAAGGATGTGATTAAACCAGAAAGAGAATAAAGAA
This sequence comes from Hemitrygon akajei, assembly GCF_048418815.1. Classification (NCBI taxonomy): domain Eukaryota; kingdom Metazoa; phylum Chordata; class Chondrichthyes; order Myliobatiformes; family Dasyatidae; genus Hemitrygon; species Hemitrygon akajei. The sequence continues at coordinate 28,145,563 of NC_133154.1, forward strand.
ACATTTAGAAGGATGTTGCCAGGAGTCATGGAACTGAGAGGTTAGACACCTTGTCCTTTATTCTTTGGAGCACAGAAAATTGAGGGGTGATCTCACAGCTGTAATAACAAAATCATGAAGGGCATTCATAGGGTCAGTGGTCTTTGTTTGCAAGGTTGGGGAAATGAAAACTACAGGATATAATATTATGGTCAGAATGAAATGATTAATAAGAACCTGCAATGTATTTTTATACACAAATGGTGGTGATTATATTGAACCAGCCAGCAGAGGAATTGGGTGAGGCATGTACATTAGCCACATTTATGAAGTATGTGGACAGGTATGAAGATGATGAGAATTCCGAGGGATATGGGAACTTGCTGGAAAATGGGATCAGCTTGAGAATACATTTTAGTCCGTATGGACAAGCATGGCTGAAGGGATGCCTTCCCTGCTGTATAACTTAATGACTCTGTGATTGAGAGACAATGGTCAGTATACAGATATATGCCGAAAGAAAGGGATAGAAAAACATCAGTCCATGCACAGATATCCCACTGACAGAGACCGGGGCTGAGATAATCTGATCAGTGTACAATATCTCCCCAAGACAGTGGGACTGAGACACATCAGTCACTGTGCAGTTATACCCAAGAGAGAGGCACTGAGGGACACTGGTCACTGTTGAGATATCACCCTGAAAGAGAAGGATTGAGAGACACCAGTGAAGGATACTGTAGGTCTTGCAGGGATTGCTGGTCCATGTTTCTTTGACCATTGTAAATGAGGATGCTGCTCAGAAGGATAGCCAGTGAGTAGATGGAGCGATCATTGTCAATGTCTCCCTGCAGGTAAGATGGACAACCAGTTAGTGAGAGCTCTTGCTCAGAGATCAGTCTAACAGATAACCATCCCATTTCTGGAAATTTCTTGCTCAGTATTTACAAAGGTTGGTGGGTGAGGCTTCACTCCACAGCATCCTTCCTGTCAATGCCACCAGTGGCAGATGTATGGCCAAGGGAAGCCTTACAGACCGAGTCTCCACCACTGCTCACCACCACAGTGCTGGGGGAGATCACACTATCATGGTACTTTAACATCCTTTTCATTTGGGAGGTTGGGGATAGGAAATGGTGTGAGTGAGATAGGAAACTTGGAGTAGGTGATGAGCTTAGACCACATGCAGTTCCAATGGAAAATATGGCAGAATTCCTCCCTGAAGCTCAGCATGAACCTGGGATGACAATCTTAGTTAATTATGTAACAAATTAATTAATTTTTAATTTAAATTGATATTGTAAACAGCATTTAAATGTCTGCACTGCCTGTGGAGGGATTTGAACTCTGGTCTGTAGATCATTCCTCTGTCTGTGGGTTACTTATTTGGTAATGAAACCACTGTTCTGAGGAGGGGGATAGTTGAGAAGGAGTGGACTGACCTTCTCAGGATTTCCCAGACCCTCAGTGTCCAACAACAGGAGGACCTCATTTGGTCTCTGAGGCAGGGATCGACATCACATCCAGATCCCTTTGGTGTGAGCCTGGACGGTTGAATCCACTGAGAATCCTGCAGAGGGGGAGGGGGAGAAAAGAAAGAGTGAGAGTGAGAGTGATAAACTTTCCCAGGTCTCAGAATAATTTCTGCAAGACAGATAGTAAAGAGAGTTGAAAGGTTAGAGGTGGAATTTTACAGCCACTGCCCTTACCATTCTTGTCTCCCGCGAGAAAGTTCATGAGGTAGGACCTCCCTGTACGAGCAGCACCAACCACAGCCACAACAACCATTGGATCGTCGATGGACTGGAGGACCTTCAGAGCCTTTGGGTTAAGTACCAGCTTCTCATCTATGTTGTAAACCAGCTGCAAGGGTTTCTCCATCTTCTGTTTGGTGGCATTAGTGTCCTCGGTTACTGATATCTGACAGACCTTCCCAAAATATTTACAAATTCAGTGCAAGGGAATGACACACTGATTGAATGACAGTAAACGGAACAGGCAAATAAAAGAGCACATCATCAAAACAACTACATCTCAATCCTGAGTCCCGAGAGTCGATCCTAAACTTTAATATTACTCAATGGGATCTGTTACCTACAGTATATAGCAATCCCTGACACCATGGATTGTAACCCAGCATCTAAATCACTACTGGGGATCTGTTATTTTATTTATACTCCCTCTGAATACCTTGAATAAATTATGGCCTATACCTTACTCCTAGGAATCTGTAATTCAACATACAATCTCCCCAAATCCCTGCATTAGATCCAAGCCTCAAAAGCACTCCCAGTGATCCGTTTATTTTCTATATAGAAACCTCTAACCCCCTGGATGAGGGCTCAAGCTGGAGCTCTCTCCAAGGATCCTACTGTTGTATAGCATAACACCCCAAAGAACCTCTCTGTCACTCACTACTAGGGATCTGTTGCGATATTGTCATGGTCCTGACTGAACTGCAGCAGGCATGCAAGATCCAGCCCTTCAATATCTTGGGGTATGGTTATCTGCCACTGTCCCTTACAGACTCAGACTATCAAATATTGCCTGCTGCATTCCTTCATGGAAAGTCTGTACTTGAGGGCCTTGTGCCGAGCACTCAGTGTTCAATCATACGAGTTCTATTTCTCGAACTAGTGTTTGTGATTTTGCTTTTAGATTTTGTTTGTATCATCTTGTTTATTTTGGTCTGAATTAATTCTGGCCCTTACTCTGCACTTGGGTTAAACACCATCCATAAGTCTCTTGTTACAGCACGATTGAGCTATTATGATCTCAGCAAAGTACAAATGTCTGCAAACCACATTGGCCTGCCAGGGAGCAAACTATAGGGAGACCTGACAATATGCTTTGGGAGATCCTTACACTTTCCAGAAATTCTCATACTCCAGTGAGCAAGATCCAAGTGGCTACCAGTTCCAGTCACATTCAAGCTGGAGACTCTCAATACGAGGTCTATCCCCCATCAGGAAGGCCTCAAAGCCCCCTGCTTGTCTCTTGCAAAAGAACTAACCAAATCCCCTAAAGCACCACTCTCGTCTGTCTGACAGAACTGGTCCTCACCCTGAAATTGTTTTCTTTTGGCTCTCCCAGTTTGCAGTTCCTGCTCCTTACAGTTACTGTTCTATAGATTTGCTAAGTATGCCTGCAGGAAAATAATGTCAGTGTTGTATGTGGTGACATCTATGTACACTGATAATACATTTACTTTGAGCTTTGAATGCCCACTTTCTCTGAACCCAAGGGATAGCCATGGACGCTTGCATGGGCCCAAGTTATGCCTGCCTCTTTGTCGGCTGTGTAGCACAGTTTATGTTCGAAACCTTGCCCAGTTTTACTCCCCAACTGTTCCTCCACTACATTGACGACTATGTTGCTGCTGCTTCATGCACCCATTCTGAGTTCATCAATTTTATCAATATTGCCTCCAACTTCCACCCTGCACTTCACTTAACTTGGTCCATCTCTGACACTTCACTTCAATTTCTTACTCTCTCTGTCTCCATCTCTGGAGAGAAACTGATAACTGACATCTTTTATAAACCTAGTGATTCTTGATTCTACTTTTTCAGTAGCTCAGGCTCGGTGAGTGTCACTGTCAAAGCCGAACAGAAATTGAGAGAGAGACAGTATAGAAGGAGTGTCAGGAGGGGCCGGATGGACCCAAACACAGGACGTAGGCACTGAAGTACTAGGGGGAGGACAGAATGGGGATGCCATGGCACTTAAGCGTAGCTGGGGTTCAGGCAGAAAGAGTTCAGGCAGGCGGAGCGGAGCGGCTCCCGAAGTTCCGGCAGGCGGAGCGGAGCGGCTCCCGAAGTTCGAAGTCACGTAGGCAGGCTCCCGGGATTCAGGCAGGCAGGCAGGCAGGTCCCCGGGTTCAGGCAGGCAGGTCCTCGAGGTTCAGGCAGGCAAGTAGATAGGTCCCTGGGTTCAGGCAGGCAGGCAGAGCGGAGCGGGTTCCCAAAGTTCCAGTCAGGTAAGCAGGCTCCCGGGGTTCAGGCAGACAGGTCCCCGGGGTTCAGGCAGGCAGGCAGACAGACAGGTCTGGGTGGCAATAGGCTAGCGGAGAGCTCTCCCTGGGCATGTATCCTGGGTAGGGGCACCTCCCAGGCGGAAACACCGGAGGCCTGGGCACAACGCGGACCCCTAGGCGGGCGCAGGACACTATCCCAGGGTTTGGGCGGAAGAGAAGGAGGGGGCAGAACCCCCGCCGGGCCACGGCGGTTCGGTCAGATCTGCCAGACGGAGGCAAGGGATAGGAACGGGCATAGGTCCAGGGGGACCAACACAACAGCCATGACAACGGGAAATTCGGAAACGGCTGACAGACAGCGTGACGGCGCGAAAACAAAACCGAGCAGAGAAGCGGGACCAGCGCATGGGAAGAAAGGTGGGAGAGTGGACCAACTTGGCAGTACTGGTACGGGCAGAGAAGCATGATGAAGAATAGGTCTGAGCCCAGGCGAGATAACAGAATGAGGAGACGAGTTCGGAGCCAGCTGAGAAACAGGAAACAGAACAAAACGACCATCCGTCTGGTCCCAGTCCCAAGGCCCCTTATAAACACCTGCAGCTCAATGATCAGATGGCAGCGTGGTGGTGGGAGAAAGGGAGACGGCAGCGCATGGAGGTCAAGCTCAGAGGTCAAGGCTGGGATCCAGCGTGGTGGGGGGAGGGGGAAGATGGCAGCACGAGGGGGTCCGACTGGAAGTTCAAGGCCGGAGTCTCTGAGGGGGTGTCCATGGCCGTAGGAACCCGCGTTGGTGGTACTGGAGTCAGGGTTCGGAGTCCGTCCAGTGCCGTGATTGGTAGCGGGGATCGGGATCCGAGATTCATGCGTGTTGGGGTCGGAGCCGACGGAGTCAGAGTAAGAAGGTCGGGGAAGGGGTGGAAGAAGTACAAGGTAGTAGGTGAAAGTGGGAAGGGGGAGTGGTGAAGTAGAGAGCTGAGAAGTCGATGAAGGGCTGGAGAAGGGGGAGTCTGATAGGAGAGGGCAGAAGGCCATGGAAGAACCGGAAGGAGGATGATCACCAGGGGAAGGTGTTGGGCAGGTGAGGAGATAATGTGAGAGGAAAATGGGAATGGGGAATGATGGGGGGGGGGGGGGGGGACTTAACAGAAATTCAAGAAATCGATGTTCATGCCATCAGGTTGGAGGCTACCCAGACATAATATAAGGTGTTGCTCCTCTAACTTCAATGTGGCCTCATCACGGCAGTAGACTGACATGGACCTATGCGAGTGCCCATGGCTGTACTTCTTGTTTGAAGGAAGTGGGAGGTGCTAAAGGAGAAATTATTGAGAGTGAGGACCAGTTCTGCTAGACAGAGGAGAGTGGTGGTGGAGAGGAACTAGTTGGGTCTAGTGTCCAGAAAGAAACAGAAAGCTTTGAGGCCTTCCTGATGAAGGATGGAGTTGTATAGGGTTGGACATCCATAGTGAAAATAAGATGATCAGGGCCAGGGAACTTGATATGTTCGAAAAACTCAAGAGCATGTGAATTTCATAGATGTGGGCAGGAAGGGACTGAACCAGGAGGGGTAAAACTGAGTTGAGATATGCAGAAATAAGTTTGGTGGGGCAGGAACATGCAGGTACAATGGATCTACATGGACAGGTAAGTTTGTGCATCTTGGGTAAGAGGTAGAAACGGGAGGTGCGGGGTGAGGGAACTATGAGGTTTGTGGCAGTGGATGGGAGATCTTTAGAGCTAATAAGGTTGGTGATGGTGAGGGAGACAATCACCTGCTGCTGTTCAGTGAGGTCCTGTTCGAGGGGTAAGTAAGAGGAGGTATCTGAGAGCTGTCACCTGGCCTCAGCAAGGTAGAGGTCAGTACTACAGCGTCCCCTTATCTGCAGGCTTGATGGTAAGGTTCGGATTAGTGTGGAGAGTAGAGTGTTTGGAAGGAATGAGGTTGGAACTGGAGAGAGGAATGGTGGAGTTGAGACAGTTAATGTTTCGTCAGGAGTTACCAATGAAAAGATCCAGAGCAGGCAGAAGATCAGAGTGGGGTTTCCAGGAAGAGGAAGAGGGTTGTAGATGGAAGAAGGGGTCGGCAGTGTGGGTTGGAGAGTCCTTGCTAAAGAAGTAGGCACAGAGACAAAGGCAGCGCAAGAAGAGCTCAGAATCATGATGGGCGCGGAACTCCCTGAGGTGTGGGCACAGGGGGACAAAAGTGAGGTCTTCACTGTGGACAGAATGTTCTGAGGGAAAGGTCAGGGAGACGGTGAAGACCCAGCATGACTAAGAGCTGGGATCAGAGGGTGGAAGAGCTAAGGATGAGAGGATTGGGTTGAGAGGAAGGTGGAGTCTCCGAGGCCCCAAGAGCTGGCAGTGGGACCTGAGAGACACGGGATTGCAGAGTGGTGGTGGTGGTGGTGGAGGGATTCCAGTGGCAGCGTGTAAAGTCCCAGCCTGGAGGTGCTCTCGGTCAAGGACCAGGCTGGAGTTGGACGCACTTTCAAGATGTCTGGGGTCGTGGAGTCCAGGTTCTAAATCAGCTTGAGATTGTTAGAACCGTTGAGGTCGGCAGCAGGGATTGCGGTCTGGGGAAACCCGTGGCTGCCAGTGTTGGAGTAGACAGCCAGTTCTCTGGTCTGCAAACAGGCAATCTTCCAATCCACTGAGGATCAGTAAAAGCGGGATCTCCCAGTGGCCATCCATTTCAATTTCATTTCCCATTCCCATTCCAACATTTCAGTCTCCTGCCATGATGAGGCCACACTCAGGATGGAGGAGCAACACCTTGTATTCTGTCTGGGTATTCTCCAACCTGATGGCATGAACATCGATTTCTTGAACTTCTGGTAATTGCTCCCCTCCACCCTCCTTCACCATTCCCATTTCCCTCTCTCACGTTATCTCCTTCCCTGCCCATCACCTCCCTCTGGTGCTCCTGCCCTTTCCTTTTCTTCTGTACTCTCAGATTCCCCCTTCTCCAGCCCTGTATCTCTTTCACCAATCTACTTCCTAGCTCTTTACCCCAGCCCTCCCGCTCTCCTGGTTTCACATATCACTTACTACCTTGTAGAGAGGGAAAACTCTGATTTCAAACCTCCGCTGCCTTGTGGCCATACCCTCTCATGGGAAAGGCTTTGGGAGTAAACCCTGAGGACAATTCTGGTGCTGGAGTCTCTAAGGCCATCCGACGTTGTCTTCAACCTCGTTCTGGCAATTCCTGTGACGACACTGATGCCAAGCTGTATCGGCCCTTGCCCTAACCTTGGACAACATCGGTGGCATGGAGAGGGAAGACACTGCATGGGCAACAGCCGGTCTTCCATACAACCTTGCCCAGGCCTACGCCCTGGAGAAAACTTTCCAGGCACAGATCTATGGTCTCATAAGACTAACTGATGCCATACACATACTACCTTGTATTTCTTCCACCCCTCCGCCCGCTGTTTTACTCTGACTTCTCATCTTTTTCTCTCCAGTCCTGATGAAGGGTGTCAGCCTGAAATGTCGACTGTTACTCAGTTGTGCTTCTATGCTTAGTACTACAGCTCCTGGATATTCAAATTGTTTGGGTCTGATCAGCCCTTTAGAGATGTAAACATATCAGTGGATTTTTCCTGGGACCAGTGCATAAGCACAAAGAAGTTTGCTTAGATTTGGCATATCACCAAAAACTTTGACAAACCTCTAGTCAATAGTGCTAGAAAGTTTGTGAATCCTGTAGAATTTTCTCTATTTCTGCATAAATATTACTTAAAATGCGATCAGATTTTCACATAAGTCCTAAAACTAGATAAAGGGAACCAAATTAAATAAATTACACAAAACACTATAGTCGTTCATTTATTTATTGCAATAACTGATTCAATATTACATGTATTTGTTCGAAAAAAATTGTGACCACTGGGGTAATGCCTTCTGCAAAAGCTATTTGGAGTCAGGTGTTCCAATCAATGAGATGAGATTGGAGGTGTGGGTTCCAGAGGTGCCCTGCCCTATAAAAAAAGACACACAAAGTCAGGTTACTGACAGATCCCGCTCTTCTCAAGAAAGATCTGTTTATGTGCACCCTTCCTCGATCAAAACAATTTTCACAGGACCTTAGAAGAGGAATTGTAGAAATGCTTGAAGCTGGAAAAGGCTACAAAAGCATTTCTAAAGACCTGAGTGTTCATCAGTCCACAGGAAGAGAAATTGTCTACAAATGGAGGAAACTCAGTATTATTGGTGCACTCTCTAGGAGTGGGCATCCAGCAAAGATCACACCAAGAGTACAACATGCAATGTTGAAGGAGTTGAGAAAGAACCCAAGGATAACAGCAAAATACCTGCAGAAATCTCTAAAACTTGCTGAAGTCTCTGTTCATGTGTTCACTGTAAGTGAAACACTGAACAAGAATGGTGTTTGTGGAAGGACACTAGAGAGGAAACTACTGCTCTTCAAAAAAAAAAACATTGCTGCAAGTCTCAAGTTTGTAAAAGACCAACTGGATACTCTACAATACTTCTGGCCAATGTTCTGTAGACAATTGATACAAAAGTTGAACTTTTTGGCAGAAATGCACAATGCTATTTTTGGAGGAAAAAGGGTAATACACACCAACACCAAAACCTCATCCCAAGTGTGAAGCTTGGTGGAAGGCTCATGGTCTGGGGCTACTTTGCTGCCTCATGGTCTGGAAAGCTTGCAGTCATTGAGGGAACCATGAATTCAAAATTGTATCAAGGCATTTTACAGGACAATGTCAGGGTAGCTTAATAGAAGTTGGATAATGGAACAAGATAATGATCTGAAAGACAAGAGTAAATCAACAACAGAATCGTTTAAAAAGAAGAAAATTCATGTTTTGGAATGGCCAAGTAGAACTCCAGACCTTAAATCCTCTAGAGAGGTGGAAGGATCTGAAGCAAACACTTTATGTAAGGGAGCCCACCAACATCCCAGAGTTGAAGCTGTTTTGTAAGGAGGAATAGCCTAAAATTCCTCGAAGCCAATGTGCAGGACTGATGAACAGTTACCAGAAACGTTTGGTTGAATTTATTGCTGTATACAGGGGTAACACACCAGTTATTGAAAGTGAACATTCACGTACATTTTCCAACAAATATATGTGATATTAGATAATTTTTCTCAATAAATAAATGAGCAAGTATAATATTTTGTGTTATTTATTTAATTTGGATCTCTTTATCTAGTTTTAGGACTTACATGAAGATCTAGTCACATTTTAGGTCATATTTATGCAGAAGTAGAGAAATTCTACAAGGTTCACAACCTCCTAGTATCATTGTAAATGCAGTGTTCAGTATTCTAATTAATTGCATCACGGCATGGTATGGGAACAGCAATGCCCAGGAATGGAAAAAAAATCTGTAGGAAATTTTTGATACAGCCATGTCCATCACAGACAAAGGTTTCCGCATCGAGTAAATTTACGTAATGTGCAGCCATAAGAAAGCAGCATCAATCTTCAAAGATCCTTCCCATCCAGCGTAACTACTACCATTGGGCAGGAGGCAACGATTCTTAAGTCCCACACCATTTGGTTCAGGAAAATGTATTACCCTACAGCCATCAGACTCCTGATACAGAAAATAAAACTGTTTAAACCAAGTTAGTATTTTTGAAGAAATTGGAAATTTATGCTTTTTACTTCTGGGAATACTACTTTAGATTCTGTGCAATTTTTTGTTTGACAGCTGGATATAACATCTCAGGCATAAGTGTCATGATCAAATATATTGTATAGTAATCAGGACCATAGGATGCACAAGAGAAAGTTATTTACAACAAGTTATCACATAGCATTTTTGAGGAAAGTGGAAATGTATGCTTTTGCTCTGGTCTAATATCCTCATTTAGTTAACAGAATGTGCAGTTTTGTTATACAACTGCACGTAACTGCAAAGAATCGAGATGCACATTCAACTAACTGATTCCAAAGCACTCTACAGCATGTGATACATAAATTACAACTAATTAAAACCAATTACCACTTAGTGCTTTTGAAGACATTGCTCTGAAAACAATACTTAAGATTCTCTGCACTTTTTGTTATGCAACTACATATACCTTCTCAAATTTAAGTGCCACTATCAAATAAATGGCTGTGGAATAATCAAGACTATGAAATACATAAAACTGTTTATTACAAGATATCACATAGCATCTTTGAGGAAAGTGGTAATATATGAGTTTTGCTCAGGTAAAATTCATTTCGCTTTTGCAAATACATGAGATTCTACAGATGCTGGAAATCTACAGCTGCAGACATATAGTGCTGAAGGAACTCAGCAGGTCAGGCAGCATCTATGGAGATGCATAAACAGTCTCTGTCTCAGGTTAAGACCCATGTATTTAACTGGGCAATGGCAGGTCAAGTGGCAATAGGCAGAAACTTGGGAGCAGGAATTCTCAGAAATATGTGCAGTAGAAATGTAGAGGTTATTTAGGGAACACTTGCATTGGCTTCTAGATAGGTCTGTCCCACTGAGAGAGAGAGAAAGGATGGTAGCTAAAGGAACAAGGCTGCTGGAACATTTAGTCAACAGGAAGAAGGAATTATATTTAAAGTTTAAATGAAACAAAAATTAGACAGAGTTTTTGAAAATTATACATTGGCCAATAAAGGATTTATGAGAGATAGGAGGAGACACAAGAAGAGTTTGGCAATGGAGACACTGCAATACAGCATGGATTCAGGCCCTTCAGCCCATCTAGTCCATGCCAATCACATTCTCGAACCGGCTGGCCCCAATTTCTTGCATTCAGCCCATTTCCCTCCATGTTAGTGCTTCTTAAACGATGCTGTTGTAACTTCAAACCTCTTCCTCTGGCAGCTCATTCCATATACAAACCTTCCACCTTCCACTGTGAATAAGATGCTCCTTGGGTCCTTTCAAATCTTTTCCCTCTCACCCCAGTGTTAGACTCCATTAGTTTTAGACACCACAACCCTAGGGGAAAGATTGTTATCATCCACATCACCTTTGCCTCACATAAATGAAAACCTTTCTACAAAGTCACTCCTCGTTCTCCGACATTCCAAGGAATAAAGACCTATCCTGGCCAAGCTCTCCTCATAGCTAGCAGCAATTAGCATTCATTCCAATTTAACCATGTCATTCTGAAACAAGGTGTCAAAACTGTAAACAGTACTTCAAAGATGGCATTTGGCCTTTATCTTTCTAAAACTTTCCTAACCATTTACTTAACCAAATACTTTCCAAATGTTATAGTTATACCTGCCCTAATCATTTTAGCAGGTAGCATTTTCCATAAATTCTTCATTCTCTATGTGAAGAAGTTGCCCCTCAGGTCCCATTTATATCTTTCACCCCTCAACTTAAACATGTGTATAAGATGATGAGAGGCATTGATCGTGTGGATAGTCAGAGACTTTATCCCAGGGCTGAAACAGCTAACACAAGAGGGCACAGTTTTAAGGTGCATGGAAGTAGGTACAGAGGAGATGTCATGAGTAAGTTTTTTACACAGAGAGTGGTGAGTGCATGGAATGGGCTGCCAGCAACGGTGTTGTTAACGGATACAATAGGGTCTTTTAAGAGACTGTTGGATAGGTATACAGAGCTTAGAAAAATACAGGGCTATGGGTAACCCTACTAATTTCTAAAGTAAGTACATGTTTGGCCTTGTGGGCTGAAGGGCCTGTATTGTGCTGCAGGTTTTCCATGTTTAAATGTGCTCTCCAGGTTTTAGTTCCTCTTCCCTGGGAAAATGACCGTGACCATTCACCTTATCCATGCCACTCATGATTTTATAAACCTCTATAAAGTCACCTCTCAATTTTCTATATTCCGAGGAATAAGATTCTAGCCTACACAACCTCTCACTCTGTCTTTGGCTCTTGAGCCTTGGCAGCATTCTTATCAAACTTTTTGCATTCTTTCTGATTTAATTATGTATTTTTTTCTGTAACAGAATGACTGAAACTGAACACAATACTCCAAGTAATGTCTCGTTAATATCTCGTATGACTGGAACATAACCTCTCAAATTCTATCTCAATTAACCTAACCAATGACTAATAGCCAGCTGGTGAAAAATGGAAATCGAACCTTCCAGACTAGCCTGCCTTGTGGGACCTTGTCAGAGGCTGTGCTAAAGAGCATGTAGATAATATTCATTGCCCTATCCTCATCTATCCTCTTGGTTAACTTGAAAAACTCTAAGACATTTGTCAGACACTACTTCCCACGCACAAGGTTTCATTGACTATCCATAATTAGACATTGACTATCCAAATGCATCTTGTCCCTCAGTATCCCATCAAGTACCTTACTGACTACTGATGTCACGCTGACCTGTCTATAACTCTTGCCATGTCTTTGCAGTAGAATGTTAGCCAGCCTCCAATCTTCTTGTGGCTACAGCTGAAGCAAACATCTCCACAAGATTCTCCACAATTTCATTTGAATCTTTCCACAAGGTCCAAGGATACACTTGGTCAGGCTCTGGGGTTTATCCATTTTAAAGCACCCCAAGGACTCCAATACATACTCCTCGATAATTCAACTGTGGTCCAAGATGTCAACGTTCATATTCTCATTTATTTCACACTCACCATTTTCTCCACAGTAAAAACTGATGATAAATATTCATTAACAAATCTCGTCCATTTCCTGCAGTTTACACACAGTCATGAGGATCCTCAAGGAGACCTATTCTCTCCCTAGCCACCCTTTTGCTCTTAACATACCTGTTGAAACTCCTGGAATTTTCCTTAACCTTTTCTCTCTAAAGTGTACTCCCACACTTCTTTTTATCGCTGAGGGATTCACCTTTTTCCAACTGCGTAAACCTAAGGTATAACCAGACCCCGACTACTTCTTGTCATCTAGGGGTCCCTCGGTTTTCCAGCCTTGCCACACTACCCCTGGACCTTGATATTACACTTTAAAAAGCTTCCCTCTTGCCAGTCATTTCTTTACCAGCAAACAACCTCACTCAAACTCTGAAACATCCTGTGTAACACCTCCAAAATTGGCCCTGCTCCAGTTTATTCTTAGTAGCATGAAGGAACAGGGATCTTGGGATCTAAGCCCATGTATCCCTGAAATTTCCTGCATAAGTTTGATCCGGTGGTTAAGAAGACCTATTGTGGTGAACTACATATACCTGTCTGGACTGCTCCTGTGGCTCCTCCCACAGACCCCTGCTGACTGCTTCTGTGGCTCCTCCCACAGACCCCTGTATAAAGGCGATTGAGGCCTGAGCCCAGCCTCATTCTCCAGGATGTAGTGTTGTTCATTCTTCCAGTCAATAAAAGCCGATATCTCGCTTCTTACGTCTCAGAGTGAGTTATTGATGGTGCATCACCTATGGTCTGTTAAACTTCATTAGTAGGTGGACTAAGTTCAAACACCACAAGGTAAATTTGCAGATCGATAGCCCACAATTTTGGACCACAATTGGAGTCATAGAATCACAAATCACTTCATTCCATTTAGTCCATGCTGGCCTGGTCTTCTGCATTGTCTCATCTACCTGCACCCAGACCATATCACTCCATACCTCTCTCTCTTCCGAACCAAACCTCTCTTAAATGTTACAAATGAACCTGGATATGTGGGCTGCTCGTTTCACACTCACACCACACTCTGAGTCAAGGAGATCCCCAACAAATTCCCCTTAAATATTTCAGCTTTCACCCTAGACCTGTGACCTCTGGTTCTAGTCTCATCCTACCGAGGGGGAAAATGCCTGCAAGCATTCACCCTATCTGTGCCTCTCATAATTTTGAACCTCCCAAGATTCATTGTTGTTTAATATTATTTCCAGTACACAGGGATATCATGATCTTCCCTCATTCTCCTCTCCCCCAATTCTAAGACAATGGAATAATTGTAACTCTGGATCTGATGTAGCACAGAAAAAAACACAACAAGGAATCTGATAATAAAATAAAAAACACACCTTTTCCCTATAACTGAGGTCCCGAAGTCCCAGCAACAGACAAATATTAAAAGATTCAAAGTACATTTATTATCAAAGTATGTATTCAATACACATCCCTGAGATTCATCTTCCCACAAACAGCCTGGAACAAAGAAAACCCTGGAACCTGTTCAAAGAAAAACATCAAACTACACCCTCCATGTGAAAAAAAATAATTGTGTAAACAGGAAAAAAAGAAATTAAAAATGAGAAAGAAACATAGAATATAAATCACAAAATCAAGAGTCCAGACAAATTCCGTTCAGCTTCATTCATCACCTGCAGGATCCCCCAACCAAAGTCACCCAAAACAGCAAAAGAGTGATCAGAAACCAGAAACGCATCATAACATGGACTACAGAGTCCAATCTACAACGGATCAATTAAACTTGCCCAGGACCGTGGTCTTCAGCACAGTCCTTCAGCAGTGCAAGTGAGAGGGAGAAATAAACCATTTGAATGCAGAGACCTACAGCTGGTAACAGTGAGTGAGAAGCTGGTAGAGGGTACTGACCACTCCCTCACCTCCTGCTCTTGCCCTCAATGTTTTCAATCTTTCTCAATGCTTTAATCAGTGAGAAATGGAGTCAATCATAGCCTCGTACCCCATCTCCAGGCTTCTTGCCCTCAAGGCCACACACCTCACCGAAATCTCTCAATGACACCAACGTGCCAGGTCACTCGATTGGCCCAAAAACATGCCACCAACATATAGATGACAGGCTCCAGCAATAGCAGAACCACCTTTGAAAGAAAAAGAAGACATTAAAGAAGTGAAAGAAGCAGTTTCATGAACCTTCTGAAAGGCAATAGACAATAGACAATAGGTGCAGAAGTAGACCATTCGGCCCTTCGAGCCTGCACCGCCATTTTGAGATCATGGCTGATCAACTACTATCAATACCCGGTTCCTGCCTTGTCCCCATATCCCTTGATTCCCCTATCCATAAGATACCTATCTAGCTCCTTCTTGAAAGCATCCAGAGAATTGGCCTCAACTACCTTCCGAGGCAGTGCATTCCAGACCCCCACAACTCTCTGGGAGAAGAAGTTTTTCCTTAACTCTGTCCTAAATGACCTACCCCTTATACTCAAACCCTGCCCTCTGGTACTGGACTCTCCCAGCATCTGGAACATATTTCCTGCCTCTATCTTGTCCAATCCCTTAATAATCTTATATGTTTCAATCAGATCCCCTCTCAATCTCCTTAATTCCAGCGTGTACAAGCCCAGTCTCTCTAACCTCTCTGCGTAAGACAGTCCAGACATCCCAGGAATTAACCTCGTGAATCTACGCTGCACTTCCTCTACAGCCAGGATGTCCTTCCTTAACCCTGGAGACCAAAACAGTACACAATACTCCAGGTGTGGTCTCACCAGGGCTCTGTACAAATGCAAGAGGATTTCCTTGCCCTTGTACTCAATTCCCTTTGTAATAAAGGCCAACATTCCATTAGCCTTCTTCACTACCTGCTGCACTTGCTCATTCACCTTCAGTGACTGATGAAGAAGGACTCCGAGATCTCTTTGTATTTCTCCCTTAGCTAACTTTACACTGTTCAGATAATAATCTGCCTTCCTGTTCTTACTCCCAAAGTGGATAACCTCACACTTATTCAGATTAAACGTCATTTGCCAAGTATCTGCCCACTCACCCAGCCTATCCAAGTCACCCTGAATTCTCCTAACATCCTCATCACATGTCACACTGCCACCCAGCTTAGTATCATCAGCAAATTTGCTGATGTTATTTTCAATGCCTTCATCTAAATCGTTGACGTAAATTGTAAACATCTTTGGTTGCATTGATTGCTGATGCCATCTTCTTCCTTGTAAATTTTCTTTGTATTCTTTCAATCTTATTGATGCCTTTCATGTAGATAGGTGTTGACAACAGCACAAGGTACCCCAAATTCAAGTTCAACAACATCTTACATACTGTAACATCATTGCATTTGGTTCTTGTTGCTTCAATATAGGAAGGATGTGGAATCTTCAGGGAGGGTGCAGAGGAAATGCTGCCTAGATTAGACAACGTGTCTTATGAGGATGGGTTGCGTGATTCAGGGCTTTTCACTGGAGTGAAGGAGAATGAGAGGGAACTTAATATAGATGGATAATATTATGAGAGGAATAGGTAGAGTGGACAGCCAGCGCCTTTTTCCCAGGGTGGCAATGGCCAATAGCAGAGGACACCTATTTAAAGTGAGTGGAGAAAGGTTTAGGGGAGAAGTCAGAGAGAGGTATTTTGCACAGAGTGTGGTACACACTGCTGGGGACAGTGGTAAAGTCTGATGCTATATGGATATTTAAGAGGCTCTTAGGCAAATCAATGTAAGAAAAATGGAGGGTTATGGGCTATGTGGGAGCAAAGATTACATTGGTTGTGGAGTTGCTTTATATAGTTTGGCATAACACTGAGGGACACGTACAGTGCTGTGCTTTTCTATGTTCTATGTTTAGGGTTCTTAACCTAACAGACCATAAGGCATAGAAACAGAATTAGGCCATTCAGCCCATCAAGTCTTCTCTGCCATTTCATCATGGCTGATTCATTTCCTTTTCAAACCCATTCTCCTGCCTTCTCCCCATAACCTGTCACACCCTGACTAATAAAGAACCGATCAATCTATACCTTAAATTCACCGAGTGAATTGGCCTCCACAGCCACCCGTGGCAATGAATTCCACAAGTTCAGCACGCTCTTCCTAAATAAATTCCTCATCATCTCTGCTCTCAATGGATGTTCCTCTGTTTGCTATATTCTGGAGTTAGGGTATATAGCAAATATTAATTTCACCAGCGACCAAATTCCTGATTTGAATGTAGATTGCAGTTTGAAATTAAAAGACAGCTCAGTGTCATGATGTTCAGATATGGCCCAAGTGTGGAGTGAGAGACATTGAAGTAGGTCAATAGTTCAGACTTTAATGTGAACAGTGTTAAAGGGAAAAGAAAACAATAAACGCTAGGCCAGACAGGGCCGTTAACTATAACTCTCAAATGGAAAACGAAGCTTACACCGCGGCTGAAAAGAACAACTAAGAAAGGAATGAATACCGCTAGTCTTCAGAGTCAGTTGCCTCGACAATCCAATTTCTCAGGCAAGGCGGAATGCAAGCAGGCAGCGAACCGTTGCTGTGTCCAAGTCTCGACAAAGACTATGACAGAATGAATGGAGTTAAATACTATCACAATGAAATAATAATTAGCTGACACATGTATATTCATGACTGCAATTGCTGTACAGGCTGTGCTGCCTAATCCATGGTTGTAACACTCAGAACAATTAGACCTCAGATGCCTGCATATGGATGAATGTGGCCAAGAGTTAGTGGGGGATTAACATTGATCTTGTGTGACTGGAGAGTAGGTGTGAAGAATTAGGTGTTTGAAACTGTATGTAATTCAAAGGAAGCATTGTAAGCATTCAAAGGAAGTACATTGTAACTATAGAATCATCCTGCTGTTCCCTTTGATTATTAGCATATACTGCAAAAACGTCATGTAATAGTGGATCAAGTAGGCCCCTTCTTACAAAAGTGTCTGAATATGAAGCCTGTTGCATGCTTTTGCTGAATAAAACTCTTCTAAACCCACTAACCACTAGCTTCAGTGCCTCTCCAGGAACTGTTCAAACTACAGCATTTGGGGTCTCATTCAGGATATGTCCATAACCCATCATGTGGCAGCAACTTTAGCAGTCTGAGTGAGTGAGTATTTTTTAAGGTAGTACTCACACTTGGATCTGTTTAGGTCAGTCACTAGGATGTCACAAAGTATCACAAACGTGGCAGAGAATTGAACTGGTTATAATTGTAGCGTGAGTGTTTCAATGGATTTGTTGGTGAAATATCTGGAACAATCTCTGCTTAGAGCTTTTAGGTAGCCAGTAGAGATAATAGTGAAGGTGCAGATCCACAACAGGGAAGTGTCAGGTAATTGGAGAAAGAGTTCCAAACTACAGGGCATTTTTGCCGCCCAATTTGATTAGATCCTCCTTAACGTTTGGCCTTTCCTGGAACAAGAAGCCCTAATTAGAGTTCATTTTTCATGGTGGGGGAGTCTAGGACTAGAGGGCATAGCCTCAAAATAGAGGTGAGGTATTGTGAACAACATCACCAGAGAGACACTGAACTAATGGATATAGAAGTGTTTTATTCAACAAAAACGAGCAGCAGGCATCAAAGTGAAACATGCTTGGTGTGTTTTTTGTCCATTTTTGACCTGGAGGGACAAGAAGGGGCTGTAAGGACCTTTTCTGGAGAATTGTCAAAATGTTACCTTTAATCTTTAGCACATAAAACATCATGTAATATTGGATCAAGCAGTCCTCTTGTTCCAAGAGTGTTTCAATATGATGCCTACTGCTAATTTTTGTTGAATAAAACACTTCTATATCCACTAGTTCAGTGTCTAATTAAGATTTCTGAGATACATTCTACAAACTCCACCCCATTCAAGCTTGTTGCACTTTGAGTGTTCTACTCCATGTGGCACCTGCCCTCTTAACTCTTTCTGAGACAAACCTCACTTTTTTAATGAATCAGCCAATGCTCGCCTGTCTTCCTCCAAACCTTTGATGCAGCTGGATTATTGAAAAATCCATCAGTCTCAACATTAGAAAACTTCACCTGGGTCTCAGAGCTCTGAAAGGCATAACATATGAGGAGTGTTTGATGTATTTAAGTGGTAGTGTGGAGGCTAGAGAGGGGTGGGGTCTCAGTAAAACATATATGATATTGAAAGGCTGGATAGGGTGGACACCAAGAGGATTATTTTTTCAGCTGGGGAGTTTAGGATCTGAGAATATAAAGGAACATCCATTTAGATCTGAGATGAGGAGGAATCTGATATCACAGATGGCCAAGTTATTGGGTGTATTTAATACATAAATTTACAGGTTGTTGATTGGTTAAGCGTTGCAGGGAGTAGCAGAAGAATGATGATGAGAAAAGAATCAGCCATGGTAGAATGGTGGAGAAGCCATGATATCCTCCACCTGCTTTTATTTCCCATTGTCCCTTCTAATGAGAATTCCTGGACTACGACGGGCTACGGAACTATATCAATGATCTTCCGATCTCACGTTCGACGGTTAAATGCGGAGCAGTTAATTGCGGCGCATTTAAAGGCCAACGCCATGGCCACCGCCGAGAAGGCGGCAAGGAAGGCGGCAAGAAAGGCGGGATTCAAACCAGGCTGAACCGCAGGGAGATGAGGCCTCCTCTTCAGAGCATCTAGTTGGCGAGTGTAGAGTCACTTGAAAATAAGACTGACGATCTCAGGGCAAGACTGCTGTATCAGAGTCAGATCTCAGTTCTTTGTTGTATTGAGACTTGGTTGACGGCAAACACGCCGGATGCAGCAACTGACCAGAAGGTTTTACCATTTTCAGAATGGATTGAACCTCGAGATCTGGTAAGGAAATAGATGGCGGGAATGCTTTATATTCAATTCTAGTCGGTGCATGGACGTTGGGTTATGTCACCTTCTTGCTCTCCTGACTTAAAACAACTAATGATTAAATGCAGATCATTCTATTTGCCTCGGGAGTCCTCATTCGGGATCCTGACCGCAGTTTACATCCCACCAGTGGCTGACTACTGTATAAGCAGGCACTTGTGAAACTGCTCAATGCGGTCTGTAAACAGGAAACAGCCCATCCCGATGCATTTCAAACTCTGGTCAGCAACTTTCACCAGGCCTGTTTGAAGAAAACTCTGCGCAGTTATCACCAGCAGTTAACCTGTTGCACTAGAGGTTCTAACACATTAGTCCACTGTTGCACTACAATCGGAATGCAGTCGTTCCTTCCCGAGACCGCATTTTGGCAAGTCGGATAATTTGGCTGTACTGCTGATACCAGCATACAGACGGCCTAAAGAGCAAGGCTCCAGAGATCAAAACAACTAAGTGGTGGTCTTGGGAGTTTGAGGAACAGTTGCAGATTGCCTTGGGCCAGTGGACTGGGCCGTGTTCAAGAACTCATCCGAGATCCTGAATGACTACACCAGGGTTCTTACAGACTTTATTAAAACAGTTATGGATGAGTGTGGCCTTGCAAAATAGTTCAGTGTTTTCCCCAATCAGAAGCCCTGGATGAACAATGAATCCAGAACCTACTGAGAGCCAGATCATAGGTGTGCTGCCTTTATGGCAGTTATTTAGTTTATAATATTTTCGCATAGTAATTTGTTAGCATTTTTTAGTTAAAGTTAGGATTGTTTAAGTCAATTGATTTGTCTGTAATACATCGCGGCTGCGATGACGTCACATCCGGGTTCGCCGCGTCTTGTGGGGAATTACCGGTTTGAGATTCACGCAAGGGCGGGGGTCACTCACATGTGCGACCATAACGCTGACTAGGGTCTCTCTATGCACCAAAGACACAGTGAAAGCAACGCTGTAAGTCATTAGATAATCGGTATTTTGAGTTAAAATGTTAACGCCGATTCTGTTAAAAGTAACGACGGTCGGTAAGGTTTACCTTTTCGTCAGTTAAAGAGTCGGGATAGTTTGTATTGAAGTGTATCTAAAGCAGCCAATGGAGCAGCTAGATTCTGACTGTATGCTGCACTTTAATGTAATGTAGTTACTGTAGTTTTACCTTTGCAAGTATTCACAATGTAAATGTGATATTTAGAAGGGAACAAACACTGTACCAATCTTGTATTGTTTTTCAACAGTTTTCACCATGCGTTAATGTGAAGAGTGAACAGTAAATGGTTAATCTTACTGCGGTCACGTTTGCATTGATTCTGGTTTATCTCGACGTTTACCTCGGCGTTATTTCACACCCGAGAGAGAACGTTACAGTGAAAAAGCGGCATTATCAGGTGTTTAAAGTGCAGCCATGTCAACCCGATCCAGCATCAAGTCGTTGTCAAAGTCATCGTCATCCTGTGATAGGGGCAGTAGGGCATCAAGTAAGGCCACCCAAGCAAGAGCGAAAGCAGAAGCCGCCAAGGTGCGAGCGCGCTTTGCCAAAGAAGAATTAGAAGTAAAGATGAAAGCGGCTGCCAGAGAAGCCGAAAACCAGAAGGAAAAGGCTGCCAGAGAAGCCGAAGCGGCTGCCAGAGAAGCCGAAAACCAGAAGGAAAAGGCTGCCAGAGAAGCCGAAAACCAGAAGGAAAAGGCTGCCAGAGAAGCCGAAGCGGCTGCCAGAGAAGCCGAAAACCAGAAGGAAAAGGCTGCCAGAGAAGCCGAAGCGGCTGCCAGAGAAGCCGAAAACGAATTGGAAAGGAAAAGGGTAGAGGCACGGTTAGAAGCGCTGAAGCTAGAACGAGAAGCAGCAGCTGCCGAGGTGGAAGCAGAGTTAATAGAAGACGCCGAAGAAATGCATGATCCGAAGGACGGAAAATCTACCTCAGAAAAGATCGGATTGGAACGTACAAGAGTCTATGTCCAATCTCAAATGGAATGGAAGACTCTTTCTTCCTCTCCTTACTTATTCGATAACGTCCCACTTCACGAGGAGTCTTGGAGAGGCCCGACGGCATCACGTCCATCCGAGGAAGATAATTTACCCTCGCAACTCCGCGATGAACCCAGGAATGCAAGGGCTCACGACAAGTACTTCTCGACACCGAACTTACCGGATTTGGGGAGAAGAGAGGCAAAGACTGAGTCCAGACCAGCAAATCCCATAACAGATGTACGCCCTCAGTCATGTACCTGTGGACATGTTCCCTCAGCCCGCACGCCACCTGCAGACGAATCCGCAGCACGGTATTTCGCACGACGGGATCTCGTCACTTCAGGACTATACCGGTTCGACGATAAACCTGAAAATTACCGTGCATGGTACTCCACTTTCACCAACGCTATCGACGGATTCCAGCTCAGAGCAACCCAGGAGTTGGATCTTATGGCAAAATGGCTGGGAAAAGAATCATGCGAACAGGTGAGACGCATGCGTTCAGTGTACATCAACAAACCCGAGCTAGCATTGAAGAAAGCATGGGAGAGACTTCAGGAGGGCTACGGAGCCCCCGAAATTATTGAGGCGGCGCTATGCCAACGTTTGGGAAATTTTCCTAAGGTGTCAGCCAAGGACCACACCAAGCTAAGAGAATTCGGAGATTTACTCATGGAGATTCAAGGCGCCAAAGAAGATGGCCACTCAGCTGGTCTAGTATACCTAGACACTCCAACCGGGATTAGACAACTCGTGGACAAACTTCCATTTGGGCTGCAGGACAGGTGGTTGTCCGTTGCCTCAGATTACAAGGAAGAACACGAAGGTCAATTCCCTCCCTTCGAGTATTTCACCAGGTTCGTGTGCAAGGAGGCGAAGAAGCGAAACGATCCTAGCCTCATAGGTCCAGGAAGCAGTACAATTTACACCAAGCCAGATAAATCCACTTCGAATAATTCCAACATTACTAAACCAGTCTCAGCGCTTAAGACTGAAGTCCTTACAGCTAACAACGACTCTAGCAAGAATTGTCCATTGCATAACAAACCCCACCCCCTCAAAAGATGCAGAACGTTTAGGGAAAAACCCCTTGAAGAGAAGAAGGCCCTCCTCGAGGAGAAAGGAATATGCTTTAGATGCTGTTCCTCGACCTCTCACTGTGCGAGAGAGTGTACGATCGCCGTGAAGTGCCTGGAATGTGATAGCACTAATCACGACTGGGCCATGCATCCTGGCCCGTCACCGCAAACCGACAACGCTCCTTCACCCCCACAACAGGACGGCGGGGAGGGAGAAGCTCACTCCAGGACAACTGTTGTCAGCTCGAGCTGTACGGAAGTTTGCGGTCAAGCTCAGGCAAGCCGTTCTTGTTCAAAGATCTGTCTCACTAAGGTGTACCCTAAGGGAGCCAAAGACAAGGCCATCAAAGCCTACGTAATTCTGGATGATCAGAGCAACCGCTCGCTAGTCAGTCCAAAGTTCTTTAACTTGTTCAACATTGAGAGTGAGCAGTTCCCATACTACCTTAGAACTTGCTCAGGCAACATGAAAACTTATGGAAGGAGGGCCGAAGGCTTCCAGATCGAGTCCCTGGATGGTAAAGTCCTCATCTGTCTCCCCCCACTCGTAGAGTGCGAGAAAATCTTGAATAACCGCACTGAGATCCCGACGCCAAGTGCGGTGCTACACCAACCACATCTCCACCACATCGGCAAATACATCCCAGAGCTGGATCCAGAAGCAGAAATACTCCTGCTATTAGGGAGGGATGTTCTCCGGGTACACAAGGTTAGGCAGCAGGTCAATGGACCACACGACGCCCCCTTTGCCCAACGCCTGGATCTGGGCTGGGTGGTGATAGGAGAGGTGTGCCCTGGCAACGAACACAAATCAACGGCTAACACACTCAAGACCAATGTGCTAGAGAGTAGCCGCCATATGATTCTTCAACACCGCACAAGTTCCATGTGCGTCCAGGAAGCACCACAAGGCTTTAACAAGCGCAAAGTAACTGACGAGACGCTGGGTCAGTCTGTCTTTGCTCAAAAGGAGCATGATAATAAACTCGCTCCATCGGCTCAAGACGCCATCATCTTAAAAACAGAGGACACCAAGGTCTTCAGAGACAAAGCAAATAGTGGGGTCGCCCCACTACCTTTCAGAGAACCACGCCAGTGCTTGCCAAACAACAAAGAGCAGGCAGTCAAGCGGTTCACGCCCTTGCAAAAAACCACGAAAAGGAGACCTGAGATGCAGCAAAGCATCCGATCGACCCACGAGGTACTGGGCACACCAATGGCAGAGGTCACAGCCATTATGAATGCACGACCACTCCTACCCGTGTCTCCTGACCCGGAAAACCCCTTCATACTGTCGCCATCAATGCTCCTTACGCAGAAGGCAGGAGCTGCCCCTCCACCAGGGGACTTCTCCGATAAGGACCTGTACACAAAGCAATGGAGAAGGGACCTTCAAGTTGGAGATTTAGTCCTGCTCAAGGACAAGCAAATCGCCGGCAACTGCTGGCCAATGGCCAGAATCACTGCCACATTCCCTAGTAGGGATGGACATGTCAGGGAAGTCGAGTTGAAAACTACCGACCAAGGCGATGGGAAAATTTACCAAAGGCCTGTTACAGAAGTCATTCTACTTCTACCTAACGACTGATTTAGAGACTGAAGTTTGTATTATGTTCATTGTGACCTTACGAAGGCCAAGCGGGGAGTGTGCTGCCTTTATGGCAGTTATTTAGTTTATAATATTTTCGCGTAGTAATTTGTTAGCATTTTTTAGTTAAAGTTAGGATTGTTTAAGTCAATTGATTTGTCTGTAATACATCGCGGCTGCGATGACGTCACATCCGGGTTCGCCGCGTCTTGTGGGGAATTACCGGTTTGAGATTCACGCAAGGGCGGGGGTCACTCACATGTGCGACCATAACGCTGACTAGGGTCTCTCTATGCACCAAAGACACAGTGAAAGCAACGCTGTAAGTCATTAGATAATCGGTATTTTGAGTTAAAATGTTAACGCCGATTCTGTTAAAAGTAACGACGGTCGGTAAGGTTTACCTTTTCGTCAGTTAAAGAGTCGGGATAGTTTGTATTGAAGTGTATCTAAAGCAGCCAATGGAGCAGCTAGATTCTGACTGTATGCTGCACTTTAATGTAATGTAGTTACTGTAGTTTTACCTTTGCAAGTATTCACAATGTAAATGTGATATTTAGAAGGGAACAAACACTGTACCAATCTTGTATTGTTTTTCAACAGTTTTCACCATGCGTTAATGTGAAGAGTGAACAGTAAATGGTTAATCTTACTGCGGTCACGTTTGCATTGATTCTAGTTTATCTCGACGTTTACCTCGGCGTTATTTCACACCCGAGCGAGAACGTTACAATAGGCAAACAAATCTGGAGATCAAGAATGCTACAAGAGGTGCGGAAAGATCTGCGGAAAGTCATCTCTCTGGTGAAGTGGAGATTCTGGACGAGACTGGAATTAATAAGGGACACTTGGCAGCTATGGCATGGTTTGAATGCCAGAACTTCTAACAAAGATAAATTGAGTGACATAGCGGACATCAGAGCTTCACTTCCGGATGAGCTCAATGCCTTCAATGTTTGCGTTGACAACCAGAACAGGGAGAAACCATCACACATCCCCATGTCTCCCAATGATCCCTTGGTCTCGTATCTCTTGAAAAAAAGGGGATAGCTACACTCATTTAAGGAATCTGTTGTATTGTTATTTCACGCTTATTATTTATTGCTATTTATTTATATCTTCATTTGCACAGTTTGTTTACAGTTTATAGTCCCTGATGTTTACAGTTACCATTCTATAGATTTGCTAACTATACTGTACCCGCCAGAAAGAGAATCTCCGGATTGTATGTGATGACATGTAAGTGCTCAGATCATAAGTTTTACTTTGTACTTTCCTGATTACTTTTTCCATCCATTAACTAAACTGTCAAAATGTCTCAGCAATTAAATGTTTTTCTCATTTTTCTCACTGTTCTGTAGACCAGCAGATAGACTCCCCTCTGTTCTGTTCTTTGTGATCCGCATGCTTGAAGGTGAAAGGTTAAGGGCAGAAGGTTAAAGGGCGTCACACATACCTTTCCTGCTCCCTGCAAGCTGGTTCTGGAGACCAGAGTTCCTGGTTCACGCTCCTGGATTACTGTATATCGCAGACTGTAACTGACTCCTGAGGATCTGTATTTCTAATATAAACTCCCCAAGCCCTTGGATTAGATCTCAGTGAGTAATGTTATACCATAAATAAATGCTGAAAGTTGTTATAGCTGGGGGTGGTAGTGTGGATAAGCTCACACTACCTATTAAATGCTCCCAATAGCTTGCATCACAAACAGCCTCTGACAACCAAGTCCAGCTCCTGGCCTTGACAT
Organism: Hemitrygon akajei; assembly: GCF_048418815.1. NCBI lineage: Eukaryota > Metazoa > Chordata > Chondrichthyes > Myliobatiformes > Dasyatidae > Hemitrygon > Hemitrygon akajei. The sequence continues at coordinate 28,171,295 of NC_133154.1, forward strand.
ATCATGAATGCATGGAGAGGGGGTGCTTGCTACATGGGCAATAAGCTGCTGTCTATGTTATACTGCTCAAGCTTATATATCTAGACAGCAGGGAGACAACATCCATGGTTCACCCTGACTGATGGATATGGACCTCCCTCCCCCTACGTCTCCTCTTCCCTTCTCCCCTCCTCCCCCTCCTTCCCCTCTCCCCTTCTCCCCCTCGTCATCTCCTCCCCCTCTCCCACTCATCCCCTTCCTGTCTCTTCTTCTCTTCCCCCTTCTGCACTCCTCTCTCTTCTCTCCTTCACCTTTCTCCCCATCCTCCCCTTCTAACCCCTCCTCTTCTCCCCCTCCTCACCCCTTTTCACCCCACCTCCTACACCCCTCCTTTGGAAGTCGAATCTGGATAAACTCTCTCAGAGACTGTATAAGTACAACTTCTTTATTCAAAGTACCCGGGGCTTACTCAGTTAGTTACTCAAACAGGAACAGTCTGTGATTGTTCCTGCCCGATCCACCAACTAACTCCAAATTCCCCTTAAAGAATGGATATAGTCATTCAGATACCACCCCCCCCCCCCACACACACACACACACATACCAAGCTGGAGTCATACTTACCTATTGCTTGACAGTACCAAGAGACAAATTGCCGAATAGGCTTAATGGCCTCATACACAAAAGGGCTGGAATTGTCCTCTCTCTGCGCTTCACTGCACAAAGAAACAAAGACCTTGAAACGCTGTCTGACTCCGAGAAAAAATATGGCTCAGCATGGCCTAGCACATTTGTTGATCATCAGCGGTTTCTTTCAGAGAGAAAGGCTGCTATTGTTTAACGAATGTGTTAACCCTTTTACGTACTTTATCATTCCCTCCTTTTTATCATTACATGATCAATGAAGCAGTAGTTTTATTTACAGAGAAAGCGACCGAGTGCAGCATCAGTGGCTAAAAACAGCGTTACAACAGTAATTATAACAATGATAAGTACAACTATTAGGCCATAATGCAATATCATGCTCCAGATATTACAGAATAGGCCTTCAAAGGACCAGCATTTAGACCCCTTGGTGAACCCGTGTAAATCCTGTCCTGCTTTCTTGATGCTGTCTCTCCTGCTCGGAGAGGTAGGTAATGTTGGTAGACTCATCAGGGGTTTAGGTGCACTATTCTGTGTCAATGACAACACAAGTTCCCACTTTCTCAGGTAGATTAAAGTCTAAAGCCATAGGATTCTGTAGGACTGTTTGTTGGATGGCTAACATTTCCGTGATCACCTCAGCCACCCGAGTTTGAGTGCCTAATAGAACACTGGCAGTTTCATTTGCCAATTCCTCCAGGGAAGCTACCAACTTAATGCTTTCTTGGGAGTTCCTAGCCCAGGTGGGAAGGCAATCATCCAGAACCTCTCTGAGTCCGTGATTCCCCGTTTCTTCCTCTGTCAGTGGGGGTGGTCCCTTAGGCTGGGGACTAGGTAAGCTAGATAACAGCACCGGCTCCACTTCTTCTGGAGCAGCTGCCGGTCCCATCTATTGGTCGCTTCCCCTGGTAGCCACAAGTAGGCTTTATCTTCACAACCCAATAGGTGCTATTCAAAGGCCGAGGGAGAAATCCGCCATTAACATTATAATTATAGATGCTGCAAATGCTGTTCCCCAGGAAAACTTTCCCCTGGCGATTACAGTAACAAGTTGTATTTGCCACCTGGGTGCGGGGCACACGTCGGTGTTGTCAAGAGGCTTCAGGGAAGGAGGTTATATTCAATGGGGACCTGAGGTACCACCCTTCAAAACGCTGACATTTGCCATCGCTCGGAGTCCCCTTGCAATTCTGGACCTCACTACCCCGGATGTTATTAAGGAATCCCCAAGCAGAGAGTTCCTCGCTAGAATTGAGGGGGTCACTGACAACTATACCATAGTCTTTCCATGCGAGGGTAGTTGCGCACATATCCAACATCCCCCTGCTTCTTAGTGTTTGGCATAGTTGTGGCAAAGGGACAGGAAAGTATTATGGGCAAAATCAGAGAGTAGGGGATATTTTGGCCAATGCACTTGGGGAACTGCTCCCTGCGTGGGCCTTGGGAAAAAGATGGTTTTAACCGATGGGGAGCTGCCACGTCTTCGGTGGCCAATGCTTCCGCCCTTATACATGACTCTAGTTGACTGGAAGCCATGCAAAAAGAAAGCAAAAAGACAACGGCCCAGTACATGGTGAAGTCCGTAACAGCCCCCCCTACTCCATAATGTTTTACAGTCAGGACCACCACGGTTGTCCTTCCAACTTGACTGCCGTGGGCCTGGTGAGCAGTACTTGGAATGGTCCCTTCCTTCGTTGTTCTAATTTGCCACGGTTCCAGTTCTTAATTAGTACGTAGTCCTCGGGTTCGATGTTGGGGTAGTCGCCTTCGCTTGTCGTATCGTCTTCGTCCTTGTATGCCTGACACACCTGTGAATGTAAGGCTTGGAGAATCTTCGTTAGGTAGTCCGTTTATATCAAGAATGGGAAACGCGCGGAACCCCAAGGAGTCCTTAGGGGCTTTCCGAAGATGATTTCAGCTGGTGACAGTCCGTTTTTTTTTCCAGGGGTTGACCCTCATATGAAATAATGCTAAGGGCAATACCTTTAACCAATTAAGCTTCGTTTCCTCTGTAAGTTTTGCCAATTTGTCTTTTTTTAACTTACCATCTGCCCTTTCCACTATACCTGCAGCCTGGAGATGGTGAGAGCGATGGAATTGTTGTTTAATGGATAAGGCATTGCAGATTTCCTCAGTTAATTTTGCTACAAAGTGGGGACCGTTATCTGAGCTCAGTATTTCTGGTAACCCATAGCGGGGGATCACTTCTCGCAACAGTATTTTAACTGCTATCCGGGCTGTATTATTCATGGCAAGGATTGCCTCGATCCAGCTACTAAACACATCTATGATCACTAAGCAATATCTGTGACAATGCACTCTAGGCAGCTCAATAAAATCAATTTTTAAACATGAAAAGGGGCCTCCAGGTAGGGGAGTGGCGACCGACACACAGGGTGTCCCCTTTCCCAAATTGTTCTTACGGCATATTAAACATGCTTTTGCCCTCTTTGCTGCCGCTTGCTGCAATTTCGGATGCCACTATGTTTGTAGCAAACTGCTTACCCTTCCGTCCTTTCCGAGGTGAGTACAAGTATGTATCTAATTAAGGAGGATTGGTAGAAATTGGGTGGGGACGCAGACCTGTCCCGCAGAGGTGTACTAGATGCCCGTCACGGGACCCTCCTTACAGCCCATCTGTGACCATTGAGGAGCGTTGCTCCTCAGAGGCGTCCCCCTGGAAGGTACGTACGGCTTGCATGTCTGGCATACCCGTGCTGTCTGAGAGGCGCAGGGTGTTTCAGTGTGGCCCCGATGGGACTATAATTTCGAGCGTCCGAGCTGCGGCTTTGGCAGCCTCATCAGCCAAGGCGTTACCGGTGGTTTATCAGTCTGACGGGTATGAGCAGATCATTTGACAATGGTTTTGGAAGTTGCAAGGCAGTGAGGAGATTCTGTACAAACGTAGCATTGCTAATAGGATGCCCTGAGGAGGCGAGGAAACCCCGGCATTCCCAAAGCGCTCCGTCGTCATGAGCTACCCCGAAGGCGTATCGAGAATCAGCGTGGATGTTTGCACGTTTGTTGGCGGCGAGGATGCAGGCACGAGCGAGGGCAAATAACTCATTCTGCTTTTTGTGCTGACACGGCCGGTTCAAAGGCTGCCTGCTCGAGAACCGCGTTATCTGTGGCCACAGCATAGCCGGAACATCTCTGGCCTTGAGGGCCAACGGAAAAACTACCATTGGCACCAAGGTTATGTCGGGGTCCTGTAGGGGTTGGTCGGTGGAGTCCGAGCGGGTTGTGGTGAGGAGTTGATTTCGCAGCACGCAATCGTGTTCAGAATCGTTTGTAACCTGGGGTGGCGACGTTAGGAAAGTGGCCGGGTTTAAAGTGGAGCAGTGAGAAAATGTCAGTAGCGGGTTGCTCAGTCAGGCTGTCTCATAGTGATTTTGTCGCGCCTGAGTGAGGTGTTGTGTCTGTCGAGAGGACAAAAGCTCCACCGAGTGGAAAGAGAGCAGATATACAGGCTGATGTAAGGTAACATTAGAAGCCGCAGTTACCTGCCTACCCTGAAATTTCACCCATAGGTGTCGCGTCCGTTGGTATGTTCGTTCAGACCCCTCGAACCCCGAGAGGGCAATGGTGGCAAAGGAAAGCAGGAATTCATGTTCCGACATTACCTCATGATCGCGGGTGGAAGTGGGTGCCCCCGTATCAATCATAAATGGAAGCTGAATTCTAGGTAGCTGAAGGATTATGCTGGGTCTTGCGGGTCGCTACTTACAACGGGCAACATTTTCAAGGGTCAGATAGCGAAAAAGGGGTGACTGTCCGGTTTGAAACTGGGCGTCTCTGCTGTCCGCAGGACCATCTTGTCTTCCAGTGTCCTGGTCAGCCACATTTAAAACGCAGTCCAGGCTGAGCTTCCCCCGGGCATGGGCGCTCGCTGGGGTGGCCCATTTTTTCGCTCAGGGGTATAACGTCGTTGGGGTGGCCTTTCCATGCCCTGTATTAGCTGGTTGGTCTGGTCCTCATCGTTTGGCAACCACCCTCTTAGTTCTTGCCAGGTGTGGTATCCCAGATCTGCTTTCCATTTCCGTCCCTCGTCCGCAGGTAATGTCATGCAACAAATTCCGGAAAGATCCTGGGGGGTAGCGTTTTACATTTGAATTGTGCTCCGCACGTATTGTACGAAAAGCGCCGGTTTCTCCTTTCTGTCAGGGGCCTGATTCTTTATCATGATCATGTCTTGTGGCTTCCATGGGGCATAGACAGGGATAACCTCCGGCTGATCTTGCTCCCGCGCCCTGGGATTTGGCATCAATCAGGTAGGTTACTGTCTCTGAGGTTCGGGCGGGGGACTTTTCTCGGGGACTGAGCTCATCCGTTCTTCAGTATCACCTCGCGGCATGTTTGGATATAGGGGCTCTGTCCTCCCCCTCCCCCTTTGTTTCACCCTTCGTCCCACGGTGTCAGAAAACCCCGGAGAAATTTCAGGCTCCGGGGTCTTATTACTCGCCAGTATTTATCGTGACCACTTTCATCAAACAGGGTCGGTAAGCCAGACATGATCCCGGGATTCTGTATTTCATTCCCCATTTGTCAATGCATTTGTCGCTTTTGGCCTTCGGTTTTATTCCTTGGTCAAGGTTCTGCATTTATTATGACTGATCTTTCTTCGGTCCATTTTTTATGGCTGGGTCACAGCTTGTCACATCCCAAGTCCCTCCCCATTGCCACACTTTGTCCCCAACTTCTTACGAAACATACCACTTAAAACACGTAGATCTCTCTCTTTATCATGAAACTACAAATACTTTTTGCCTGGTGAAGTTCCTGTACCTTTTTATCACGCCCATGTTTTTGGCTTTTAACCAGGCACGGTGTCTACTGCTCAATTCTTTGGTGTCTTTACCAGACCTTGATCCCGATCTGACTTTAACCTTTTATCCCATACCTGCGCACGGTATCTACTGTTCAATTCTCCTGATTTGTTTACCTAACTTTAATTCTTAGACGACTTCAAATTTCACCTGATTTGTGCCACCTGTCCAAGTTTATCCTTTTTTTTAACCAGACACGGTGTTTACTGTTCAGTTCTCCTGGTTTTTCTTGACTCAACTTTAACTCTTACCCGATTTTAACTTTTACCTGGCACCTGTCAGCTGTACAATGATCAAATAATCGTCCTACCTTATACGAGCCTCTCAGCAGATTTGATCGGGATTGTGTCAAGGTCCTGTGTTGAGGTCCAGATGAGGGGCAGAGACTCACACCGGTATCGTAGGGAGCAACAAAGACAATTCATCTTTATGGGCCCGATCAGTCGCCATAGACCGATCATAGACATAGACATGTCCAGTCTGTCGCTTACTCAGCCCGCCTCCGTGTCATAGTCCCTATGTTGGAACCCTGCTCGCAGCGCCAAATGTGGAAGTCAAATCCGGATAAACTCACTCAGAGACCGTGTAAGTACAACCTCTTTATTCAAAGCCCCCGGGGCTTACTCAGTTGGTCGATCAAACAGGAATAGTCTGTGTCTGTTCCTGCTCGATCCACCAACTAACTCACAATTCCCCTTCCAGAAGAGATATAGTTTTCAGATACCCCCACACATCCAAGTTGGAGCCAGACTTAACTAGTGTTTGACATTACCGAGAGACAAATTGCAGAATAGGTGTAGCATCTGTGCCCCCGATTTACCCCCGTTCACCTAGGGTGAAACGTCGTTACCCCACAACACAAATACCAGACAATACACCAAAGGCGATACAATTATTGCAACTTTATAGTTATTTCTTAGTGATGGGTTGGTAGAAACAGCTAACCTAAAGGTGCCAAATCAGTAAGTTTATCAGTTTGTGCCCATGAAATTTTAATACGTTGGAGCTCACACCTCCATTCACAACGACCTTCTGAGACTTCAGCCACCGTCTGAACTGCCGACGTCCAGTATCCGCCGCCCTGGAACCGCTGTCCGCTCCTCACACGTCCGTCCTCCTCGCTCGCCTCCCGAAAAAGACCGTGAACTCCCGCTCAGCTCACACGTACAAGATTGCATAACAATTCTCCATTGGTTAGTTCCCCCGTTATCTAGTTATAACCCAAATACTCAAGATATAGAAACCCATCACAGCATCAAGTAACATTACAGAGAAGCCATTTTGATAGCCTGAACAGTTAACACCACAGTTAACAGTACTGAGAGCCCTACATAGGTATAATGCCTTTATTCACAGACAGGCTGGAGTTGTCCTATCTCTATGTGTGACTGCACAAAGAAACAAGGACCTTGAAATGCTGTTTGACTCTGAGAAGAAAAATGGCTCAGCATGGCCTAGCACATTTGTTGATCATCAGCGATTTCCTTTAGAAAGCACAGGCTGCTTTTGCCTAACTAATGTGTTAATCCTTTTACATACTGTACTTTATCCCCCACCCTTCTCCCCTACTACTCCCTGTTCTCCCCCTCCTCCCACCTCTTCTCCCCCTCTCCTCTCCCTACTCACCCTCCTCTTCCTCCCCTCCCACTCTTTTCCCCCTCTCACCTCCCCAGTCCTCCCCCTCCCACTCTTTTCCCCTCCCCTCCCTAGTCTTCTACACCCCTCTTCTCCCCTCTCCTTCCCCTCTTCTCCCCTCTACCCCCTCTTCTCCCCAACCCCTTCTTTTCCCCTCCACTCTCTTCTCACCTTTCTTTCCCCTTTCAAAAAGTTAAAATAAATGGTGACATGAGACACTGTACTGACACATTATGATCCACACTGTCCAGAGAAGTTTTCCTGCGATGCCTCATTTTATGGTATAGGTGCATTCATATCACATATTATGAAAGATGCAGTGACCAATCCATGGTCTTTTCATGATATTCACTTACCACTGCAGAGAATACATATTGAATCAGAATGACAGGCAGTAAGGAAGTTGGGTAGTGTGGCTCTGTCTTCTGATCGTATGTCACCTCTTTCTAACGATTAAATTTCATTATTTAAACATGCAAAATCCTTGTGGCTAGAGTTAAGAAAGTCTAAGTGTAGAAAGAACCTTGTAAGAGTTGTGTATAGGTCTAAGAACAGTAGCCAGGATATACACTAAAAATAACAATGGGAGATAGAACAGGGACATCAAAAGGGCAATGTTGGGTTAGTCTTGGGGGGGGGGGGGTTAATTTGCAGGTAGATTGGGGATATCAGGTTGATCCTGGATCACAAGCGAGGGAAATTGTAGTATGTCTATGAGATGGCTTTCTGGAGCAGCTCATGATCAATCCCATTAGAGGATCAGCTGTTCTGGATTGGGTGCTAAGTAATAAACTGGATTTAATCAGGAAGCATGAAATGGTGAAGAGGTGATGCTGATTGAAAGGAAGGGTGTGCATGTGCATTTCAAAGACAAGGTGTAACTTGTTCAAGGCAAAGTTGCAGCTGGAGTTTGGTATTGCTGTTGGAGTTGGAGTGAGCAATTTGGAGAGGAATCAATGTGGAAGTGTTTCAATGCCTAACCGGGGTGTGAGTTTGGATTGATCCAAATGCCGAGCCAATATGGTGATCTCGAGTACAGCTTTGGCCTGTGCAGCCCAAGGTTGTTGCTGTGCTGGGAAATGGGTCCTAGAGCGAGATACTACCCAGTGCTCAGAGTTTTAAACTGAACTGTCGCAGTAATGTCGCAGTAGTTATGGGGGATTTCAACATGCAGGTGAACTGGGAGAATCAGGTTGGTGCTGGACCACAGGATAGGGAGTTTGTAGAGTGCCTACGGGATGCATTCTTGGAACAGCTTGTACAAGAGCCGACCAGGGACAAGGCTATTCTGGATTTAGTGTTAAGTAATGAACAGGATTTGATAAGCGATCTCGCAGTAAAGGTGCCATTAGGAGGTAGTGATCACAATATGATAAGTTGTTATCTGCAATTTGAGAAGGATAAGGGCAGCTCAGAGGTGTCAGTGTTGCAGATGAACAGGGGAAACTATGGAGCCATGAGGGAGGAGCTGGCCAAAGTTGATTGGAAGGATAGCCTAGCAGAAAAGACAGTGGAACAGCAATGGCAGGTATTCTTGGGAATAATGCACAAGGTGCAAAATCAGTTCATCCCCCAGAGAAGGAAGGATTCAAAGGGGGGAAAGGGGCCACAGTGGTTGACAAAGGAAGTCAGAGATTGCATAGCATTTAAAAAAAAGGAAATATGACAGAGCTAAGGTGAGTGGGAGGACAGATGATTGGGAAGTTTTTAAGGAACAACAGAACTTAAGTAAAAAGACAATACGGGGAGAAAAAATGAGGTACGAATGCAAGCTAGCCAGGAATATAAAAGAAGATAGCAAAAGCTTTTTCAGGTATGTGAAGAGAAAGAAGATAGTTAAGAACAATGTTGGGCCCTTGAAGAATGAATTGGGTGAAATTGTTATGGGAAACAGAGAAATGGCAGAAGAATTTAATAAGTACTTTAGATCTGTTTTCACTAAGGAAGACACAAGCAGTCTCCCAGATGTATGGTTGTGCCAAGGACATAGGGTAACAGAGGAAATGAAACAGATTGACATTCGGAAGGAAACGGTGATGAGTAGACTGATGGGACTGAAGGCTGACAAATCCCCAGGTCCAGATGGTCTGCACCCTAGGGTACTAAAGGAGGTGGCCCTGGAAATTGCGGATGCATTGGTAATCATTTTCCAATGTTCCTTAGATTCAGGATCAGTTCCTGAGGATTGGAGAATGGCTAATGTTATCCCACTTTTTAAGAAAGGAGGGAGGGAGAAAACAGAGAACTATCGACCTGTCAGCCTGACATCGGTGGTGGGAAAGATGCTAGAGTCCATTATTAAGGATGAAATAGTGGCATATCTAGATAGCAGTGATAGGATTGGGCCGAGCCAGCATGGATTTACTAAGGGTAAATCATGTTTGACTAATCTGTTGGAGTTTTTCGAGGATGTAACCAGGAAGTTAGACGGGGGAGATCCAGTGGATGTAGTGTACCTCGATTTCCAGAAGGCATTTGATAAGGTCCCACATAGAAGATTGGTGGGTAAAATCAAAGCTCAGGGCATCGGGAGGAAGGCATTGACATGGATAGAAAACTGGTTGGCAGATAGAAAGCAAAGGGTAGCGGTGAATGGGTGTTTCTCAGAATGGCAGGTGGTGACTAGTGGGGTGCCACAGGGCTCGGTATTGGGACCACAGCTGTTTACCATTTATGTTAACGATTTGGATGAAGGCATAGAAAATAACATCAGCAAATTTGCTGATGATACTAAGCTGGGTGGCAGTGTGACATGTGATGAGGATGTTAGGAGAATTCAGGGTGACTTGGATAGGCTGGGTGAGTGGGCAGATACTTGGCAGATGAAGTTTAATGTGAATAAGTGTGAGGTTATCCACTTTGGGAGTAAGAACAGGAAGGCAGATTATTATCTGAACGGTGTAGAGTTGGGTAAGGGAGAATTACAAAGAGATCTCGGAGTCCTTGTTCATCAGTCACTGAAGGTGAATGAGCAAGTGCAGCAGGCAGTGAAGAAGGCTAATGGAATGTTGGCCTTTATTACAAAGGGAATTGAGTACAAGAGCAAGGAAATCCTCTTGCATTTGTACAGAGCCCTGGTGAGACCACACCTGGAGTATTGTGTACAGGTTTGGTCTCCAGGGTTAAGGAGGGACATCTTGGCTGTAGAATAAGTGCAGCGTAGATTCACGAGGTTAATTCCTGGGATGTCTGGACTGTCTTACGCAGAGAGGTTAGAGAGAATGGGCTTGTACACGCTGGAATTAAGGAGATTGAGAAGGGATCTGATTGAAACATATAAGATTATTAAGGGATTGGACAAGATAGAGGCAGGAAATATGTTCCAGATGCTGGGAGAGTCCAGTACCAGAGGGCATGGTTTGAGAATAAGGGGTAGGTCATTTAGGACAGAGTTAAGGAAAAACTTCTTCTCCCAGAGAGTTGTGGGGGTCTGGAATGCACTGCCTCGGAAGATAGTGGAGGCCAATTCTCTGGATGCTTTCAAGAAGGAGCTAGATAGGTATCTTATGGATAGGGGAATCAAGGGATATGGGGACAAGGCAGGAACCGGGTATTGATAGTAATTGATCAGCCATGATCTCAAAATGGCGGTGCAGGCTCGAAGGGTCGAATGGTCTACTTCTGCACCTATTGTCTATTGTCTATTGTCTAAACAATGGTGCAGATAGACTGAGAAGTCCGAGTGTCAGGACCAGAGGCGAGGGTTCGGCTGATTTTGCTCGCTCTCCTGCGGTGTTCATTCCTCTCTCTCCAGCACCAAGGCTATGAACTGCTAATTTCTGAGAGTTTGTGAGAGATGAAGAACTGAGATTGAGGCGTGGGCCTACTCTGGCTGCTCTAGGGAGCGGATCTCAGGAAATTGTGTTCTTCAGTTTTCTTGCTTTGTTTCTGCCTGTAAGCTATCAAATCTCAAGGTGTTTAATTTATACATTCTTTGAATCTTTGAAATAGATAGTGGCCTGGACCAGAGCCAATAAGAAGATGTTGATGGTCAGTCAGATGATGTATAGCAAATGAGACTGAAATGCAACATCTGATAAGGATTGAATATAAAAGCAGAGGCCTTCACAGGCAAAATAGCCATAACTTCGAAGATTAACCATTACAGAACAAGGGTGAGAGACCCTACATGGAACACGTGGAGAGTGGATTGGGATTACAAGTAACACTTGTCCAGCGTAGACCCTTCCTACTGTTTGGCTATTCAGGAGAGTCAGGAAACCGAGTGTGTGTGCAAGCAGGTACTTGTTTGTTTGTTAGTTTTTATGTACTTGTTAGTTTAGACAATGAAGGTACTTGTTGGTAATCACAGATTCTCTCTGTGCCTCTCTGATCATTATTACAAGGTGTGATCCTTGTAACAGTGCAGACAGATGCAGACCAAAGAGGAAGTATTCTAAAGGGAGGATGACACATCCAAGGCTGACAAGGGAAGTCAAAGACAGAATAAAAGTAAATGAGATGGCATATAATAAAAATTAGTGTGATTCTAGAGGACCGGGAAGCTTTTAAAAACCAATAGAAGGGAACTGAAGAAGCTATAACCAGTGAAAAGATAAAATATGAAGGTAAGCTAGCCAATAACATAAAAGAGGATATCATTTTTTTCACATATACAGTATAAAGAGTAAAAGAGAGCAGAGAATGGATATCGGACCGTTGGAAAATGACACTGAGGATGTAGTAATGGGATCAAAGAAATGATGGACAGATTTACCAAATGCTTTGTGTCTGTCTTCACTGTACTAGAAATTGGAGAGTGTCGGTAGCAGAAATGTGTGTAGTTGCTATTAATTAGAAGTTGCTTGAGAAGCTGAAAAGTCTGTAGGTGCATCAGTCACCTGGACCAGATGGACGACAGCTCACTGTTCTGAAAGAGGTAGCTGAAGAGATTGTGGAGATATTTGTAATGATCCGATAACTAGTGGTGATCTGCATGGGTTGATGTTGGGACTGCTTCTTTTCAAGTTATATGTCAATGATTTGGATGATGGAATTGCTGGTTTTGTGGTCAAGTTGGCAGAAAATACAAAGATAAGTGGAGGGCTGGTTGAAATGAGGAAGGAAGGGAGTTTGCAGAAAGACTTAGATGAGAGAAATGGGCAAAGTATTAGCAGATGGAATATAGTGCTGGGAAGTATATGATCATGCATTTCGGTTTGTTTCATGGTTATCTTGAGAATAAGAATCTCAGAGTTGAAGCCTTGAACCAATAATCTCTAATCTTGCCTACAAAGATATGGCCATCACATTCTTCTACTCCCGGAATGTCCTAAATGCAATAGAGAGCAACTTTCTGCTTCATAGCAAACCTTTATTAAAGTTTCATAGATTTACCACTATATACAAACTGCTAGTATTTAAATCCACACTTGTAAGTGGTGGGATGAGGATCCAATATCTACGTTCATCCACACATATATAATCCTGATTCTTATTATTGCAGTTACATTGATTTGGCTAATTGGAAAGATTACTGATTTATTGATACATTTATATTGTGGTTAAATGCAGCATCTACGTTACTTAACAAATCTATCAGCTAAAACTATTCACTCAACTTACATAAAGCAATAACCTGCTGGAGGAACTTAGTGGGTCAAACAGCATCTGTGGTAGGAAAGGAATTGTCGACATTTTGGGTTGAGACTCTGTGCTGAGGACACCTCCGTCAGTTCTAATACATGATCTTGACCCATCACCATCAATCCCTTCTCCCACGTCCCCATGAACAGATGCTACTCAACCCACTAAAAATTCCTCCATCTTCCCACTTGTTCCAGATTCCAGCACCTGCAGTCTCGCGTATCTCTGATGAATGTTCATCCATTCTCGCATTTCAGCTTCCAGTTGTTCGTTGCTGATGGTCGGGATGTAGCAGCCAGAGGGAGATGACAAGTTCCCCATCAGGCTCTGGGAGGAAACTCTGCTGGTGTGAGAGAGATCCACAGAACACAGAGCAGAGTGGAGGAAGGCTACATTATCAACACAGGGTCAGTATTGAATAGAGCTGACCGCTGACCCAGAACACTGAACCAGCAGTTAAGTAGGATGTGGGAGCTGACATTCTGTGCCGGGGAGAGTTTGATAAATTGCCCAAGGATAAACACAGCTACTTAGAATTGATAGTTCAGGTAATTGTGGTACAGTGTGGACAGGCATATGAGAGGATTGAAAACACATGGATAAGAGCTAGCTTTATGTGCATGGGCTGTGGGAGGGTATTCAGTGGTTGGGGTGGAGGAAATAGCTGGTGTGGGAGAATGTAGATAGGCTCTGGGGGGAATTCAATGGGAGTGGGGAAGAGTGGCCGTGGGCTACAGGAGAGTATTCATTAGGTGCGGAAATGCTGGTGATGGGGGAATGTCTGTGGGCTGCAGGAGGGGATTCAGTGTGTGGGGAGAGTTGGTAATTGAGAAGAGTCTGTGGGCTGTGTGAGGGGATTCAGTAGGTGGGGGAGTTGGTGATGAGGGAGACAGTCTGTAGGATTATGGAGTGGGCTCAGTGGGTGGGGAGAACTGGTTATTGGACAGTGTGTCCGTCAGCTGTGGGAGAGGATTCAATGAGTTGGGGGAAGAGTTGGTGATGAGAGAGCATACATGGGATGTGCAAAGTGATTTGGTGGTGGGTGGGGAGCTGGTAATTGGTGAGATTGTCTATGAACTGCTGGAGTCAGTTCAGTGGATGGTAGGAGAGTGACTGGGCAGAGCGTCCATAGGCTGTGGGAGGGGGTTCGGTAGGTGAGAACAGTCGGTGATAGGGGAGAATGTCCATGGGCTGTGGGAGGGGATTTGATGGGGGGAGGAGTCAATGATGGAGGAGAGTGTCTGTGGGGTGTGGGAGAGGATTTAGTGATGGGGGTGAGTGTGCATGGACTGTAGGGGATTAAGTCAGTGGGGAGAGTCAGTCATGGGGGACAGTGTCTGTCGGCTGTGTGAGGGGATTTAGTGAGTGGGACATATTACACTGGCTCAGTCACATCCCTGGGGTTCTGAGATTCACCAGCTGGAATCTGACCCAAATTTAAATGTGCCCCAGATATCTGGCTGGAGATTGGATGTGGAATGTGTGTGGTGGACAATATTTGGGGTCCAGTTCACTGATCAGACTGAGGAGTGAGTGGTTGGAAGCTGTTAGGGATGTCATAGGATTGGTGGTGTGAAAACATTTCTAAATGTACGCATTTTTTGACTGCTTTCCTGCTATGGATACAATTTTGCCACAGCGCCTACCACAGTTACCTGCTCTGAAATAATCTCAGCACTTCATAGAAACATACAATACCTACATCACAATACAGGACATTAGGCCCAGAAAGTTGGGCAAACCATTTCCTTTCCTCATGGAAATCAATTCTGTTGCCTCTTCATATTTTCTCTTCAGGTTGTCGTACCTCTGCTAAGCCCTTTCCATATCATCCATCCTGCCTTCATCTTTGTATTTCTCCGTCTCACTCTTGATCTGCTCCATGGGTTCCCTCAGCTCCTCCACGGTGCACATTTTACCCTCCTCTAACTTCTTCATGTTCTGCTCCACCTTCTCCTTCTCATGTTTCACCGTTGAGAGCTCCTCTTTCAAATCTGACAAAAGGGGCAGAGGATGAATTGGTTAGTCCATGCAGAGAGTGGTGAAGGGGTCATTTCTTGATGTGTGTGTGACAGGACACTGAGAGGGAGCTTTACTCACTGTTCAGCCTAAGACAACACACAGAAAATGCTGGAGGAACTCAGCAGGTCAGGCAGCATCTATGGAAATGAATAGACAGTCAACATTTCAGCTGCGTCCTGGTTTCAGGACTGAGAGGGAAGGAGGAAGATGCCAGAATAAAAAAAGTAAGGTGAGGGGAAAGATACTAGCTGGAAGTTGACAGGTGAATCCAGGTGAGTGGGAAAGGTCAAGGGCTGGAGAGGAAGCAATCTGATAGAGGAGGAGAGTGAACTATCTGAGAAAGGGAAGAAGGAGGGAACAGGGTAGTAATAGGCAGGTGAGAAGTAGTAAAAGGTCAGAGTGGGGAATAGAGGAGGGATTGGTGAGAAATTGGTTTACCAGAAGGAAACATCAATATTCATGCCATCAGGTTGGAGTCTTCCCAAATGGAATATAAGGTGTTGTTCCTCTACTCTGAGCATCGCCTCTTCTTGGCTCAAGAGGATACTATGGACTGATATATCAGAACAGGAATTGGAATTGGAATTAAAATGTTTGGCCATTGGTAATTCTTACTTGTGGTTGGAAGTGCAGAGCTGCTTGACAAAGCAGTGCCCCAATGTACAATGGGTCTCACCAATCTAGAGGCCGCATCAGAGCACCAGACACAGTAGATGACCCCAGCAGATCTGCAGGTGAAGTATTATCTCACCTGGAAGGACAGCCCTGAATGGAGATGATGGTGGAGGTGGATGGGCAGGTGTAGTCGTTAGACTGCTTGCACGGTTATGTGCCCATAGGGAAATATTTGGGGGTGGAGTGGGGAGACTAATCGATAAGGGAATTGTGGATGCAGCAATCCCTGCAAAGAGTGGAGGGAGAAGGTGGTAAAGATATGTTTAGTGGTAGGATCCCATTGGAGATGGCGGAAGTTGCAGAAGATGATGTATTGGATGCAGAGCATCCTGGGGTGATAGGTAAGGACAAGAAGAACTCTATCACTGTTAATCCTGCGGGAAGATGGGGTAAGTGTGGACCCCAGCTCCCCAACTACCCCAAGTACCTGTCCCCCTCCAGACAGAAACCAATCATTGCTGACACATGCATTCCTCTCTCTGCAGCGGGTGTCCCCAACCCACCAGCTTGTTCCTTTTCCAACACAATCCTAACCCCAGGATCACTGATGGAGGAATCCTCAGACAACTCAGGGGAATCTGAGCCTGTTGGGTCCACAGGGGAGGGACACTTGCCACGTCAGGCATCAAATTGAAGGATGGATTCATTGTTCCTGGCTCTGGCAGTCCATACAGAGCCATATCCTGAGGTAGAGAGGAGCAACACTCCTCACCGCAACCCTTCACACAGTCCCTGAACCCTGGTAAACAAGTCCAGGGAAAATATTCCTTGTTCAGAAATGGGCAGCTCTTGGCTTACTCTGGAGTCTGAACTAATCACAACCTTTATGGTCTGTGTGCTCCTTGTTACCACATTCACTACCCCAGCAGCAACACTGGGAGGTCCCCCAACCACAGGAGCACCCTTAACCTAACCCATGAGAGGGGTCTTGTCCCACGGCATTTTTCCATTTCCATCACCCACAACCAAGATCGGGGTAAATGCTGGGGTTCCACTCCTGCAGCCATCATCCCACAATGTAAACAACACATACAAAATGCTGGTGGAACACAACAGGACAGGCAGCATCTATAAGGAGAAGCGCTGTCGACGTTTCGGGCCGAGACCCTTCGTCAGGACAGTGTCCTGACGCAGTGCTTTTCGGCCTGAAACATCGACAGTGCTTCTCCTTATAGATGCTGCCTGGCCTGTTGTGTTCCACCAGCATTTTGTGTGTGTTGTTTGAATTTCCAGCATCTGCAGATTTCCTCTTGTTTGATCCCACAATGTAACCTGTGCTTCCAATCTAAACTATCAAATTCCTCTCTCATCCTTTGTTTTTCTTCCTTGTTTTGGCACAATACACCAGGTTTTAGATCAAACTATTGACTCTCCATTTATATAAATGTAGATATTTTGCTCAAGTTCCACTGACATCATATGCCAAGCCCTTCTGTTTTCTCTGCACCTATATCTCTTCAACAAGGAGTACCCACTCCTCACTGATAACCCCTACTCCAGCCTCAAATCTACCTCCTACTCTTGGGCACCCCACTCTGGATTTCTATTTATGTTCTTCGAGAGACCCAACACCAACTTTTTCTTCATGTGAACAAGTCCAAGAACATCAGTACACCCCTCCCTGATCTCACTATGACTTTGGTCCTTCTGATGAACACTGAGGTGAGGTATCCAGCAGGAGTGTTTCACATTTTTAGTTTTCAGACTTGAAGAGTTAATTTTAAATCTCCAGATGCACCCTGACTTGAAAATTTTGAACATTGTGTTTATCTTCTCACCAGTGGAACGCTGTGCTAGATTGACCTCCTCCATCTTTTGTTCCTGTTCTAGATGAGCTGCTCCCTTTCCTAGGAACTGCGTGAGGTAGGCATAACCCTACAGAGAAGAGAAGATACAATAGTTCATGCCCAACTCTCTCCCAACATACCAGTCCACAAGAGACCAGAGACAGGCTCTCACTATCAAATGTGTAGTGCTGGGGATTGATACACATGTAGGGAACTCCTCTTATCAATCGACAGGGAATTGGTTAAAACCACAAATGGAAATGATGTACAATTTTATCGTGGCCTTGGATGAAGGCAGAAAAGGTTTAGAAGCAAAGTTTTTTTTTAAATGACACAAGCATAAGTTGTAAAAACGACACTCAGAGGTGATAGAGACATATATTCTGTGAATGGACTCGCATCAAGCAGATTGAGCATAATGTGGAAACATGATAAATAGATGCATATTATCGAAATGGGAGAGTTTGTGAAGTTCTGAGATGTGGAGGTATCTGGGTGCCCTAGTGCAAGGTTTGCAAAATGTTTGTGTGTAAGTAAATGGGAGAGATAGAGTGTGTAAAAAAACTAGAAGGGTGATTCTTCAGTGATACCAGGTTTTGGTGAGATTGCATCTGGAATATGGACAGTATAGGTCTCTTTTAACATTAACACATTTGAAGCAGTTCAGAGGTGGGTTCCTGTACTGATACCTGGAAAGACTGATTACCTTACTAGAGAAGATAGCACAGGCTGGGACTAGACACTTCAGTGGGAACACCCAGAACTAGGATTCCCAGACTGGATAGTTAGTGTATGGGGGAAGGTCATGAATCACAAAGCTGAGTTAGATAAACAGGTAGCTTGATCAACAGAGATATGAGACAACATTTTTTCTCTCAATGGATGTTTAGTTTTTGGAACTCTCTCCATTGATGCTCAGTGGAAGCAGATTTCTTAAGGGAGATATTGAAAGGCTCTTGAAAACCAGTGTAAAGAGATAATTCCCACAGCCCATGGATACTCTCCCCATTACTGATTCTCCAACCATTGAATTCCTTCCCACATCCCACATACATCTCCTCATCACAAACTCTTCCCACCCACAGAATCACCTCCTATTGATCCACAGGCACTCACTCCATCACTAACAAACCCCACCCACTGAAATTTATACCACAGCCCTATAGACACTACCCCAATCACTGAAAACCCCACCTACTGAAACTCCTCCCACAGCCTCACTGGAACTAACTCCATCACTGACAAAGCCCTCCCAATGAAACTCCATCCATAATGCACTATAACTGGTTTTCCAATCCAAACTCACTCCACCCAGAATATCTCATTCCAGATTTTACAGAGAATGGAAAACAAATTCACATTTGTTGGGTGAATGGAAAAACGCAGAGGGGAGAGTTTTCTGAATCCATGTAAGGCAGAGGAAAGAAAAGCTATGAGAATTGAAAAGTAAATGCATTGTTGTAAAATATTCAACACACCTCCATATAATTCTTATTCATTTCTCTATACTCATTGAGGCTGTTATCAATATCCTTTTTCAGCTTCAGGAAACCATCAGGTTCCCGGTAATCTCCGGATTTCAGTTTTGTTCCAATTGCTGTCATTTCATCTGCTAGATATGTGTCACATTTCTTTTGTGACTTTTCAATGCTTTTGGCCTTGACAGACTTGTAAGTAGAAATCATCTTCTCCTGGGAGTGAAAGGAAGACGTACAGTAAATTGGGATACCAAATATTGTACACCAACCAGTGTCTCTCAGTTCCTTTCTCTCAGATGGAAAAGTGTACACTGACCGGTGTCTCTCAGACCAACTACACATTCCCTCTCCCTCTCCCTCTCCCTCTCCCTCTCCCTCTCCCTCTCCCTCTCCCTCCCCCTCTCCCTCTCCCTCTCCCTCTCCCTCCCCCTCTCCCTCCCCCTCCCCCTCCCTCTCCTCTCTCTCCTCTCTCTCCTCTCTCTCCTCTCTCTCCTCTCTCTCCTCTCTCTCCTCTCTCTCCTCTCTCTCCTCTCTCTCTCCCCCCCCCTCCTCATCTGTACACTAATTGGTAGTGATCTGCATACAAGCAGGTGTCTCTTTGCCACACTCACTCGGAGTGAACTATACTATTCAGTGTCTTTCAGTCCCTCTCTCTCAGGAAGAGATCTGCACACTGACCACTGTCTCTGAGCCAATCTCTGTCAGTGAGAAATCTGTGCACTAACTATATCTCTGAGTCATTCTCTCTCATGGAGAGTCTGTACACTGACTGTATTTCTGAGTCACTCTGTCTCTCAGGGAGAGATCTGTATTCTAATCTCACTCAGGATGACCTGCGCAATCTGGTGTCTCAATCCCTCACTTTCAGGATGATGTCTATGCACTCTGTCTCTCAGTCTATGTTTGTATGGGTTGGGTCCAGGGACTGGTGTTCGGAGATGAGACAGTTGGTAATCACTGCACATTGGAAGCTCACCTCCAGCTGTTGGATGTATTTGCTGCTGTTGTTGTTCATAGATCTTTTGTGGAAGATATCGACTGCTTCTTTGCTCTTCGTATTGTTATACTCATTGAGTTTACTCAGAGTATGGTGGACAGATTCTAAGAATTTATTCATTTCATCTTCATAGAAGTTCAGGGCTTCATCTACTGCTGATTTGTTTGCCAACTCCGCCAATTTGGCGACACTGCTCTCCACGTGTGGTAGGACCCCATCCGCCATCATCCCCACGTACGCCTCGGTCAATTCAACAAATCCTGTGTGGTATGTTTCTGGAGATCAGTGCCTGGGGATCTGATCACAACCTCAATCCCCACTCTCCATATCACAATGTATTCAACCCATTCTCATTCTCTTCCAATGGGACCCTACCCCCTCCAATTCTCTCCGATCATTCATACTCTCAAAGGGACCCCAACCCCACAGTCCATGCTCCCAATAGAACCCCATTCCTTCCCATTCAAAGTGGAAGGATGGGTTAGTAAGTTTGCTGATGACACAAATGTTGGAGGTATTGTGGATAGTGTGGAGAGCTGTCAGAGGTTACAGCGGGACATTGATAGGATGCAAAACTGGGCTGAGAAGTGGCAGATGGAGTTCAACACAGATAAGTGTGAAGTGGTTCATTTTGGTAGGTCAAATATGATGGCAGAATATAGTATTAATAGTAAGACACTTGGCAGTGTGGACAATCAGAGGGATCTTGGTGTCCGTGTCCATAGGACGCTCAAAGCAGCTGTGCAGGTTGACTCTGTGGTTAAGAAGGCGTATGGTGTAAGAAGGCCTTCATCAATCATGGAATTGAATTTAGGAGCTGAGAGGTAATGTTGCAGCTATATAGGACCCTGGTCAGACCCCACTTGGAGATCTGTGCTCAGTTCTGGTCACCTCACTACAGGAAGGATATGGAAACCATAGGAAGGGTGCAGAGGAGGTTTACAAGGATGTTGCCTGGATTGGGGAGCACACCTTATGAGAATAGGTTGAGTGAACTTGGCCTTTTCTCCTTGGAGTGATGGAGGATAAGAGGTGGCCTGATAGAGATGTATAAGATGATGAGAGGCATTGATTGTTTAGATAGTCAGAAGCTGTTCCCCAGGGCTGAAATGGTTGCCACAAGAGGACACGGGTTTAAGGTGCTGGGAAGTAGATACAGAGGAGATGTCAATTGATTTCATCGAACTTCCAGTATTTCCCATCCCCCACCATTCTACATTCCCCTTTCCCTCGCTTACCTTATCTCCTTGCATGGCCATCACCTTACTCTGGTGCTCTTTCTTTCTTCCACAGTCTTCTGTCTTCTCCTATTAGATTCCCCTTTCTCCAGTCCTGTATTTCTTTCACCAATCAACTTCCCAGCTCTTTGCTTCATCCCTCCCCCTTTCTGGTTTCACCTTTCACCTTGAGTTTCTCCCTCCCCTCCAACCATCTTCCAACTCTGACTACGCATCTTTTTTTCTCCCCCTCCAGTCCTGCTGACTGTTTTTGGCCCAAATTATTGACTGTACTCTTGTCCATAGATGCTGCCTGGCCTACTGAGTTCCCCCAGAATCTTGAGTGTGTTGCCACACATTCCCATCTTCTATATTCCCAATGGGATCCCAACCGCTTCCAATTCACTTCCATTGTGCTCACTTCCAATGGGATTCCAACCCTTTCCCATTCAATCACATGTACTCCAATAGTATATTCCCATTCCAGTTGAGAGTTTTGGGCTGAGACACTTCATCAGGACTGGAAAGGAGTCAGAATAAAAATGTGGGGGAGGGGGGAGGAAGAAGTAGTCCAAACTGGCAGATGATTGGTGGAACCAGGATTGGGGGAGGTAGTGAAGTAAAGAGCTGGGCTGTTGATTGGCAGAAGAGATAAAGGATTGGAGAAGGGCGGAGCTGATATAAGAGAACTAAAGACCATGGAAGAAAGGGAAAGGGGAGGAGCACCAAAAGGAGCTGATGGGCAGGTAAGGAGTTGGAGAAATTTATGTCCATGCCATCAGATTGGAGCTACCCTGATGGACTATAAGGTGTTGTTCCTCCAACTTGAGTATGGCCTCATTGTGGCAATACAGGAGGCCATGGAGTGACATGTAAGAATGGGCATGGGAAGTACAATTTAAATGGGTTGCCACCGAGAAATCCCACTTTTTGTGGCAGACAGAGTGATGGTGGTCAGTATGATTGCATGAACATTGATATCTCAAACTTCCAGCAACTGCCACCCACCTCATCTCCTTCATCATTCCCCATTCTTGTTTCCTGCTCACATCCGCTCTTCTTACCTGCTCCAACCCCTTCCCTTTCTTACATCTTCCACCCTCTCCTCTCATATTCCCCCTTCTCCAATTCTTTATCTGTCATCAATCAACTTCTCAGGTCTTTTCTCCCCCCCCGGTATTACCTATCACCTGCCATGTTGTACTTCTTCCTCCACTCCCTCCACCTTCTTATTCTGATATCTCCCCTTCCTTTCCGTTCCTGATGAAGAATCTTGGCACAAAACCTTGACTGTCTACTCTTTTCCATAGAGCTGAGCTCCTCCAGTATTTTGTATGAGTTGCTTTGGATTTCCAGCATCTGCAGATATTCTCATGCCAGGTTAATTTGTTATACCATAAGATATAGGGGCTAAAGTCAGCCATTTGGCCTATCGAGTCTGCTCCACCATTAAATCATGGGCTGATCCAATTCTTCCAGTCATCCCCATTCCCCTGCCTTCTATCCATACCCTTTGATGCCCTGGCTAATCAAGAATCTCTGTCTTAAGTGCACACAGTGGCTTGGCCTCTAGAGCTACTGGTGGCAACAATATCTACAGATTTACCACTACCTGACTAAAGTAATTTCTCCGCCTCTCTGTAGTAAATGGACGTACTTCAATCCTGAAGTTGTGCCTTCTTGTCCTAGACTCCCCTACCGTTGGAAATAGCTTTGCCACATCTAATTTGTTTAGGCCTTTTAACAATCAGAATGTTTCTATGAGATCCCCCTTTATCATCGGGGTCTCTCTTCCCGCCATCACGGACATTTACACTACACGCTGCATCCGAAAAGGAAACAGCATTATGAAGGACCCCATGCACCCCTCATACAATCTCTTCTCCCTCCTGCCATCTGGGAAAAGGCTCTGAAGCATTCGGGCTCATACGACCAGACTATATAACAGTTTCTTCCCCCAAGCTATCAGACTCCTCAATACCCGAAGCCTGCACTGACACCTTGCCCTACTGTCCTGTTTATTATTTATTGTAATGCCAATACTGTTTTGTGCAGTTGATGCAGTCCAGTGTAGGTCTGTAGTCTAGTATAGCTTTCTCTATGTTTTTTTTTATTACATAGTTCAGTCTAGTTTTTTGTACTGTGTCATGTAAACCATGGTCCTGAAAAAGGTTGTCTCATTTTTACTATGCACTGTACCAGCAGTTATGGTCAAAATGACAATAAAAGTTGGCTTGACTTGACTTGATTCTCCTAAACTCTAGGGAATACAGCCCTAGAGCTACCAGACTTTCCTCATACGGTAACTCAGTCCTAGAATCATTCTCATGAATCTTCTCTGAACCCTCTCCAATGTCAGTATAACCTTTCTAAAATAAGGAGTCAAAAACTGCACACAACACTCCAAGTTTTGGAGTGCCTTACAGAGCCTCAGCATCACATTCCTGGTCTTATATTCTATACCTCTAGAAATGAATGCCAACATTGCATTCGCCTTCTTCACCACTGACCCAACCTAGAGGTTAACCTTTAGGGTATCCTGCACAAGCACCTTCAAGTCCCTTTACATCTCTGCATTTTGAATTCTCTCCTCATCTAAATAGTCTGCCCATTTATTTCTTCCACCAACGTGCATGACCATACACGTTCCAACATTGTATTTTATTTGCCACTTCTTTTCCCATTGCCCTAAACTAAGTCTCTCTGTTTCCTCAACACTATCCGCTCCTCCTTTGTATCGTTGGCAAATTAGCCACAAATCCATAGTCCAAATCATTGACATACATCATAAAAAGCAGCTTTCCCAACATCGACCCCTGTGGAACTCCACTGGTAATGAACAGCCAGCCAGAATAGGAACCCTTTATTCTCACTCACTGTTTTCTGCCAATCAGCCAATGCTCCACCCATGCTAGTAACTTCCCTGTAATTCCATGGGCTCTTAACTTGCTAAGCAGCCTCATGTGCAGCACCTTGTCAAAGGCCTTCTGAAAATCCAAGTACACCATGTCTACTGCATCTCCTTTGTCTATCCTGCTTGTAATTTCCTCAAAAAATTGCAGTAGGTTTGTCAGGCAGGATTTTCCTTTCAGGAAACTGTAGAACAGAGGGATCTAGTAATAGAGATACAAAATTCCCTGAAGGTGGTGTCACAGGTAGATGGGGTAGTAAAGAGACCTTTTGGTACATTGGCCTTTATAAATCAAGGTATTGAGTATAAGAGTTGGAATGTTATGGTGAGGTTGTATAAGGCATTGGTGAGACTGAATTTGGAATATTGTGTGCAGTTTTGGTCACCTAATTACAGGAAGGATATTAATAAGGTTGAAAGAGTGCAGAGAAGGTTTACAAGGATGTTGCCAGGACGTGAGAAACTGAGTTACAGAGAAAGGTTGAATAGGCTAGGACTTTATTCCCTAGAGCATAGGAGAATGAGGGGTGATTTGATAGAGGTGTATAAAATTATGATGGATATAGATAGAGTGAATGTAAGCAGACTTTTTCCACTGAGGCTAGGTGAGAAAAAAAAGAAGACATGTGTTAAGGGTGAAGGGGAAAAAGTTTAAAGGGAACATTAGGGGGGGCTTCTTCACACATAGAGGGGTGGGAGTGTGGAATGAGCTGCCAGATGAAGTGTTAAATGCTGACTCATTTTTAAAATTTAAGAAAAACTTGGACTGGTACATGGATGAGAGGTGTATGGAGGGATATGGGCCAGGTGCAGGTCAATGGGACTAGGCAGAAAAATGATTCGGCACAGCCAAGAAGGGCCAAAAGGCCTGTTTCTATGCTGTAATGTTCTATGCTCCTATATAAACCATGCTGGTTTTGGCCTATCTTGTCATGTGCCTCCAGGTACTCCGTAAACTCATCCCTAACAGTTGATTCCAACAGTGATGTCAGGCTTACATGTCTATAGTTTCCTTTCTGCTGCCTCCCACCCTTCTTAAATAGTGGAGTAACATTTGCAATTTTCCAGTCATCCGACATAATGACAGAATCTATCGATTCTTGAAAGATCATCGTTAATACCTCCGAAATCTCTCCAGCTAATTCTTTGAGAAGCCAAGGGTGCATTCCATCAGGCCCAGGAGGTTTATCCACCCTCAGATCATTAAGCTTCCTGAACACCTTCTCAGTTGTAATTTTCACTGCCCATAATTCACTTCCCTGACACTCTTGAAAGCTCGGTATACTTCAGGTGATTTCCACTGTGAAGAATGATGCAAAATATGCATTCAATTCCTCTGCATCTCTCATTACAATATCTCCAGCATCATTTTCTATTGGTCCTATAACTATTCTTGACTCTCATTTACCCCTTATATACTCAAAAATGCTTTTCGTACCTTCTTCTATATTAGTCACCATCTTCTTTTCATAATTCATCTTTTCTTTCTGAATGACCATCTTAGTTTCCTCCTGCAAGTTTCTAAAAAGCTTCCCAGTCATCTATCTTCCTACTAGCTTTGGCTTTCTTGTATGCTCTCTCTATTACTTTTACTTTGGCTCTCACTTGTAAGCCATGCTAGTGTCCTCCTTCTTATTTGAAATATATCTGTCTTGCACTTCCCTTATTTTTCACAGAAACTCCAGCCATTGTTGCTCTGCTGTCCTTCCTGCTAGTGTCCCTTTCAGCAACTTTGGCCAGTTCCCCTCTCATGCAATTGTAATTTCTTTTATTCCAATGAAATAGCGACACATTGGATTTTAGTTTCTCCTTCTCAAATTTCAATGTGAATTTGATCATATTGTGATCAATGTTTCCTAAGGGTTCCTTAACATTAACCATATAATAATTACAGCACGGAAACTGGCCATCTCAGTCCTTCTAGTCCATGCCGAACGCTTACTCTCACCTAGTCCCACAGACCCGCACTCAGACCGTAACCCTCTATTCTTTTCCCGTCCATATACCCATCCAATTTTACTTTAATTACAATACTGAACCTGCCTCTACCACTTCTACTGGAAGCTTGTTCCACACAGCTACAACACTCTGAGTAAAGAAGTTCCCCCTCATGTTACCCCTAAACTTTTGCCCCTTAACTCTCAACTCATGTCCTCTTGTTTGAATCTCCCCTATTCTCAATGGAAAAAGCCTATCCAAGTCAACTCTATCTATCCCGCTCATAATTTTAAATACTTCTATCAAGTCCACCCTCAACCTTCTATGCTCCAAAGAATAAAGACTTAACTTGTTCAACCTTTCACTGTAACTTAGGTGCTGTAGCCCAGGTAACATTCTAGTAAATCTCCTCTCTACTCTCTCTATTTTGTTGACATCTTTCCTATGATTCGGTGACCAGAACTATACACAATACTCCAAACTTGGCCTCACTAATGCCTTGTGCAATTTTAACATCACATTCCATCTCCTATACTCAATGCTCTGATTTATAAAGGCCAGCATACCAAAAGCTTTCTTCACCACCCTATCCACACGAGATTCCACTTCAGGGAACTATGCACCATTATTCCTAGATCAGTCTACCGCATTACTCAATGTCCTACCATTTACCATGTATGTCCTATTTTGATTATTCCTACCAAAATGTAGCACCTCACATTTATCAGCATTAAACTCCATCTGCCATCCTTCAGCCCACTCTTTTAACTGGCCTAAATCTCTCTGCAAGCTTTGAAAACCTACTTCATTATCCACAACGCCACCTATCTTAGTATCATCTGCTAATTTACTAATCCAATTTTCGACCCCATCATCCATATCATTAATGTATATGACAAACAACATTGGACCCAGTATAGATCCCTGAGGCACACCATTAGTCACCAGCCTCCAACCTGACAAACAGTTATCCACCACTACTTTCTGACATCTCCCATCCAGCCACTGTTGAATCCATTTTACTACTTCAATATTAATACCTAATGATTGAACCTTCCTAACTAACCTTCTGTGTGGAACCTTGTCAAAGGCCTTACTGAAGTCCATGTAGACACCATCCACTGCTTTACCCTCATCAACTTTCCTAGTAACCTCTTCAAAAAATTCAATAAGATTTGTCAAACATGAACTTCCACGCACAAATCCATGTTGACTGCTCCTAATCAGACCCTGTCTATCCAGATAATTATATATACCATCTCTAAGAATACTTTCCATTAATTTACCCACCACTGACGTCAAACTTACAGGCCAATAACTGTTAGGTTTACTCTTAGAACTCGTTTTAAACAATGGAACCACATGAGCAATACGTGAATCCTCCGGCACCATCCCCGTTTCTAATGACATTTGAAATATTTCTGTCAGAGCCCCTGCTAGTTCTACACTAACTTCCCTCAAAGTCCGAGGAAATATCCTGTCAGGATGCGGAGACTTATCCACTTTTATATTCTTTAAAAGCTCCAGTATTTCCTCTTCTTTAATCATCATAGTTTCCAGAACTACCACACTTTTTTCCCTTACCTTACACAATTCAATATCCTTCTCCTTAGTGAATACCAAAGAAAAGAAATCATTCAAAATCTCCCTCATCTCTTTTGGCTCCACACATAGCTGTCCACTCTGCTTCGCTAAGGGACCAATTTTATCCCTCACTATCCTTTTGCTTTTAATATAATTGTAGAAACCCTTTGGATTTATTTTCAACTTACTTGCTAAAGCAACCTCATATTTTCTTTTAGCTTTTCTGATTTCTTTCTTAAGATTCTTTTTACATTCTTTATATTCCTCGAGCACCTTATTTACTCCATGCTGTCTATATTTATAGTAGACCTCTCTCTTTTTCCGAACCAAATTTCCGATATCCCTTGAAAATCATGGCTCTCTCAAACTTCTAACCTTTCCTTTCAACCTAACAGGAACATAAAGATTCTGTACCTTCAAAATTTCACCTTTAAATAACTGCCATTTCTCTATTACATCCTTCCCATAAAACAAATTGTCCCAATCCACTCCTTCTAAATCCTTTCGCATCTCCTCAAAGTTAGCCTTTCTCCAATCAAAAATCTCAACCCTGGGTCAAGTCCTATCCTTCTCCATAATTATATTGAAACTAACGGTATTGTGATCACTGGACCCGAAGTGCTCCCCAACACATACCTCTGTCACCTGACCTATCTCATTCCCTAACAGGAGATCCAATACTGCCCCTTCTCTAGTTGATAACTCTATGTATTGCTGCAAAAAACTATCCTGCACACATTTTACATACTCCAAATCATCCAGCCATTTAACAGAATGGGCTTCCCAGTCTATGTGTAGAAAATTAAAATCTCCCACAATCACAACCTTCTGCTTACTACAAATATCTGCTATCTCCTTACAAATTTCTCCTCCAATTCTCGCTCCCCATTAGGTGGTCTATAATACACCCCTATAAGTGTTATTACACCTTTCCCATTCCTCAATTCCATCCAAATAGTCTCCCTAGATGAGCCCTCTAATCTATCCTGCCAAAGCACCACTGTAACATTTTCTCAGACAAGCAATGCAACACCTCCCCATCTTGTCCCTCCAATTCTATCACACCTGAAGCAACGAAATCCAGGAATATTTAGCTGCCAATCACACCCCTACTGCTACCATGTTTCACTAATAGCTACAACATCATATTTCCAGGTATCAATCCATGCTCTAAGCTCATCCACCTTTCTTATAATGTTCCTAGCATAAGAATAAATGCATTTATGAAACTCTCCACCTCATCCTCTCTGTTTATCCCTAACGGTGCAAACAACTTCATTATCTTTTTCTTCCTTCTCCCCGACATCTTCAGTCTGAGTGCTCCCCTTCTCTATCACCTGCCTATCCTCGCTCACATACTGTCTACTAGCTTTCTCTATTTGTGTACTAACCTCCTCTCGCCTAGTCTCTTCAAATTGATTCCCCCCCCCCACCCTTCTAGATTAAAGACTCCCCAGTAGCCTTAGCAAATCTCCCTGCCAGGATATTGGCCCCCTAGGATTCAAGTGTAACCCGTCCTTTTTGTACAGGTCACACCTGCCCCAAAAGAGGTCCCAATGATCCAGAAACTTGAAGCCTTGTGCCCTGCTGCAATCCCTCAGCCATGCATTTATCCTCCACCTCATTCCATTCCTACTCTTTCTGTCGCGTGGCACAGGCAGTAATCCTGAGATTACTACCTTTGCGGTCCTTCTTCTCAACTACCTTCTTAACTCCCTATATTCTCCTTTCAGGACCACTTCCCTTTTCTTACCTATGTCATTGGTACTTATATGTACCACGACCTCTGACTCCTCATCCTCCCACTTCAGGATATCTTGGATGTGATCAGAAACATCCTTGAACCTGGCACCAGGGAGGCAAACTACCATCCGGGCCGCCTGATTGCGTCCACAGAATCTGACCCCCTGACTATCGAGTCCCCTATTACTACTGCCTTCCTCTTCCTTTCCCTACCCTTCTGAGCTACAGGGCCGGACTCTGTGCCAGAGGCATGGCCACTGTTGCTTCCCCCAGGTAGACTGTCCCCCCAACAGTACTCAAACAGGAGTACTTATTGTCAAGGGGTACAGCCACTGGGGTACTCACTAGTACCTGACTCTTCCCCTTCCCCCTCCTAACCGTGACCCACCTGTCTGCCTCCCGTGGCCCCGGTGTGACCACCTGCCTGTAACTCCTCTCTATGAACTCCTCACTCTCTCTGATCAGACGAAGGTCATTGAGCTGCAGCTCCAGTTCCCTAACACGGTCCCTTTGGATCTGCACCTGGTGCAGATGTGGACATTTCTCTTATCACCTCCAGAGCATTGCACAACACCCAACCCAGCACAGCCAATCCCCGAGTGGGTTGTTGTTTGGCGTACTGACCTCTACCTGGCCAAGGCACGGCGACAGCTCTCTGATACCTCCTCTTATTTACCCCTTGATCATGGCCCCACTAAGGAGAACCAGGCCATCATCTCCTATACCATCACCAACCTTATCAGCTCTGGGGATCTCCCATCCACTGCCACCAACCTCATAGTTCCCACACCCCGCACTTCCCGTTTCTACCTCCTACCCAAGTTCCACAAACCTGCCTGTCCAGGTAGACCTATTGTCTCAGCTTGCTCCGGCCCCACTGATCTCATTTCTGCACACCTTGACTGTCTTATCCCCCCTTGTTCAATCTCTTTCCACCTATGTTCATGACACTTCTCATGCTTTGAATTTTTTCAATGACTTTAAGTCCCCAGGCCCCCACCGCCTTATTTTCACCATGGACGTCCAGTCCCTATATACCTCCATCCCCCACCAAGATGGTCTCGAAGCTCTTCGCTTCTTCTTGGATTCCAGACTTAACCAATTCCTCTCTACCACCACCACTCTCCTCCGTCTGGCAGAAATAGTTCTTACTCTCAATAATTTCTCCTTTGGCTCCTCCCACTTCCTCCAAAACAAGGGTGTAGCCATGGGTACCCGTATGGGTCCCAGTTATGCCTGCCTTTTTGTTGGCTTAGTGGAACAGTCCATGTTCCAAGTCTATACCGGTATCCATCCCCCTCTTTTCCTTCGCTACATCAACGACTGCATTGGTGGTGCCTCCTGCATGCATGCTGAGCTCGTTGACTTCATTAACTTTGCCTCCAACTTTCACCCTGCCCTCAAATTTACCTGGTCCATTTCCAACACCTCCCTCCCCTTTCTTGATCTTTCTGTCTCCATCTCTGGAGATGACTTATCTACTGATATCTACTTTAAGCCTACAGACTCTCACAGCTACCTGGACTATTCCACTTCCCACCCTGTCTCTTGCAAAAATGCTATCCCCTTCTCACAATCCCTCCGTCTCCACCGCATCTGCTCTCAGGATGAGGCTTTTCAATCCAGGACGAAGGAGATGTCTTCCTTTTTTAAAAAAAGGGGCTTCCCTTCTTCCACCATCAACTCTGCTCTCAAAAGCATCTCTCCCATTTCCCGCACATCTGCCCTCACCCCATCCACCCACCACCTCACTCGGGATAGGATTCCCCTTGTCCTCACCTACCACCCCACCAGCCTCCAGGTCCAACGTATAATTCTCCGTAACTTCCGCCACCTCCAACGGGATCCCACTACCAAGCACATCTTTCCCTCCCCCACCTTCTGCTTTTCGCAGGGATCGCTCCCAATGCGACGCCCTTGTCCACTCGTCCCCCATCCCTCCCCACCGATCTCCCTCCTGGCACTTATCCTTGTAAGCGGAACAAGTGCTACACCTGCCCTTACACTTCCTCCCTCACCACCATTCAGGACCCCAGACAGTCCTTCCAGGTGAGGCGACACTTCACCTGTGAGTCGGCTGGTGTGGTATACTGCGTCTGGTGCTCCTGGTGTGGCCTTTTATATATTGGTGAGACCCGACGCAGACTGGGAGACCATTTCGCTGAACACCAACGCTCGGTCTGCCAGAGAAAGCAGGATCTCCCAGTGGCCACACATTTTAATTCCACGTCCCATTCCCATTCTGACATGTATCTCCATGGCCTCCTCTACTGTCAAAATGAATCCAAACTCAGGTTGGAGGAACAACACCTTATATACCAGCTGGGTAGCCTCCAACCTGATGGCATGAACATTGACTTCTCTAACTTCCTTTAATGCCCCTCCTCCCCTTCTTACCCCATCCCTGACATATTTAGTTGCTTGCCTGTTCTCCATCTCCCTCTGGTGCTTCCACCCCCCCACCTTTCTTTTTCCCGAAGCCTCCTGTCCCATGATCCTTTCCCTTCTCCAGCTCTGTATCACTTTCACCAATCACCTTTCCAGCTCTTAGCTTCATCCCACCCCCTCCGGTCTTCTCCTATCATTTTGCATTTCCCCCTCCCCCCCCACTACTTTCAAATCTCTTACTATCTTTCCTTTCAGTTAGTCCTGATGAAGGGTCTCGGCCTGAAACGTCGACAATGCTTCTCCTTATAGATGCTGCCTGGCCTGCTGTGTTCCACCGGCATTTTGTGTGTGTTGTTGGGCTCAAAAATAAGTTGTTCTAAGTAGCATCCCTTAGACATTCTACAAATTTTCTCCCTTGAGGTCCAGTACTGACCTGGTTTTCCCAATCCACTTTCATGTTAAAATGCTGAACGATTATCATGACATTCCCTTTCTGACATGCCTTTTCTATCTCTTGCTGTAATTTGTAATCCACATCCCGGCTGCTGTTTGGAGGCCTGTATACAACTGCCAATAGGGTCCTTTTACCCTTGCCATTTCTTAGTTCAACCTTCCGATCCTATGCCATCCCTTTCTAATGATTTACTGTTATTTCTTATACACAAGGCCACACCATCCCCTCTGCCTACAGGTCTATCCTTCCGATACACTGTATATCCTTCAACTTTCAGCTCCCAATGGCAGCCATCCTTTAGCCAAGTATCAGAGATGGCCTCACACCATCATACTTGCTAATCTGTAGCTGAATTGCAAGATCATCCATTTTATTTCTTATGTTACATGTATTCAAATATAAGACTTTCAGTCCAGTATTTGTTGCTTTCTGTTTTAACTGCACCATGCGTCTATTGCCCTGTAACTCATCCTACTGGCTGAGATTATGCCTCATCTCCTCCCTGTCCTTTCTATCACCTCTGTTGCACGCTATCTTTGATTTATTTCTGATTTCTCCTTCCTCAGCCATATCACTCGAGTTCCGATCCCCCTACCAAATTAGTTTAAAACCTCCATAACAGCTCTATTAAATCTGTCTGCTCCGATATTGGACCCCTTTTGGTTGAGGTATAACCCGTTCTTTTTGCAAGGTCTCCCACAGAAGATGCCCCAATGATCCAGGAATCTGAAGCCCTGTCCCCTACACCAGTCTCTCAGCCACGCATTAACATGCCTGATCAGGCTATTCTTGCACTCGTTAGCACATGGCACAGGTAGCAATCCTGAGATTACTACCATGAAGATCTTGCTTTTCAGTTTCCTACCCAAATCCCTGAACTCTCTCTTCTCTATACTGAAGAGAGTTGGAAAGGTTTTGCACAGTTACTCACTTGGGCCCGTGACCAGCTGATCCCCAAGATTTCTCTTGTCTTTCTCGAGGGTGTGAATGTAATTGACGAGGTTCTGCCGCTCCGTAACAAAATCCTCATCCAGATACTTGTCCTCCATATCCTGGAGCTGCTTGAGTTTCTTCCCGAATGTGGGAGTGGGAAATGCAAAGCAGCAACGTGAGGGAAAGTTATCGCGGATACACCTGCGGAGTTCATTATATTTCTTGTCCTGCTCACTGATCTCACCTGTAAAACAGAACCAGGAATCAGGCAGGAATCACCCTTACTGAGTCTGTTCTCCCATTCCCAACATGGTGACTGTTATCCACAGGCCTGTGGGGAGGAATAGGGGAAGGACAGGAAGGAAACAGAGGGGAGGCAGTTTGCGAGGTGTGATGGTGAGGGACGTGTTGGAGGGGCATCAAGTGCATTGCATTTGGGTCATGATGAAACTCTGATGATGAAGGTGGTGTCAATGGGGTGGGAGTGGTGCATTTATACCATCAAACCAGAGGATGGTGTACATTGGATTCAGGTTATTGCAGGGAAGTGTGAGGTAATGTGAATGTGAACAGGGCAGGGGAATGCAGAGTAAGTGGGGAATGAGAGATGTGAATGGACTGGAAGACCCAGGATTGTGTGTGCATAGGTTGCCTCTTTCTCCACCACACCCTGACACATTGACTTCAACCCTGCTCCCTCCCTTCTCTGGCTCCTATCCAAGTTCATCCCATCTCCTCAGAGACTGGCAATGCCACATACTCACTGTCCTTCAGTTTCAGACTGTACTCTAGGTACTCATTTGGAGTCACTTCTTTTCCATCGATTGTCATATCCAGTGTCAAATCACGGATCACCCAGACAAGTTCAGGGAAGTCACAGACATTGGGCTGGGACTTCATCTGGATTCGCTTAGACCGTTCAGTCACAAAACTGGGAGCAACATCAAGGATAATGGAATGAATGGTTGGCAGGAAAATGGTGAGGAATGTCATTCACTGTCCAGATCTTCCCCTGAGACAGATTTACTGAGAGAACTGGGCAGTGTACAGATCTCCCGTCGCAAGAGAAAGACTAAGTGGCAACGGTTGGAATACAGATCTCCCCCTGAATGAAAGATAGACTAAGAGACACTGATCAGTGGACAGATCTTCTGCTGAGTGAGAGGGACTGGAGATCCCTCTTAGTGGAAGAGACACCAGTCATAATGGAGATTTCTCCCAGACAGAGCGAGTCCAATGAGTAATAGGCAAAGCTACTGGCAGTTGAGTGCCCTGGGTGTTAAGGACTATTTTAACTTGGGTCGTAAAATGGGGACGTGTCTTTATTCAGGTACAGGCAGCTGGGATCAAGTGAATCATTGAATACATATAGAGGATGCCAGAATAGACTTAGGATGGAAACTTAGAGGGAAGAAGTCAGCTTGAGGTGACAGGTCTGTCGGGAAATGGCCTGGTCGAGGGAAGTGCCTGGTGTGAAAAGTGCTAGTCTTTGGCTCGAGAGTCTTTGGCGAGAAGACTACGCCAGGCACAATTGGAGAGGGTGAAGACATGACCGCTAAGCTGATACAGTGTGCTACATGCATGATGTGGGACTAATCAGTGTCAAGGACACTGATGGTGCCCCTGGCTGCTACAGCTGTGGAAAGTGCGTCCAGATTCAGCTTCTGAAGGAGCACGTTGCAGCAATGAAGAAAGAACTAGATGACCTCAGGTTCATCTGTGAAAACGAGAGTTTTCTGGACAGGACCTACAGTGAGGTCGGTACACCGAGGATACCAGAAGAGAGAAAGCGGGCAACGATGAGGA
Organism: Hemitrygon akajei; assembly: GCF_048418815.1. Classification (NCBI taxonomy): domain Eukaryota; kingdom Metazoa; phylum Chordata; class Chondrichthyes; order Myliobatiformes; family Dasyatidae; genus Hemitrygon; species Hemitrygon akajei. The sequence continues at coordinate 28,205,899 of NC_133154.1, forward strand.
AGGAAAGGATGCTTGAAGTACAGGAGACCCCGGGGGATGTACATCTCGTAAACAGGTTCACCCTCTTGGTGGCTGTCAGGACAGAAGATACAGCCAGTCTGAGAGGCGGACAGGTCTGCGAGTCGAAAATTGGTGCAGAAGCAGAGCCAAGGAGTCAAACATCAGGAAGAGCTGTGGTAGTAGCGGACTCCATAGTAAGAGGTACGGAAAGGGGTTTCTGCGGCAACAGGCGAGATTTAAGGAAGGTATGTTGCCTCCCTGGTGCTAGGATCCAGGACATCATGGACTGATTGCAGGGAATCCTCAAGGGTGAAGGTGAACAGCCGGAAGTGGTAGTGCATGTCGGCACAAATGACATCGGAAAGAAGAGGAAGGACATTCTGCAGCGGGACTTCAGAGAACTGGGAAGAAAGCTGAAAAGCAGGACTTCCAGGGTGGTTATCTCCAGTTTGCTTTCAGTTCCTCGTGCTGGAGTGGGCAGGAACAGGGAGATAATGGATCTGAATGTGTGGCTGAGGAACTGGTGCAGGAAGCAAGGATTTACATTCTTGGACCACTGGGATCTGTTTTGGGGTAGGGATGAATTGTACAAAAGGGACGGGTTGCACCTTAATAGGCGGGGGACCAGCATTCTGGCAGACAGGTTTGTGTTTAACACGGGTGTGTTTAAACTAAGTAGTGGGGGGAGGGGATGAACTGGAAATATACAGATGGAGTTAAGGGGAAAGTGAAAATAAGAAAAGTTAAAAAGGACAACAGAATCAATGGAGTAGAAAGCTCAAGAAGAGATCATACAGTATGGCCAAGTGAAATAGGAATTGATATGAAAGGTGAGGGGAGTAACAAATTAAAAGCATTATATATGAATGCACAAAATATAAGGAATAAAGTGGATGAGCTTGAGGCTCAGTTGGAAATTGGCAAGTACGATGTTGTGGGAATAACAGAGACATGGTTTCAAGCGGATAGGGCCTGGGAAATTAACATTCAAGGATATACATCTTATCGAAAGGACAGACTAACTGGCAGATGGGGTGGGGTGGCTCTGTTGGTGAGGAATGATATTCAGTCCCTTGCGAGGGGGGACATAGAATCAGGGGAAGTAGGGTCAGTATGGATAGAACTGTGAAATTCTAAGGGTAGAAAGACCCTATTGGGAGTTATCTACAGGCCCCCAAACAGCGGTCTGGATGTAGGGTGTAAGTTGAACGAAGAGTTAAAATTGGCATGTCGCAAAATTAATGATACAGTTGTCATGGGGGATTTCAACATGCAGGTAGACTGGGAGAATCAGAATGGTACTGGACCCCAAGAAAGGGAGTTTGTGGAGTACCTCAGAGATGGATTCTTAGAACACTTTTACTGGAGCCTACCAGGGAGAAGGCAATTCTAGATTTAGTGTTGTGCAATGAACTGGATTTGATCAGGGACCTCGAGGTAAAGGAGCCATTAGGTGGTAGTGACCATGATATGTTTTAACCTACAATTTGAGAAGGAGAAGGGAAAATCGGATGTGCCAGTATTACAGTTGAACAAAGGGAACTTTGGAACTATGAGGGAGGAGCTGGCCAAAGTTCAATGGAACAATACCCTAGCAGGGAAGACAGTGGAACAACGATGGTAGGTATTTCTGGGAATAATGCAGAAGGTGCAGGATCAGTTCATTCCAAAGAGGAAGAAAGATCCTAAGGGGAGTAAGGGGTGGCCGTGGCTGATGAGGGAAGTAAAGGACAGTATAAAAATAAAAGAGAAGTATAACATAGCAAAGATGAGAGGGAAGCCGGAGAACTGGGAAGATTTTAAAGAGCAAAAGAAGATAATAAGAAGGCAATATGCGGAGAAAAAATGAAGTATGAAGGTAAACTAGCCAAGAATATAAAGGAGGATAGTAAAAGCTTCTTTAGGTATGTGAAAAGCAAAAAAATAGTTAAGACCAAAATTGGGCAATTGAAGTCAGAAACGGGTGAATTTATTATGGGGAACAAGGAAATGGCAGATGAGTTGAACAGGTACTTTGGATCTGTCTTCACTAGCGAAGACACAAACAATCTCCCAGATGTAATAGTGGCCGAAGGAACTAGGGTAATGGATAAACTGAATGAAATTTATATTAGGCTAGAAACGGTGTTGGGTAGATTGTTGGGTCTAAAGGCTGATAAGTCCCCGGGACCTGATGGTCTGCATCCCAGGGTACTTAAGGAGGTGGCTTTAGAAATCGTGGATGCATTGGTAATCATTTTCCAATGTTCTATAGATTCAGGATCAGTTCCTGCGGATTGGAGGGTGGCTAACGTTGTCCCACTTTTCAAGAAAGGAGAGAGAGAGAAAACAGGGAATTATAGACTGGTTAGCCTGACGTCAGTAGTGGGAAAGATGCTGGAGTCAATTATAAAAGAGGAAATTACGACACATTTGGATAGCAGTAGAAGGATCAGTCTGAGTCAGCATGGATTTATGAAGGGAAAATCATGCTTAACTAATCTTCTGGAGTATTTTGAGGATGTACCTATGAAAATGGACAAGGGAGAGCCAGTGGATGTAGTGTACCTTGACTTCCAGAAAACTTTTGATAAAGTCCCACATAGAAGATTAGTGGGCAAAATTAGGGCACATGGTACTGGGGGCAGAGTACTGATGTGAATTGAAAATTGGCTGGCTGATAGGAAACAAAGAGTAGCGATTAACGGGTCCCTTTCGTAATGGCAGGCTGTGACCAGTGGGGTACCGCAAGGTTCGGTGCTGGGACTGCAGCTGTTTACAATTTACATTAATGATTTAGATGAAGGGATTAAAAGTAATATTAGCAAATTTGCCTACGCCACAAAGCTGGGTGGCAGTGTCAGGAGGATGTTATGAGAACGCAGGGTGACTTGGAAAGGTTGGGTGAGTGAGCAAATGTATGGCAGATGCAGTTTAATGTGGATAAATGTGAGGTTATCCACTTTGGTGGCAAGAACAGGAAGGCAAATTACTATCTAAATGGAGTCAAGTTAGGAAAAGGGGAAGTGCCACGAGATCTAGGTGTTCTTGTACATCAGTCAATGAAAGCAAGCATGCAGGTACAGCAGGCAGTGAAGAAAGCTAATGGCATGCTTTTTCACCCAGAGAGTGGTGGATATATGGAATGCTCTGCCCCAGAAGGCAGAGGAGGCCAAGTCTCTGGATGCTTTAAAGAAAGAATTAGATAGAGCTGTTATAGATAGTGGGGTCAAGGGATATGAGGAGAGGGCAGGAACGGGGTACTGATTGTGTAGGGTCAGCCATGATCACAGTGAATGGCGGTGCTGGCTAGAAGGGTCGAATGGCCTACTCCTGTACCTACTGTCTATTGTCTATTGACTTTATTTAAAAAAAGGAGAATTCTATGTGACTTAACAAATATATTAATGAAAGAAGAGCAACATGGGGCAAATAGGGCCCCTGAAAGAACAAGATGGAAATGTATTTGTGGAACAGCTGGAGATGGGCACAGTTCTCAAGCATTATTTCACTGTCACAGCTGACAGTTAAGAGGAGTAACAGCAAGTGCAGTAGGATCTTGGTCAGCTGGGCAGCTGGGATCAGGAATGTCAAATGGAATTCAGACAAGTACGTAGACTTACTATTTGGAAGGACTAATCACTGTAGGACTTTTACATTAAATGCAAAGGCTTCAGATACCTTTGAACAACAGAAGGACCTTGGAATAGATGTGCATGTTCCCATTAAAGTGAAGTCACAAGTAGAGAGAACGGGGATGTGAATGAAGTTTTTAGCAGGCTGGCTTTGATCAGTTAGTGCACTGTTTGAAGTGGGAGGTTACACTATGATTGTACAAAGCATTAGTGTGATCACACTTGGAGTACTGTGTACAGTTCCAGTCATGCAGTTATAGCAAGGATGTGATTAAACCAGAAAGAGAGTAAAGAAACATTTAGAAGGATGTTACCAGGAGTAATGGAAATGAGAGTTTAGACACATTGGCCTTTATTCTTTGGAGCACAGAAGACTGAGGGGTGATCTCACAGCTGTAATAATGAAGGGCATCGCTAGGGTCAGTGTTCTTTGTTTGCAAGGTTAGGGAAATGAAAACTACAGGATATAGTATTACGGTTAGAGTGAAAGGATTAATAAGAAACTGAGATGTTGTTTAAGATGGCGCCGGTAACTGTCGACTCTGCGTGTGCTCTGCCGAGTAAACTGCCCTCTACACTGTCCTATACCCGAGAAACCCTTCTAAACCATCAATTTGCTACATCTAGTAAGATCAACAACACCCTGGTGAAGTTACTGACCCAGCTGGAGATCATTGACGCGCCAGAATTGCTTCAGCTCCAGACCATACCTGGACCCGATCGTTGAGGCCTGGTCTGAGGTCCACCACGTTCCCAGAGACCCGCGGCCTGCTATCGTGTCAGAGTGCCTGAAGACATGGCCCATTCCGACCAGCACCTCTCCAAAGCAAATGAGCACACAGAAGTGATGTCAGAGACCTCAAGATACCCCAGACGCTTCCCTGGAGCGACCACCGTACAGCCTCGTTGGTGGCTATCCACAGCTGCCGGAAGTGAGGACTCCACCGCCGAGCTCAGAAATCGAGCCCGGTGCTCAGTTGGAGTGGAGGCATCCGCAACCGTGACATAGTTCACGGACTTGTTTCAGCCGGCAGCCTGGCCCTTCAGGATTAAGTGTCGGCTTTGGGGCCGGACCCGATCGACAGTTGGAAGTGGCAGCGGAGCCTTCCCCGTCACTCGGCCCGACCTGTAGAGCCCGACGACGCGACCCACCAATCGATCCCCGCGGGACGCGTCCACCAACCTCAAAGAGCTGCCAACAACACACTGCTTCAATGGAAACCTGGAAAGATGCGCTATTTACCGAGGAAGCGTGGGAAAAGAGCTGGGCTGCTGGTCAGATTGAAGCGGAGGGGCTTTAGGGTCCCTCTGCCCACCATCCTACTAGCTAATGTGCAAGCCATAAAGAACAAGGTGGATGATCTTAAAGAGAGACTCACCTACTGCAGTGAGATGCAGAACTGCTGTGTATTCTGTTTCACAGACACCTGGCTCTCCCCTGCCACCCCCAACTGTGCCATCCGACAAGAGGGATTTTCAATCCATTGGATGGACCGCATGGTGTCTTCGGGCAAGACGAAGGGAGGTGGAGTCTGCCTGCTGATCAACACTGCGTGGTGCTCGGACACAGTGGCACTGACAAGCTCCTGCAGTCCGGACTTGGAACATCTGTCGGTGAAGTGTTGTCCTTATTATCTGCCATGGTAGTTCACCTCGGTCATACTGACAGCGGTCTACATTCCCCCCCAGGTGGACGTGGAATGTGCTGTGAATACACTGTATGCCAACATCAGTGAACTTGAGACCAGGGATCCGGAGGCTTTGCTCATTACAGCTGGGGACTTTAACCAGGCCAACCTCAGAAAAGAGCTGCCAAAGTTATACCAACATGTCTCCTGCTCCATTAGAGGTCTGAATATACTTGACCACTGCTACACAGCAGTCAAGGATGCCTACCGTTCCGTCCAACGACCTCACTTCGGAAAATTGGACCATCAGGCCGTACTCCTCCTTCCGGATTACAAACAGAAACTGAAGCGGGAGGTCACGGTGTCAAAAGTGGTGTCCTGTTGGACAGAGGAAATGGATGAGGTCCTCCGTGACTGCTTTGAATCGGTGGACAGGTTAGTATTCAAGGACTCAGCAGCTAACCTCGATGAGTATGCCTCAGCTGTCATGGACTTTATCTGGAAATGCACAGAGGACTGTGTGTCTCGCAAGACAATCCGGGTATTCCCTAATCAGAAGCCTTGGATGAATTATGAAGTCCAGTCCCTTTTGAAGGCTCGAGCTGTGGCTTTTAGGTCCGGAGACACCAGGGTCTAAATGAGATCACTGGGCGCAAAGAAAAGGCTGGGAATATCAATAACTGTAGCGCTTCTCTTCCCGATGAACTTAACGCATTCTACACAAGATTTGAACAGAAGAGGAGCATCCCGCCCCCTCTGGATGAACCAGACCTGGTGGCATTAAGATTCATCGTCACCGAGGAAGACGTTAGAAGAGCCTTCCTGAAGATAAACTCAAGGAAGGTGACGGGCCGAGATGGCATCCCGGGACGGGTTCTCTGGGCCTGTGCAAGCGAGCTAGCTGGAGTGTTTGCTGACATCATCAACTGCTCCCTGCTTCAGTCTAAGATCCACTCAGGTTTTAAGAAGGCAATGATAATCCCAGTGCCGAAGAAAAGCCAGGTGGCATGCCTGAATGACTACCGACCTGTGGCTCAGACATCAATTGCTATGAAGCGCTTTGAGTGATTGGTTATGGCATCAACCACAGCCTACTGGTCAATCTCGACGCTTTGCAATTTGCCTACCGGAGCAACAGATCAACGGCAGATGCCATCTCTCTGGCACTACATTCCTCCTTAGAACACCTGGAGAATAAAGACGCATATGTAAGGCTCCTTTTCATTGACTACAGCTCTGCCTTTAATATCATCATTCCAAATAAACTGATTCCTAAGCTCCGGAACCTGGGTCTTAGCTCTCAGATCTGCAGCTGGATCTTCAACTTCCTCACAGACAGGATCCAGGCTGTAAAGATAGGGGACAAGCTCTCCTCTACAATCACTCTGAGCACCGGTGCCCCACAAGGCTGTGTACTCAGCCCTCTGCTGTACTCACTGTACACCCATGATTGTGTAGCCAAGTTTCCATCGAACTCCATATATAAGTTTGCTGATGACACCACAATTGTAGGCCACATCTTGGGTAATGATGAGTCTGAGTACAGAGAGGAAATTAAGAACCTGGTGGCATGGTGCGAAGACAATAACCTATCCCTTAACGTCAGCAAGACAAAGGAATTGGATGTTGACTTCAAAAGGAGGAGCGGACCGCACAACCCCATCTACATTGGTGGTGTGCAGGTGGAACAGTTCAAAAGCTTTAAGTTCCTCGGGGTCAATATCACAAATGACCTGACTTGGTCTAACCAAGCAGAGTCCACTGCCAAGAAGGCCCACCAGCGCCTTTACTTCCTGAGAAAGCTGAAGAAATTTGGCCTGTCCCCTAAAACCTGACTAATTTTTATAGATGCACCGTAGAAAGCATTCTTCTAGGGTGCATCACAATCTAGTATGGAAGTTGTCCTGTCCAAGACTGGAAGAAGCTGCAGAAGATCGTGAACCTAGCCCAGCACATCACACAAACCAATCTTCCATCCTTAGGCTCACTTTACACCACACGCTGTCGGAGCAGTGCTGCCAGGATAATCAAGGATAAGTCCCACCCAGCTAACACACTTTTTGTCCCACTTCCCTCCGGGAGAAGGTTCAGGTGCATGAAAATACGTATGGCCAGATTTGGGAACAGCTTCTTTCCAACTGTGATAGGACTGCTGAACACATCCTGACCCGGATCTGGGCCGTACCTTCCAAATATCTGGACCTGACTTGCACTACCATACTTTCCCTTTTCTATTTTCTATTTATGATTTATAATTTAAATTTTTATTATATTTACTTTGATTTGTACTTCAGGGAGCGCGAAGCGCAGAAACAAGTATCACTGTGATGATTGTACACTCTAGTATTAATTGTTTGGTGACAATAAAGTATTTGTATTGTATTTGAGATGTCATTTTTTATACCTAAAAGTTGGTGACTATATTGAACCAGCGAACAGAGGAAGTAGGTGAGGCACATCTATTTGACACATTTACGAAATAAGTGGACAGATATGATGATGATGAGAATTCAGAGGGATATGGAAACGTGCTGGAACATTGGATCAGCTTGAGAATACATTTTATTTGGCATAGACAAGCATGGCTGATGGGATGCTGTATAATTCAATGACTCTGTGATTGAGAGACAATGGTCAGTGTACAGATATATACCAAAAGAAAGGACAGAGAAATGTAAGTATGTGCACAGATATCCCACTCGAGAGATGGGTACTGAGGTTAACTATTTAGTGTACAATCTCTGTCCAAGAGAGTCGGTTTGTGAGACATTGGTCACTGTGCAGGTATTCCTGAGAGAGAGGTACAGAGAGACACTGGTCACTATAGAGATATCACCCTGAGACACCAGTGAAGGAATGAAAGACACCAGCGAAGGATACTGTAGCTCTTGCAGAGAATTCTGGTCTATTTTGTTTTGCCCATTGTAAATGAGGATGTTGCTCAGAAGGATAGCCAGTGAATAGATGGAATGATCATTGTCGATGTCTCCCTGCAGGTAGGACAGACAACCAGTTAGTGAGAACTCTTGCTCAGAGATCTGTCTACTACATAAACAATGTTCAACTTCTGGACAGTCCTTACTCAATGTTTACAGAGTTTGGTGGGTGTGGCTTCCCTCCACAGCATCCTTCCTGTCAATGCCACCAGTGGCAGGTGTATGGCCAAGGGTATTCTCAGCCAGTGCTCACCAAAACAGAGCTGTGAGAGAGCACACTGTCATGACATGTTAACATCCTTTACTTTTGGGAGGATAGTGATGGGAATTGGGGTGGGTGGGATAGGAAACTTGGACCACATACAGTTTCAATGGAAAAGATGGCAGAATTTCTCCTGGAAGCTCAGCATGAACCTGTGATGAAAATGATAGTTAAATAATTAACAAATTAATTAAGTTTACTTTAAATCTAGATTGTAGACAGCATTTAAACTCCACACTGCCTGTGGTGAGATTTGAACTCTGGTCAGCAGATCATTCCTCTGACTGTGGGTTACCCATTTAATAATGAAACCACTGTTATAAGGAGGGGCATAGTTGTGAGGGAAGGACTGACCTTCTCAGGATCTCCTAGACCGTCGGTGTCCAACAACAGGAGGACCTCATTGCATCTCTCAGGGAGGGATTGACACCACATCCAGATTCCTTTGGTGAGAGACTGTGTGGTTGAATGCACTGAGAATCCTGCAGAGGGAGAGAGACAGATAGAGATAGAGAGGTAAACTTTGCAAGACCATACGTGGTTCTATAATCTTCCATAGCCCAAAGACATGCAAGTTGTGAGTAAGGGTTAGGGTTTGAGCAGAATTGATGGGAACATGGGCAGAATAAAGTGGGATTGTTGTAGAATTCTTGAAAAAGATGATTGATGGTCAGCACAGAGTTGCTTTTACAGCAAGTGACTCCGGTTGGCATTAAACAGACCAGTGTGCTTCCTGTACCCAAGATGTGAATCAAGCATGCATTTTAAATTCCCCAGATGTTTCTAGTTCCATAGTCCAAAACAGTGATAGAAACAGCAACATGACACCAACGGATGTCTCCAGTACACCTCCCACTACTGACAGCTTGACAATGCAAGTGTGCTCTGTGTGTCCCAGGTCTTGGGATAATTTCTGCAAGACAGATGGTAAACAGAAGTGAAAGGTTAGAAGTGGATGGTTACTCCCCATTGCCCTTACCATTCTTGTCTCCTGCGAGACAGTTCATGAGGTAAGACTTCCCTGTACGAGCAGCACCAACCACAGCCACAACTACCATTGGATAATCGATGGACTGGAGGACCTTCAGAGCCTCTGGGTTAAGCTGTAACTTTCCATCCTTGTTATAGACCAGCTCCAAGGGTTTTTCCATCTTCTGATTGGTGGCAACAGTGTCTCCGGTTACTGACATCAAAAATTTCCCAAAATATCTACAAAATCAGAGCAAGAGAATCTCACACTGATTGAATCAGAGTAATTGGGACAGACAAGGCACAGAGAACATCAGCAAAACATCTGTATCTCAATCCTGAGCCCCTGGAGTACAGCCCAAACTTTAATTTACTCACTGGAAACTGTTAATCTACTGTATATACCAATGCCACATGTTATAGATTGTAAACTGGCCTCTAAATCACTACTGTAGATCTTTTATTTCATATATACTCTCTGAACACCTGGAATAGGCTACAGCTTATAAATCACTCCTGGGAAGTTGTTATTCAACATCTCATCTCCCCAAATCCTTGCATTAGGTCCAAGTGTCTCAAGCACTTCCACAGATCTGTTTACTTTCTACAAAAACCTCCAAAGCAGTGGATTAGTTCTCAGCCTGTAGCTCACTCTCAGGAGTCTATTGTGTCTAACATAACACCACAAAGAACCCTTCTGTTACTTACTTCAAGGGATCTGTTGTGATATTGTCATAGTCCTGACTGAACAGCTTTGTGCTGAGCCCCCAGTACTCAATCCTAGGAGATCCATTTCTAGTACTACTGTTTGTGATTTTGTCTTTGGATTTCATTTGTATCATGTTGTTTATTTTGAATCTGAATTAATTCTGGACCTTAATCTGCTCTTGGATTAACCACCATCCATAGGTCTCATTACAGCACAAATGAGCCTCCATGAACTCAGCAGAGTATGAATGTCTGCAAACCACATTGGCCTTACAGGGAGCAACTGTAAGCAGACCTGACAACATGCTTTGGGAAATCCTCACCATTCTCCAGAAGCTCTCATACACTAGTAGGCAGGATCCAAATTTGGCCAGAGTGGCTGCTAGTTCCAGGCACGTTCAAGCTGGAGACTCGGTCAATAATCATCTGTATCCCCCATCAGGAAGGCTTCAAAGCCCCTTGCTTCTTTCTTGACAAAAGAACCAACCAATTCTCCTCCACCATCTCCCTCCTCTGTCTGACAGAACTCGTCCTCACCCTGAAAATTGTTTTCCTTTTGGCTCTTCCAGTTCACAGTTCCTGAGCTTTATAATTATTGTCCTATAGGTTTGCTAAGTATGCCCACAGGGAAAAAATGACAGGGTTGTATGTAGTGACATGTATGTACTCTGATAATATATTTACTATGAACTTTAATGCCCACTTTCTCTAAATCCAAGGGATAGCTACAGACACTCGCATGGGCCCAATCTATGCCTGCCTTTTTGTTGTCCATGTAGGACAGTTTATGTTCAAAAACTTGCCCAGTTTTACTCCCCAACTCTTCCTCTACTACACAAATGATTGTGTTGGTGCAGCTTTGTGTACCCACGCTGAGCTCAGCAATTTTATCAATATTGCCTCAAACTTCCACCCTGCTCTTAATTTCACTTGGTCCATCTCTGACACCTCCCTTCAATTTCTTGATCACTCTGTCCATCGCTGGAGATAAACTATCAACTGACATCTATTACAAACCTCTGATGTCCAACTATACTTTTTCAGAGGCTCATGTGCAGTTAGTGGTACTGTCTGGAGAGTATAAACGGAGCAGATCTGCGTAAGGCGGGCTTTTTAAAATGGGTGGCCTGATGTAGATGTGGCGAACATTTCACTGACCACCTACACTCTGTCTGCCAGAAAAAGTGGGATGTCCCAGTAGCCACCCATTTTAATTCTACTTCACATTCCCATTCCGTTATGTCCATCCATGGCCTCCTCCACTGTCATGATGAGGGTACAATTAGGTTGGAGGAACAACACCTTTTATTCCGTTTGGGTAGCCTCAAACCTGATGGCATGAACATCGATTTCTTAAACTTCCAGTAATGCACCCCACCCCCACTTTATCATTTCCCACCCCCTTTTCCTCCCCTCACCTCAACTCCTTGCCCACCCATCACCTCCATCTGTTGCTCTTCCCACCCCACCTTTTCTTCCTTCCCCTTCATGGTTTTACCTATCACATGTGTTTCTCTCTCCCCTCCGCCAGCTTTTAAATCTCCTCAGCTCTTTTTCTCCAGTTATGCCGATAGGTCTCGGCTTGAAACATTGACTGTACTTTTTTCCATAGATGCTGCCTGGCCTGCTGAGTTCCTCCAGCATTTTATATTTATGTGTGTTGCCTGGATTTCCAGCATCTGCAGATTTTCTATTGTCAGAGTGAGCCCATTGTGTATTACAGGTTGTGTTTTCCAAACGGACTGATTTTTTTTTCCAAGGTGATAAGAGAGATTGATGATGATAGGGAAGTAGATGATGTCTTCATAGATATTAATAAGATGCTTGACAAAGTCCCTCATATGAGGCTAATCCAGAAGATTATGATGCATGGGTCCACAGCGAATTGGCTGTTTGGATTCAGAACTGGCTTGCATATTAGAGACAGAGGGTAGTGGTTGAAGGGACTTACTTGAGCTGGAGGACTGTAATTAGTGGTGTTCCACTGGGATCTGTGCTCTGACCTCTGCTGTTTGTGATGTATATACAGTAAATGACCTGGATTAAAATGAAGTTGGGTGGGTTAGTAAATTTACAGATGATACCAAGATTGGTGGAATTGTGGATAGTGTAGCAGACTGGCAAAGAATACAGTACAGCATAGATCAGTTGCAGATATGGGCAGGCAAATGGCAGATGGAGTTTCACTCAGATAAATGTGAGTGAGGTGTTGGACCTTAGAAGGGCAAATGCAAGGAGACAGTTTAGTGTTAAGGGCAAGATCCTTAACAGTGCTGCTGAGTAGAGTGATCTTGGGATCCAAGTTCATAACTCCTTCAAAGCAGCTACACAGATCAATACGGTGGTTAAAAAAGCTTATTGAATGCTTGCTTTTATTAGTCGAGGCACTGAGTTCAAAAGTCAAGAGGTTATGTTGCAACTTTATAAGTCTCTGGTGAGGCCGTATCTGGAGTGTTGCATTAAGTTCTGGTCGCCCCACTACAGTAAAGATGTTGAGAATTTGGAGAGGGTGCATAAGAGGATGCTGCCTGTTTAGAGGGCATGCACTATCAGGAGAGACTGGTTTATCTTGGGTTGCTTTCTCTGAGGCAGCAGAGTTTGAAAGGAAATCTAATAGAGGTTTATAAAAGTATGAGAAACAAAGGTAAAATAGACAGGGAGTATCTGTTTCACAGGGTTGAAAACAGAGGGCATGCATTGATGGGAAGAGGGGGGTAGGTTCAAAGCATATCTGGGAGTTAATTTGTGTTACGCCTGCAGCCCCCTCCTTTTTGAGAATCGCAGGATTACTATTGATTTGGGTCAGGAGACCCAGGAAATGAGAGAGAGACGTTTGGAATGTCTTGACCCCCACCCCCTTCCCGGCGATATAAAGCTACGGGAAACGGCCATTGTCTCTTGGAGACGGGATTGTGTATTAAAATACTGTGCTTCGTGGAAGCCCTCAGGCAAAATGGGCTGGTTGGTGGAGGGATTGCATCATCCCAACCTGATTGACATCTGAGACCCTGTGAGTCAGGATAAAAGAGGGTCTGTGGGAACAGTCCCTCAGGCGAACCAGAAGAAACGCTAGCGATCCCATAATAGCAAAAAACCGGTGTGGAAAGGCCACGTGCGTCCTTTTCCATTTGCCCCGGAATCGGTGGGCCCTTTACCACGGAAGAACGGTTTTTAGCTAACAAAAGGGGAAATCAGTCCCCCAACGACTCTCGAAGGATTGACATCATAAAAGGAATGGGCAAGTTAAACCTCCGTCTTTCTCTCCAACAAAACAGGCTGCAGCCTACAGCTTGACTGAACTAAAGTGACTTTTATATTTCCATCGGACAATACATTATCCCCTAGACAACGATAGAGCTATTTCTTATTGATTATTATTATACCCACGCTTTTAGATTTAGTATTGACGACGTATATTATCTGTATGTTTGCATTGATATTATTTTTGTGTATCTTATCAATAAATACTGTTAAAAATAGTACCATCAGACTTCAACGGACCTCTCTATCTTTGCTGGTAAGTGACCCAGTTACGGGGTATGTAACAACTTGGGGTTCTCGTCTCAGGATTTGACACCAAATTGGGAGGCCACTGAATCGGGCTTGTAAGTCCAAACTTGGATCTGGTTACGCGGGTAGCCAGACGGGAAACCAGCAAAGATGGACGTGAGTAAATTTATAGAAAACCCGACTCTGGAGGCGCTAGAGGCGGCCACCAAATCAGACTTGATAAATTTGGTGAAGGGGTTAAACCTCGCAGAGGTGAGGTTGTCAATGAAAAAGCGGGAGGTGCGAAGGGCAATTACTCAATATTATATTGGGAAGAATGTGTTTGCAGCTGAGGTATTGGAAAATATCCCTGAAAAAGTACCAGCTAGTGGGACGGCTCAGTTAGAGTTGGAGAAATTAAGTTTGGAACATGCAATTAAGTTAAAGCAGCTGGAAGCAGCTGGGAGGGAGGGAGGGAGGGAGAGGGAGAGGGAGAGGGAGGGAGGGAGAGAGAGAGAGAGAGAGAGAGAGAGAGAGACAAAGGGAGCATGAGCTCCAGCTAAAGGAGTTAGAGCAGGACTGGGCTGAGAAAGAAAGGGAGCATGTGCTCCAGCTAAAGGAGTTAGAGCAGTAAAGAGCTGAGAAGCAAAGAGAGCATGAACTTCAGTTAAAACAGCTGGAAGCAGCTGAGAAAGAGAGGGAAAGAGCTGAGAAAGAGAAGGAAAGGGCCGAGAAGGAGAGGGAGGCAGAGAAACAGTGGAAACAGGACTTGGAGATGTTGAAGTTAAGGCAAGAGCAACGAGTTCAGGGGTCAGACCGAGAGGAGCGGTTTAATGTTAGTCGGGAGTTGAGGTTAGTACCTCCGTTTGTGGAGACGGATGTTGATAGTTATTTCTTGCTTTTTGAAAAGGTGGCAGTGAATCAGAAGTGGCCCAGAGATCAGTGGGTGGCGTTGTTACAAAGTGTGTTAAACGGGAAGGCACAGCGGGCTTATACGGCATTGTCCATGGAGGAGGAAGAGGAGGAAAGTTATGAGAAAGTAAAGGCGGCCATTCTCCGGAGTTATGAGTTAGTACCTGAAGCGTATAGACAAAAGTTCAGAAATTTAAAGAAAGGGTGGAATCAGCCGTATACCGAGTTTGCCTATGAGAAGGGGGTGCTCTTGGACCGTTGGTGTACCGCAGAAATAGTGGACGAGGATTATTGGCGTCTCAGGGAGTTAATTCTGATTGAGGAATTTAAAGGTTGTGTTTCGGAGGATATCCGGATGTATTTGAATGAGAAGCCGAATAAGTCCATCTTAGACTTTGCTAGGTTCGCAGATGAATATGCCCAAACCCACAAGACAAAGTTTTCCTCGAATAAAAGTTCCCAGAGAGACCGTGGGAACGATCGAGAAAGCCCGCCGGCTGAGGCAGAGGTCCCGCTGGGAGCTAGTGGTAAGATTGAGGGGGAAAGGCAAGACAGCCAGAGATTTCCGGGCTTGACCTGTTTTAATTGTGGAAGGGGGGGGGGGATATTGCATCTAGGTGCTTTGCTCCGAGGAGAGAGACAGGAAAAGGGAAAGCAGCAGTCCCTATTGGATGTGCTGTGGTAATCAGTAAATTGACAAGAGAGCCCCGGGTAGACAGAGTACGAGAAGGATCAGAGACTTGTATGTCAAACGGAACCGTGTCTGTGAGGGAGGAAGGCACACCAGTTCCCGTGCAAATCTGGAGAGACACGGGGCTGAACTATCATTGATCAGCAGTAAGGTACTAGATTTTGGTCGCAAGACGGGAATGGTAGCTGTGAAAGGAATAGGCAAATGGGACGGAAATGGTGCCCTTGCATAGGGTCATTATGGATTGTGAGCTAGTCTCTGGACCAGTTGAAATGGGGGTGCGATCAGAATTCCCGAGAACTGACGCTGACGAGCCGGCCGGTGAGCGTTGCTGTCCCGCCCTTAGATTCCAAGATCTATCCCGCATGCGCGGACACTCGCAGCATGTCGAGAAAGGCAGCCGAGACAGAGAGCAGTTTAAATCAGGCCAGTATCGATTTGGCCGAGACGTTTTTACCGACCCTGTACCACGAGGGTTTGGAGGGTGGTAAAACTGAGAGTAGTAAAGTGAAAGAGAGTAAGGGAGAGGAGATAGACCTTCCCTTAGCGAGGAATGAAGTGCTAGAGGCACGAGATGAAGATGAGAAACAGGTAAAGCTGTTAACAGGTCCAGAGTTGGACATGGACGATCTGTCTGGTTTGGCAAAACTGTTTAAAGAAGTTGAAAATTCTAAAGGTGTTCCCGATAATGAAATGAGGGCAGTCCTAGATGAAAAGGATGCCATTACCTTGAAGAAGTCTGCTGGGTTGGCAGATGAGGTTGTTTCAGCCCGCGGGATTGAATTTTCCCCGGAAGGGAGTTGCCCAGAGAGTAGCTGGGAGAATCAGGGGAATTTAGAATTTGGACCGGGTACGAGTATTGAAAGCCTGGAAGAGGCAAATGTCCGGTTTGAGTGTGTCCAAGATGTGGATGCACGTGGTACTGAACCTAGTAATGGAGCTCAGAAAAAGTCTGAGATATTTGATTCAGTTGAAAAAGAATGCAGTCCTTGTGGGTCAGATAGACTTGGTTCAGTGAAGAAAGGGTTAACCTTGGTAATAGTGGGAAGTGAGAGTTCCCAGGTGTTTGTGCTCGAAGGTATGTTAAAAGTTAGTGGGGAGATGAATATTATTATTGAAGGAAAAGGAAATATGTAGATCCCAAATTGAATGAAAAAAAATTAAAGTCTGAATTGATGTTAGAAGCAGCCACCAGGCTACAGGGACAAAGGCTTGGTACCGCGGCATCTGTGGATCAATTACCAATTGAAGTGGAAGGAAAAGGGGCCCCACACGCTATTGTTATTCCAGAGTGTGGTGTGAAACCGCAGAACTCAAAATGTTGTTTGAACAAAGAGGGATCGCTGGTATCGAGACCCAATAGCCTCAGGGATCCTGAAGAGAAAACTAGCAACTTGAGTAAAATTAAGGAATTGGGTGGAAATTCGGGAAATGGGCTAAGTTTGGAACACATTGTTGATAAAATAACTCCTATGGAAGAAGCGGGCGAAAGCCTATTTCACCAGGGTACCCAAGCTCCCAACGTGGGAACTAACCGGAAAAGAGGCGAGAGTTAATGGGGACGCCATTTTAAAATAACAGAAACCGGTTTTAAGGGATTTCGATAAAGCCTGTGAATAATAAAAGACAACCCTCATGGAAGCCTGCCTGTTGAATTTGAAAGCAACATAAAGATTAGTATTTGCATGAGCTGTTGTAGTATACCCGTAAGCTAAGATCACAACTCTTTAGTTTTGTTGGCTAAAGAAAAATAAGACCTAAAAATAGGTGGTTATTCAATTGGAGTCTGATGCTATAAGACGTTAGTAGGGTACAAGATGTTAAGATATTAAAGGAAGTGACAATTGTAATCGGTAACCATCTAGATACTGAATTGAATGTATAACTGTATTATTCTGTAGTGAAAAGAAAAGCTTTTGTATTGTGTTAGATTCTGAAATCCTGTGAGACTCTGTATTACTCCATTTTTACCGATGGAGAAAGGGGGTGTTACGCCTGAAGCCCTCTCCTTTTTGAGAATCGCAGGGATCGCTATTGATTTGGATCAGGAGACCCGGAAATGAGAGAGAGACGTTTGGAATGTCTTGACCCCCCCCCCCCCGGCGATATAAAGCTACGGGAAACGGCCATTGTCTCTTGGAGACGGGATTGTGTATTAAAATACTATGCTTCGTGGAAGCCCTCAGGCAAAGTGGGCTGGTTGGTGGAGGGATTGCATCATCTCAACCTGATTGACATCTGAGACCCTGTGAGTCAGGATAAAAGAGGGTCTGTGGGAACAGCCCCTCAGGCGAACCAGAAGAAACGCTAGCGATCCCGTAATAGCGAAAAACCGGTGTGGAAAGGCCACGTGCGTCCTTTTCCATTTGCCCCGGAATCGGTGGGCCCTTTACCACGGAAGAACGATTTTTAGCTAACAAAAGGGGAAATCAGTCCCCCAACGACTCTCGAAGGATTGACATCATAAAAGGAATGGGCAAGTTAAACCTCCGTCTTTCTCTCCAACTAAACAGGCTGCAGCCTACAGCTTGACTGAACTAAAGTGACTTTTATATTTCCATCGGACAATACATTATCCCCTAGACAACGATAGAGCTATTACTTATTGATTATTATTATACCCGCGCTTTTAGATTTAGTATTGACGACGTATATTATCTGTATGTTTGCATTGATATTATTTTTGTGTATTTTATCAATAAATACTGTTAAAATAGTACTATCAGACTTCAACGGACCTCTCTATCTTTGCTGGTAAGTGACCCAGTTACGGGGTATGTAACATTTGTTACTGTGTTGCTGGATATGGTGGATAACTCATAAGGTGGTAGAGACAGATACATTAGAAGCTTTTAAGAGATATTTAGATAAACACATGAATGGAAGGAAGATGGAGGGTTATGGACTTGGTGTAGGTAGGAGGGATTAGTGTTTGTGTGTTTTTGATTTGCTTTTAGCTGGTTCAGCACAACTATGTCAGCTGAAGAGCCTGTTTCTGTGCAGTAGTCTTCTATGTTTCATACTTCTTAAAAATACCTCCTGCAAAAATACCATTCCCTTTTCCCTGTTTCTTTGCCACTGCCTCATTAGTTCCTAGCTTTCCATCACAGGAGATCAGAGATGTCTTCCTACTTTTAAGGTTGGAGTTTCCCTGCCTTTTTATATTGATGCTACCCTCACATACATCTCCATTTCTCATTTATCCATGCTCACCCTATCTTCCCAACACCTTAATAGTGATAGAGTTACCGCCCATCAGCCTGAGTATCCAACATATTACCCATCACAGCCTCTGCTCTCTTCAAAGGAATCCTATCACTAAACATATCTTTATTTTCTCCCCAGGGAGAAGGGATTGCAGGGATTGCACAGGGATTGCACTCTCTTCCGATCATGGACATGTAAGACATAGTCACTTCTTGTCCGCCTTTAATCTCTCCCTTTTCTGACTTCAACTTTGAAATTTCTACTTTATTCAGTTGAATCTGTAGAGCAATAGTTATAATTATGGCTAATTTAAAGAGCACCAGGAGACATCCGGACCCAACTAATGGAAAGTCTAAAAAAGCTGATAAGTTCTCGGAAGAACCCTCTTGGGTGAAGAGATTAGAGTCTCGAATCAGCAGTATCGGCACTGAAATAACTCAACTAAAAGAGAAATTTGAAGAAAAAATTGACTCTCTGAGCCTCAATCTTAAAGAAGTTGGTCGAAATGCGGCTGACCTTTCTTCTCGTTTGGATAAGGCTCAACAACAAATCGTGGATCGGGAAGCGCGATCGCATTGGAATAATATTCAATTTGTTGGATTAAAAGAGAAATCAGAATTTGCCAAAACATTGGATTACTTTGCTAAAACGATTCAGTCTTTATTTCCAGAGGTTTGTTCGCAACTCCCGGAGACTGAATTGGCTCACAGAACCGGTGTTTTAAAACTTTTGGATGAAGGTAAAAACCGGCATATTGTTGTGCGTTTTCTCCATTTTAGAGACAAAGACCGCATTATTAAGCTTGCAAGAAAACAAAGGTTGTTTCAATTTCAAGGCTTGGAGGTTCGCTTTTTTGAAGATTTTCCACGCGAATTTGTTAAGAAGCGTGCTGCATTCGCTTCTGCTATGAGACTATTGTATCAAAAAAAGCTCTTCCCATCGTTACAATACCCAGCCAAATTAAAGCTTTTTGTCAAAAATTCTGGAGCTCATATTTTGATGATCCAGCCAAAGCATTGTGTTTTATTAACTCTTTGTCTGACGAGTCTGATGATGAGTCAGAAACCTGAAGTTTGAATGATCTACAATAGTTTGATTGTCTCATGGCGTAAACAGTGATGAAATTGGAAGATCTGATGGTTATAGAAAGTCTTTACCTTAAGATGTATTCTTATCTCTGAAAAAGACGGGTTTGGATTGTTTTAACCTCAGAAGACATAGCGGGAGAGCTGTTGAAAGACTGTAGATAATTTTGAACCATCAAGAATTTTTTTTCTGCAGCATTTAAATGAGCTAGCTTTTTTTTTGTTCCACATGCTTTTGTAAAGATTTTTAAAGTAATTACGGATATTTTTTTACGTTTTAAAGATATACTGGATAATTTAAAGATGGTGATTGTTTTTCTTTTGTGTAAATATTTCAAGAATTGTTTTGGATGTGTTTTTCTTCCCTTATCTAATATTATGAAGGTTACTTTCAAAATTGAAGGATTTTTTTCTCTGCAGCATTTAAATGAACTAACTGTTTTTTTGTTCCGTACGCTTTTGTAAAGATTTTTTAAAAGTAATTACTTGGATTTTTTTTTTACGTTTTAAAGATATACTGGATAATTTAAAGATGGCAATCGTTTTTCTTTTGTGCAAATATTTCAAGAATTGTTTTGGATATGTTCTTTCTTCCCTTATCTAATATTATGAAGGTTACTTTCAAAACTGAAGGTTGTTTTGTTCTACAAAAAACACTGTTCCTTCCAATTTAATTATATTGAGATTCATGTCGACTGTAATGAGTTTTATGTTTGGTAGAGGGAGACAGAGATTACTTTTTCTTTTTTTATTATTTATGTAGGTGGAGTTTATTACTGTTTCTTTGCTTTTCTTGGGGCTTGCGTTGATTGATATCGACTTACTTCTGGGCTTTTTAGTTTGGGTGTTTTTTTTCTTCTTTTTTTATCCCAATTATGGAATCCCAGAGCATATGCAAATTATTATTATTGATGCTCATCTCTGCCATTTTCGATTATCTTATCCTGACATGCGTCTAACTACTCTTTTTAGATACAAAGTCTCATGATGATATCTAAACAGTTAAATGTTTTAAGCTGGAATGTCTGTGGTTGGAATCATCCTATTAAGCATAAGAAAACATTTAAAATTACCAACCGATTCCAACCTGATATAATCTTTCCTCAAGAGACGCATATCAGGTTATGTGATAAGAATCGATTATTTAATTCTTGGAAGGATTCTCAGTTTCATGCAAACTCTCAGAGTAAAATTAGAGGTGTTTCTATTTTATTTGATTTTAATATTCCTTTTAATCAGGAGGACATTATAGCCGATATTAATGGTAGATCTTTGATTGCTAAAGTATTAATTGATAATAGGAAAACGGTTTTGGTTAATTTTTATGGACCAAATGTAGATCCCTCTTTTTTAAAGCTGTCATTGCTCTGTTACCTGATTTAAATGAATATATGTTATTAATGAGTAGTGATTTTAATACTTGTTTAAATCCTTTAATGGATAAGTCATCACCCAAACATCAACTCCCTAATCGTTCTGCATCACTTATTAATTACTTTTTAATTGATTATGATCTAATTGAAATATTGAGACATATGCATCCTAGTAATAGAGAATACTCTTTTTACTCACATGTTCATAATGTATATTCGAGAATCGACTATTCTATAGTTGACCCTCGACTTCTATTTAATGTTCAGAAATGTAAGTATTTTGCAATTGCTATCTGTGATCATGCTCCTTTAAATCTAATATTTGAACTGAATGATGTTGCTTCTACCAGACCATTCTGGCGTTTTCCAGAACAATTGTTACAAAGTTCAGAATTTGTTGAGTTTATTGAAACTCAGATAAAAGAATTTTTTTCTCTTTATAATACAGGAAAAGTCTCAAAGTTAGTAATTTGGGATACATTAAAAGCCTATTTACGTGGTCAGATTATTTCGTATATAGCTAAACTGAAGAAACAAACAAGAATAAAATTAGATAAAATCTCTAGACAAATTAATGAATTAGATAACAGATAATTAGATAATCTTTCCAAATGTTGTTTCATTTAAAAGAGTAGAATTACAATCACAATATAATTTATTATTAACATATCCTATTGAAGGATATTTGCTTAAACTGAAAAGCCAATTTTATATTTTTGGGGATAAAATTAATAAGCTCTTAGCCTTCCAATTAAGAGCAGCTAGAGCTAGAAGGAAAGTTTTAAAGATTCATAAAAGTAATGGAGATATAGCAAGTAACCATCAAGACATTAATAATATTTTTCAAGATTTTTATTCTGATCTTTATAGATCTCAATTTCCTGCAGATTCCTCCAAAATGAAGACTTTTTTTTACATAAGATTAAATTTCCTCAAATTTCTGCTGAAGATCAACAGATGCTTGATGCTCCAATTACTGAGCATGAAATTCAGAAGGCTATTTTGTTAATGCAATCAGGTAAAGCTCCTGGACTTGATGGTTATTCAGTAGGATTTTACAAAAAAAAAAAATGAAAGATTACTTTCTCCGTATCTTTTGGAAATATTTCATGAATCCTTTGAAAAGGATGGTTTACATCCTTCTTTTTATGAAGCATCTCTTTCCTTAATCCTTAAGAAAGATAAAGGTCCTACTGAATATTCATCATATAGACCTATTTCACTATTAAATGTGGATGCAAAAAATCTTTCTAAGGTAATGGCTAACTGTTTCAAAAATATTTTAACTAAAATCATCTCTATGGATCAAACGGGCTTTATTAAAGGCTGTTACTCTTTCTCTAATGTTTGGAGATTGATGAATATTATATATTCACCAATATCTAAGCAACCTCAATGTGTTATCTCTCTCGATGCAGAAAAGACATTTGATAGAGTTGAGTGGCCATATTTGTTAAAAGTATTAGAAAAATTTGGTTTTGGTAATAATTTTAATAGGTGGATTCGAATGATTCATAAGAATCCTATTGCCACAGTTATTACTAATAATTTCAGCTCCTCTTTTTTCACGTGGTACTAGACAGGGATGTCCATTAAGCCCTTTGTTATTTAATCTTGTATTGGAGCCTTTGGCTATAACACTACGTGAAGCTAAAAATATTCATGGTATCTCTATGAATGGAACCATGCATAAAATTTCTCTTTACGCAGATGATCTTTTGGTGTTTATTTTGAACCCTGAGGAATCAATTCCTAATCTTTTGGAAACACAAAAAAACTTTGGTAAATTTTCAGGATATAAACTTAACTTGAATAAAAGTGAATTGTTCCCATTAAATGCCCCTTTTTAAATATATAATGATATTCCTTTTAGAATTGTTAATACTTTTAAATATTTAGACATTATAATTACTAAAAAATATAAAGATCTTTATAAAGCTAATATAGTTCCTTTAGTGGACTCCATGAAACAATTATTTTCTAGATGGAATCCACTTACTCTCTCTTTAATAGGCCGTATCCATGCTGTGAAAATGATGATTTTACCTAGATTTTTGTATATTTTCCAAAATATACCTATCTTTTTAACTAAAAACTTTTTGATCAAACTGACTCTCTTATTTCTTCCTTTATTTGGAACAATAAAAGACCAAGAATTAATAAGTATCATTTACAAAAATCTAAAAAAGATGGTGGAATTGCATTTCCTACTTTAAGACTATTATTTGGCTGTTAATATCAGACAATTATGTCTTTGGCTATATTGGCTCACTGTTTAATTCAGTTTAAAATTGTTCACTGTTATTATTTAACAAAGGAAAAACTATCTAAAATATTCCCTAGTATACATAACCACCGCGATAGGTGTAAAACTGAAGTAGCTACTTTGTCAAATATGTTCTGCTCATGTTCTATATTACAACCATTTTGGAAATCTTTATTTTCTACAATTTCCAAAGCTCTGAAAATTAACTTCCAACCTAACTGATTGATTGTTCTATTTGGAATAGTTCTGCATCATATTCAGGATATTTCATCTTAGGATCAACATGTAATTGCATTTGTTACATTATGTAACAAAGATTATGTACAAAAATTAAGATTATGTACCAATAAAAAGATTCTAAAAATGAAAAATGTCTATTTGCACCTCCTCAGCTATCTCCTTCATGAGTTTTTCCCCACAAGTGGCCTAAGTGCTACACATGCCCCTCACTTCCATTCAGGTCCGCAAACAGTCCTTCCAGGCGTGGCAACACTTCATCTGCAAATCTGCTGGGTTTTACTATTTTGTCCACTACTCCCAATGTGGACTCCTCTCAGTTGGTGGAACCCAGCCTAAATTTGGTGATGGCTTCAGTAGACACCTCCTCAAGTACCACCAGATGTGGTACTTTCCGGTGGACAAACATTTAACTTCCAATTCTCATCCCTGTTCCGACAAATCCATTCATGACCTGCTCTTGTGCCAAGATGAGGCCACCCACAGGGTGGAGGGATGAATCTTTATATTCCATCTGGGTACTCTACATTCTGATGACATGAATATCAATTGCTTTCTCTGAGCCCATTATCCAGGGTTCCACAAACTATATTTTCTCTGACTAGTGAGTCTCTGAAGTCTCCAAACTCACAAGACAACCTGAGTGTGTGAAGCTCAGTTAAGTATTGGTCACCTTGTTTCTTTTCACAGGAGAAGAACATGCATCTCACAAACATGATTTTTTTTACTTGGGACAAAATACTACACAAATTTTGTCATCAGGTTGTCCAATTTAAAGTTTGTCTCATCAATTTGAAAGCTGTTGTAGATGTCCAAAACATCTTCACCAATTATGTGTAGAAAGAAAGATGCTTCAATATTTCCTCCACCCCGCTGGCTTTTCTCACCGCTAAATATATACTGAATTGCTGTTTGAAGCATTTCCAGCTATAGAGTCATAGAGAAGTACTGCACAGAATCAGGCCCTTCTAGTTCATACAGAAAACATTTAAAATGCCTACTCCTATCTACCTACACCAGAACTATAGCCCTACTATCAATGTATCAATCCAAACTACTCTTAAATGTTGAAATCGAGTTCACACACACAGCTTATGTTGGTAGCTCATTCCACACTCTCACGACACGCCGAATGTAGCAGCTTCCTCTTGTGTTTCCCTGAAACCTCGCCTTTCACCCTTAAGCTATGTCCTCTGGTTATTCCACCATACTCAGTGGAGAAAGTGTTGCAGATATTGTAAACCTACTGCTAGTATTTAGCAGTAATTCTATTCTGTGAGGTATTTTTATTTAAGCAATTTTCTGTGAAAGTACTGTGTCCTGCTCATAATAGTGATTTGGTTTTGGCATGTGACTAAATCAAAACCCCTGACTTTTCCAGAAATGAGCTCCATTATTTATGTGCAAAATGCACTGAATGAACTGTAATGGGCCCTTTAATTTTTTTTTCCTTTTCTGTAAGATTGTATGCAAGATCCAGTGAGAGGGATACATTTGTGGGGGATCTTCCAGGATTCAGATGCTGCATGAATGCTTGAATACTGTATAGGGATTCATTAAGTAGTTTATTTGTGTGCTAAGCTAGTGTTTAAACTGGAGTTTGTGGAAAGTGAGGTGCGTCCTAATTTAGGTACTTTATTATGGAAGCTGTGGGGCTTAAGGTTTGGTGCAATTCAAAGAAGATATCCACAAGCAATGCTTTTGTTCTGTGCAGAGTTGATATTCAAATTCCCAATGAACTGCTACATAGAGTGCTGAGTTCTATAAATGTGTTGGGGAAAGTTACATTGATTGAACGGTATTTCGAGCAATCTGCTGGTACAGATGTTGTGTTAGTCCAGACTACCAGTGACATGACTAGAATTGCACTGCCCAATGGAATAGGGGCTCCCGTAGAGGCGTGGTCATGGACAGTTCGTATCTCTAGAGAAGGGGTGAATGTGGCTGAGGGTGAAGACTTCAAAGACAAGTTGTTGTTCTCATTTCTGGGAAGTGAGGGAAAGGAGATGTCTAATGTGGAAAGTTATCATAGGATGAAAATGTTCTCTGGAGCTGAGCCTACACCCGATGGGGAAGGCAAATATGAGGCTTTGACTGCACAGCTTGTGTCTCAAAGGGGGCATTGAACTGTCTGAGAGAAAATGTTAGTGGGTGGATGAAGTTGTAAAGGAAGTGCTGTCATGTGACAGCATTGCTCAACATATTCGAGTGACTCACAAGATGCACCCTCCTCCATCTTTTACCGAGTTACTCTGAGCAGTTAGAGGGCGGAAACATGACTGAGAAGTGAAACATTTCTGAAAGCTGAGTAACGTCTTTAGTGTTAGTCTCTGCTGATAAAGTGACCCCGATGCCACAGAGATGGAGCTGTAGTGGAATAAGCTGAACCCTTCGAGCTAATCTGACTCAATAATGTTTCAGCTAAACATGACACGTCTGTTCAGAAACCCATCCCACCTGTAGGACTTGCAAAGCTGCTGAAAAGGGTGTTTTGGCAAAAGAGCGACCGGTACTTTCTGTTCCAACAGTGGAGAAGATAGGTATTTCAAACCAGACTGTAGGGACAGGAACATCTTCAGAAAGCAAGTCAGCAGTTAACCAAACAGTGAAGAGAGGAAGCAAAGCTACAGTGGGACCCAGTAAAGGATTGGCCTGCCATTTCAGAGAGAACACGTTCCAATCAGTGTATTGCAAAATGCTATTCCTGAAGGACTCTGGAACCAAGTTCTGATGAAGGTGATTGAAGGTGTTGATGCTGGAGCCATACTTGACACAGGTTCTCAAGTTTTTATTTTAGCAGATTTCTGCAAAAGTAGCTTGTCCCATTAGTAATAGTGTTTTGGCTTTAGCTAAAGATAAAGATCCATGTTGTCCAACTTGGGTATGTTGTGTCAGCCAATCAGGTCTGTCTTGGTTGGTGTTGTAACTTTCTGCCGAGTGGAAGATTCCGGAGAGCTGGGCTAAATCAAAGGACAGTAGTCTGGTTTGGGGTATTTTGAGCAGGACACAAGGAAAGATGCCGCAGAATACCCTTTGAAGGAGAGACTCCATTGTAAGAAGTGCTTTGTGCAGATGAATGGCTCCAAGGAGGAAGTGCCAATACTCCTGAGAGGGGCCAGTTTGTTTCCGGTGGTCTTCGAAGGAAGTCCGAACTGTGGCTGGTGTCCTTCATGAAGAACGTGGGTTCAGCAAGTGATTAAAGTGATAACCCTGAATACTCCAAAATGACCTTCAATGTTTAACTGTAATGGGCCCTTTTAATTTTCTTTTCCTATTCAGTAACTGTTAAAGTTAAAGTTTTGGTAAATATATGTCCTTTGTAATTTTAAGATGGAATGGGATCTGTTAGTTTTCTGGCAAGCTGTAACTTTACCTGGTGTAGTATATAGACACCTTTTGCTACAATCAATGTTCCTCCCCGGAGCATCCCAAATTTTCTGTTTGGTTGAACCCCAAATCATACCGACACAAGATGTATAAAGGTGGCCTTCTCACTGTAGAGGCGTGGCCATGGACAGTTCGTATCTCTAGAGAAGGGGTGAATGTGGCTGAGGGTGAAGACTTCAAAGACAAGTTGTTGTTCTCATTTCTGTGAAGTGAGGGAAAGGAGATGTCTGATGTGAAAAGTTATCATAGGATGAAAATGTTCTCTGGAGCTTAGCCTACACCCGATGGGGAAGGCAAATATGAGGCTTTGACTGCACAGCTTGTGTCACAAAGGGGACATTGAACTGTCTGAGAGAAATTGTTAGTGGGTGGATGAAGTTGTGAAGGTAGTGCTGTCACGTGACATGATTGCTCTCCATATTCGAGTGACCCACAAAATGCACCCTCCTCCAGCTTTTACTGATTTATATTGAGGAGTTAGAGAGGGGGAAAACATGACTGAGAAGTGGAACATTTACAAAAGCTGAGTAACGTCTTTAGTGTTTTCTCTGCTTCTAAAGTGACCCCTGATGCCACAGAGATGGAGCTGTAGCAGGATAAGCTGAACCCTTCAAACTAATCTGACTCGATAATATTTCAGCTAAACATGACACGTCTGTTGAGAAACTCAACCCACCTGTTGGACATGCAATGCTGCTGAAAATGGTGTTTTGGCAAAAGAACGACCGGTATTTTCTGTTACAACAGTGGAGAAGATAGATATTTCAAGCGAGACTGTGAGGGACAGGAAAATCGTCGGAAAGCAAGTTAGCAGTTAATCAAACAGAGAAGAAATGAAGCAAAACTACAGTGGGACCCAGTAAAGGATTGGCTTGACATTTCGGACAGAACATGTTCCACTCAGTGTATTAAAGGCAAAACGCTATTCCTGAATGATTCTGGAACCAACCTCTGATGCAGTGATTGAAGGTGTTGATGCTGGAGCCATACTTGACACAGGTTCTCAAATTTTTATTTTAGCAGATTTCTGCAAAAGCAGTGTGTCCTGTTAGTGCTAGTGTTTTGGCTTTAGTTAAAGATAAAGAGCCTTCCTGTCCAAATTGGGCATGTTGTGTCAGCCACTCAGGAGTATTTTCGTACGTGTTGTAACCTTCTGCCGAGTGGAAGATTCAGGAGAGCTGGGTGAGATCACAGGACAGTAGTCTGGTTTGGGGTATTTTGAGCGGGACAAAAGGAAA
Organism: Hemitrygon akajei; assembly: GCF_048418815.1. Taxonomy (NCBI): domain Eukaryota; kingdom Metazoa; phylum Chordata; class Chondrichthyes; order Myliobatiformes; family Dasyatidae; genus Hemitrygon; species Hemitrygon akajei. The sequence goes on from NC_133154.1 coordinate 28,233,901, forward strand.
GATGCTGCAGAATACCCTTCGAAGGAGAGACTCGATTGTAAGAAGTGTGTTGTGCAGATGAATGGCTCCAGGGAGAAAATGCTAATGCTCCTGGGAGACCCAATGCTTTTCCGGTGGTCTTCGCGGGAAGTCCGAACTGTGGCAAGTTCATGCAATACAACCATTGGTAAGTACACCCTCTCACCTTTCTCTTCAGATCTCTAGAAAATAGGTTGCGCAACGATGCAGCGCTGGCCTGAACGAAACGGTAAAATAGAGCCAATCTTCGAACCTGGCAACCCCGAGGATTCCTATTGAGGCGTTCAAAGCGACCTCTTCCTCTTCTTCTATTTCCGGCAGTTTAGACGCATTTAGGTGTATTACGACCCTCCGCAGGATGTATAATTAATTGTAGAATTTAAAGAAACTCAAATTCTCGAATATAAAGTAGTCACACGTAGAAACTGAATAATAAACTCTTCAATCAGATGGTTTTAAGTCAAACAGCTTCTTGAACAATATGCTTCTTTCAATTTTATATTGATTACAACTCAGCAAAACATGCTGAATTGTCTCTGGACCACCACAGCAAAGCGACCTCGGCTTCATATGTGCTGTCAAGAACCATCACTGGGGATTACAAGACATTACGTGATTGATCAGTCGCGCTAACTGAAATAGTATAAAGTTAGTTTGCCGAACATCAGCTCCATCTTGACGAACATTCAGATTCAATCTGAATCATTGCCAGCGTAATTTCCGTTGATGTGATCGTCGTAATGTTCGCCTCCCGTTTCAATGCTTGCCGCTACCATCGATGTCCATGTCGACTCGCTGCCATCATCAACATCCGATAGGCTTTCCCAGTGTGGGTTTATTTTTTTAAATTTTAATTTAGCCCCATTAATGATAGATAAAGATCTCTACAAGTCTGAAGGCAGTGAAGCCTTGAATTCTAATCCTGCTCAGAAAGAGAAACTACAGAAAGTGCATCAAACAATATTACATACCTGAAGTATGATTATAGTCCGTTCCCATCAGATCAGCAATGCCCATGTGTGTAATTTGTACTTTTCTTTCTTTCTCTCTTTTCAAATTTTTTAAATTATTATTATCCAAAATAACAGGAGTACATCGAAATAAGTTACACATACAATGTCTCAAAAGAGAATAAAAAATTAAAGATTGAAAAATACGGTGACGCAAAAAAAGAAAAGAAAAGAAACCTACTAAAGCAAGAAAAAAGTGAGAAAAAAAGAACCCATTAGGTGTTCAACCTCGGAGCCCTGCGTCATACAAAAAGCTTCTAAAGATAAACATCAAACCGCCAGCAAAATAGATTACACCAAAATTTACAATGAGATCGCGGAGGAAATCTGTCAATTAACTTAAATGGTAGTAACGAGCAAATGAACTCCATCTTTTCTCAAAATCAAACATAGGTTCAAAGGTAATACTGTACTTCTAGTGAAGCCATGAAACCATCAAGATTGCAGGAACACTTCCCTAAAAGACACCATGAAAAGCCTACTTATGGTAGTACTCGGTTCCAGAAGATGAAAGAAATATTTGAAAAGCGTTGCACAATCGAGTCATTTGCCAAGAAACCTAAAAAAAAAATTGATCCTGGTTTCATTGTTTCTTCTAACATTTGCCAAGTGTGGAATATCTCATACAACTGGTGAAAGATTAATAACGCGTGCAGTATCTGAAGAGTTCACCACTGTTCTCAAAATGGATACCCGTATTTTAAAATCAATTCCTCTGAGTAATAACTGTAGCCCGTCGTATCGACGAAATGAGTGAAGACATTGAGTATCAACTATGTACGGAGCTACAAAAACAGAAGTTGGGATACATTGGTTTATCAGGAATGGGAAAGTTTATGAAGAGATTCTCTTTTATAAAAGTTTGAAAACAAATACCAACGGACAATCAATGTATACAGTATTCAGGATAAAAGTATTCTGATTAGCAACACGATTTCTTGTGCAACAGACGGGGCACCACATATGACAGGTCGCCATGCTAGTTTAGTGGCATTTTTGGAAAAAAATAAATTCCAAGTCTGTTTGTAATCCATTGTGTAATTCATCGTCAACATCACGCAGGCCAAAATCTTAGGCAGCTATTTTTTCCAAACAGGAAATGTAGAAACAAAACATTGAAACTGGCCAAAAAATGCAGTGTCCACTTTTACTGAAAAACAGGCAATGTATAAGGAAAATATTGGGAGAAGATGTTATCAGTTTCCCTGCATGGAAAGTATGGCATTCACTCGCACAGACGGTGATTTGCAGTCACTGAAGACGGATTTTCAGAATTGATTTAAGGATTTGAACCATCTCAAAATTCTAGACTGGGTAATTAATCCATTTCTTTGCGAGATGGAATATCAGGAAGAGGGCTTGCAGGAAGAACTTATCGGAATTCAGAATGATGAGGAAGCAAAAATTCTTTTCAAAATGTCAGCTCTTGTGTTATGTGGTTATATCATGATACGAAGTTTCCTGGTCTTTGGAAAAGAGCAAAACTGCTCTTCATTATCTTGCTAAAAACCATGAAGCTCAAGGATCACTCTGATATTGAAGTTGCTGTACTGCGCACAGTTTCTGTGTAAGGTCGGTTTAAAAATTAAAAAAAAATTAAAGCAGGTATTTTTTCATGCTGGCATATGGTAAACATGTTTTTACACTATAGGGACCAGGAGAGTATATTATGCCTTGGGCGTTGGCAAGGATGAAAGTGCTTTAGGGGAGCTTCAGGCGAAAAAAGGAAACACTGACTTAGATTATCCATAAGAGAATTTTTCGTGTTTCTCTCACCTGAATATCTGGAACGTAAAGACAACTCGCTCTCTTGCCGGCAGCTTCTCTCCGTCGGAACCTAGCGTCGAGAGTCAACCGAAAGGGGGATTTACTGCTGATATTCTCTCTCCCGGCACTTCCGTGTTGTGCTGTTATTGGTGTAGACAAACTGTGTGCGCTGATTGGTTGAGTGTGAGAGTGTAAGAAAAAGTTTGGTTGTAGCGTTCATTTGTTCTATTTTCGTTTGTTCAGTTTTAAATTTTGGACGCGGCTACTTTCAAAACTCGTGTTTGGTTGCCTTACAGGTGTCGCAAAGGATTTCATCCCGCCCCCACCCCCACCCCCGCCTGTCCCCTGTTTTGGACGGCCGTTTTTTTCGCCTTGGCATAAGCTGTTCGCCAGCACTAGCGTTAATATAGGCGCTTAGCTTGTTTTTGACGAAAATGCGAGCCGATAATAAGATAGCGGGGAAGTTGTAAGCCTAACATGGCGGGACCAAAGAGTCGCTTCGCGGTATAGTTCTCTTGCGGAAAATGCTAATCGATCCGGGGACGCAAATCTAGAAGGTCCAAGCACACGCTAGTCTTTCGGCATTTTCTGGTACATAGGGAACAAAGTAGTAGTATAAACAGTAGTTTACTTTTAAGAATTTAAACAAATACACCGGTAATCTTCAGTGTTCTTCCACCCCCACCCTCCGAAGTATAATAATGCAGCCTCTACAATGTTAGTCTTGCCTTGTGTTCGGACTCACGGACAGTTGCTCCCTGGAGTGTTAATATGCGAGAAATTTCAGCTAATCCAACAGCTCGGGAACAAGGTTTGGTTGAACGTGAGAAGGGGGTTGCTGACCTGCGATGTTGTAGAGAATTGGCAGATGTCCTACAGGGCGATAGTGGGCAGCCCAAGAGAACCACGGGTTGAGAATCCGGACCAGAAAGAGTGGTAGGTGACCGTGGGAAGGAAGCTCAGGGTACGAGGTGCACACTGTCCGGGGGCATCATCTCTAGACTTGGAAGTGTTCAACCATTTTGAACATCTAGCAATGCGAGACAACCAACATGAAGCCTCTGAGATGGTAGGCAGGACAGAGGAGCCCCACAGGCCCCTAATCCCAAACCAAATCCTCGTGAAAAGGAAGTGCTGATAGGAGTGGACTCAATTGTCAGCAGGGTTGAGAATCAGATGTGTACTGACAAGGATTCTCGTATGGTGTGTTGTCTACCTGGAGCACAAGTAAGAAACCACTCTGGACGAGTAGGTACGCTCCTGACCAGAGCTGGTGGATCCAGCAATCATTTTCCAAATCGGAAAAAAAATGAAATGGGTAAGGGCAGGCTGTCTGTTCTGCAACACAAAAGAGTGAGCTGGGAAGCTTAGGGACAGAACTGACATGGTGGTCTTCTCAGAAGTTCTTCCTGTGCAATGCCAGGTAAAATGGAGGAAATTGGAAGATTTAACATGTGGTTCAAATCATGATGTATGTTAGAGAGGCATAGGTTTATGGGATATTGGGGTGCCATTTAAAGAAGATGGAACCTGTACTGATGGGATGGGTTGCATTTGAAATGGAGGGGCACTAATGTGCTGGGCAAGGTTATGCTTCTATGAACTGAGGACTGCTTAAACTAGGAAATGGGGTGGGACAGGTGCATCCCCTTGGGAAAGGTTTCACTGCGAATGTAATGTTTGTTTTTCTGTAGGAGCAATGTTTGGGTTATGGCTAGAGATAATGAGGGCTTTAGAATGCGCACCATCTAATGAAGGGAATGTTTTTTTTTCTTATTGTGTGCCTGCGACCAAGGTGATTTGGATCTTTTGTTCAGCAGAAGATGAAGAGAGATGATGCCAGAAAGGAGAGGCCATAGACACTAGAAAGGAGTGGTCCTGGAATGGGGCCAGGAGTCGACAAAGCCTGGGAAATCTGATGTAGGACCAATGGAAAGGAAGCGTGAACTCCAACATGCACATTAGACTTTTTCATTAAAATGGGCCCTTTCCTTTTTTTTAACTTTACTAATCCTTGTCAAATTAAGAATTATAAAGCTAAAACATTTGATTGCATATGGTGTAATGTCTTTGATTCTGTGAACAGATTTGTAACAGGGTAACACGTCACACAGCATCCACACTAACAGGAGGTTTTGCACCTCAGATTGCAGACAGTGGGCGGAGCAGAGACTGTCTTCCCTCGACAAACGCTGCCAGCCAAATCTGAGGGGTACAATTGTTGGGGGCTCGTCCGGGATTGATTTTTGGGATGCAGTGCGATTGCCCTTAGCACTGAACCAGTGTGTTGTGAGTTTTAAGTCTGTGCTAAACTATTGTTCATTAAAGTGATTACAATACGTGGGTATGACCACTGCCCGGGTTGAACGGTGGTGTGCATCCACGAGGTTACCAATAACGAATGCATGCATGTCCAGTGGGGTAGATATTCGTACTCCTGATGAATTGTTAATTCGATTTTGAAGTACTGTTAAAGCTGTAGGCAAAGTTACGATTGTGGGCCAGAGATTTGATAAAATGGCTGGCACAGACTTAGTTTTCGTTCAGACTAGCACTGACGTCACGGCAGTGGAAATGCCTGGTACTATTGGGGCCTCAGGAGAGGAGGGCTATGGGCTGTCCATTCTCTCCGGGAGAAGGACTGTGTGGTGGAGTGGTCCGGATCGCAAGTGGAGTCTCCCATAGCTTGGGTTGGAGACTTCAATGACCGGGTTCTTTCATCCAGTCTGCGTCGGGTCTCACCAATATATAAAAGGCCACACCTGGAGCACCGGATGCAGTATACCACACCGGCCAACTCACAGGTGAAGTGTCGCCTCACCTACGCTCTGTCCGCCAGAGAAAGCGGGATCTCCCAGTGGCCACACATTTTAATTCCATGTCCCATTCCCATTCTGATATGTCTATCCATGGCCTCCTCTACTGTCAAGATGAATCCACACTCAGGTTGGAGGAACAACACCTTATATATAAGCTGGGTAGCCTCCAACCTGATGGCATGAACATTGACTTCTCTAGCTTCTGTTAATGCCCCTCCTCCCCTTCTTACCCCATCCCTGACATATTTAGTTGTTTGTTTTTTTCTCTCTCTCTGCCCATCACTCTGCCTGTTCTCCATCTCCCTCTGGTGCTCCCCCCTCCCCCTTTCTTTCTCCCGAGGCCTCACGTCCCTTGATCCTTTCCCTTCTTCTGCTCTGTATCACTTTCACCAATCACCTTTCCAGCTCTTAGCTTCATCCCACCCCCTCCGGTCTTCTCCTATCATTTCGCATTTCCCCCTCCCCCCACTACTTTCAAATCTCTTAGTATCTCTCCTTTCAGTTAGTCCTGACAAAGGGTCTCAGACCGAAATGTCGACAGTGCTTCTTCCTATAGATGCAGCCTGGCCTGCTGTGTTCCACCAGCATTTTGTGTGTGTTGTTTGAATTTCCGGCATCTGCAGATTTCCTCGTGTTTGCTACCTAATTAATTAGCTTGTTTATTTCAGCTTTTTTCTTAAAGATGTGCTGGGAGCGTTCTGCGTACTGCTGCATCCCTGCATGCTTTGCCACCTGGAGATTGGAGACCACTGTCCAAAAGGGCCTCTCCTGGATTGATCATATAAATATTATTACGAAGAAAATACGACAGTATCATTGAAAACGTGTAGATGTATAGTGGAAAGTGTGCTGACTGGTTGCGTTATAGACTGGTATGGGAACACCAATGTCTTTCAGTGGAATACCCTCAACTGATAGTTGATTCAGCCCAGTACATTACAGTTAAAATCCTCTCAAGCATTGAGCACATTTACATGAAACCTTGCTGTAGAAAAGGAACATCTACCATCAAAGATCCTTACCACCTAGACCATGCTCTTCCCTCGCTGCTGCCATCAGGTAGATGGTGCAGGTGCCTCAGGACTCACACAACCACATTCAAGAAGAGTTACTACCACTCAACCTTCAGGCTCTTGAAGAAAAGGGTATAGCTACACTTATTTAAGGACTCTGTTATATTGTTATTCCATGCTTGTTACTTATTGCTCTTTATCTATATCTGCATTTGAACAGTTAGTTGACAGTTAACAGCTCCTGATGTTTACCATTTACAATTACCTTTCAATAGATTTTCCTAAGTATGCCTGCAGACAAGAATCTTGGGGTTGATTGTGGTTTCACGTATGTATTCTGATTTTCTCTTTTAGTTTGAAGTTTGAACTATCCTGAAAACTTTCTCTGTCCATTAACTAAACTGCAAAATCTCTCAGCAATTAAATGTTTTTCTCATTTTTTTTCACTGTTAGGAGTCCTGCAGATAGAATTCCCTCTGCTATGTTCTTCATGATCTGCAAGCTTAAAGAAAAAAGTTTTAAGGGGAGTAACACACATTTCAAGCTGCTTCTGGAGATAAGACTTTCTGGTGTGCAAAAGAAAGGCCTGGCAATCTACTTCCATATCTTTCCATGAAAACACGATGGGCAACTACACTATCCATAGGGTTGCCCTGAGTTAATGACAGCTCAATGACGCTCAACAACAAACAGGAATTTACAGGTTAATAACGAGTGAGTACTGGATGAAATGTGCACACTTTGCTTAAAATAAACTCTAAAGTAGACCCACATTTTGGACTCCCATGTCTTCCTTTGAATTAGTTTAACATTTTGAAGTTAGAAAGCATGACAAGAGAACAGTAATCTGCATTCTGATGATGAGAAGTCCGATAATGATGAGAGTGACACAGCACTGTGCAGATTAAGATTTACAATATGAAAATTAACTATTAGCATTATGGCTTACGCCAGAAGTGAATGGCAAATTACATGGAATTGGACACTAAATGAATCTGAACAGCATTACAAGGATGCTAAACTGAAGCCTGCAGATATCCAGCTAAGAACATATACTGCAGAAAAGATAACTCCTTTGGGAATGACATTGGTATCTGTGAAATCCAACAACCAACAAGCCACAGTGAGCTTTCATGTGGTAAAAACGGAAGGACCAGCATTAATGGGACATGAGTGGCCGAGACAACTACAACTTGATTGGTGATCCCATCCATGCTGCCAGTGTTATACTTTGTAACTTCAAAACATTAAACTAATTCAAAGGAAATCATGGGAGTCCAAAAGGTAGGTCTAATTTCGAGTTGAAGTGAGGTGAGCACAAATTGAATTACTGGAATATTAAATACTAAAGTGGGATGAGTTTAATTGTAAAAGGGGGCAGATGCAGTATTGTAGGTGTTAAATATGAATGCATGCAGTATACAGAATAAGTTAGTTGATCTTGTAGTGCAGTTAGAGATTGGCAGGTGTCACTTTGTGGGCATCACTGAAAGATGATAATGGTTTTGAGCTTAATATCCAAATATCCAAAGACAGTCAGGAAGGAAGATGGTTGGGATGGCTCTAATGGTAAAAATAAATAAATTAAATCCTTAGAAAAATATGACATAGGCTAGAAAGATGTAGAATACTCGTGGATAGAGTTTAGAGACGGAAAGTGTAAAAAGACCCTAATGGATGTTATATACAGGCCTCCAAACAGTAGCCAGGATGTGTTTAACAAAGCGCAACGGGAAATAGAAAAGGCATGTCGAAAAGGTAATGTTAATGAAGTTATGGGAGCTTTCATTGTACATCTAGATTGGGAAAATCCGGCTGGTGTTGGATTGCAAGAGAGAAAATTTGTAGAATGCTGACAAGCTGGCTTTTTAGAGCAGCTCATGGTTGAGCTCAGTAGGGGATCAGCCATTCTGAATTGGGTGTCATGTAATGAACTGGATTTGATTAGGGAACTTAAGTAAAGTAACCCAAAGGAGACAGTGATCATAAGATGATAGAATTCATCCTGCAGATTGAGAGGAAGAAGCCAAAGTCAGATGTATCACACCACAGACATTAATGGAGTAAAGGGAATTATGGTGGCATGAAAGAGGAGATAGCACAAGTTGATTGGAAGGGGACACTAACAGGATGATGCAGCAATGGCCGGAGTTTCTTGGAGTTATTCAGAAGACACTGTTGGCCTAAAAGAACTATAGTCTACACAGCAGTGAAATCGAATAAATCAAGGACAGTGAAGCAAACAGACCAATTGTCTTTATTCTTGCCATGATGTCGAAGGAATGGAGACTGCAATTTGGTGAAGTTGCTCTGTCTTGTCTATTTTGTGAAATGGAGTTGCTTGGTTGGAATAATGTTTTAAAATAGACACAATGTGTCATGGTCCCTTCTGGCACCTGGCAATCTTCCTCAGGAATTGGGCATTAATCACCCCGTTTAGTTCCCAATCATTTCCAGGTTCCAATAACTACAAACACCTGCTTTCCATCAGTCAATGCAGTATAAGAATCCTGTGACCACAACAAGAAAGTGCTAGTTCGTTGGTCGACTCGTGGACAAGTAACCTTGCTCCATGGTTCTTAGGACTATCAGTTCTAAGCTTAGCATCGTTCCTGAATTCTCTACTAAAACCAAGACTCCGGGTAAAGACTCCCTTGGCACCTACTCCGCGCTCGCTACAACCGTAACGCCTCCCGACTCGGCCTCCGCGCCCGTGTTCAGCACTTGGGTTCGTTCCACGGCCACGTTCTTGTAATAGAAGGAACTGGCCACGATGAACCCAGCGGACACGGATACCGTTCAACAGCCCCTGGCCAGCCAGGGTTACCTATTGGACGTCCACGACCAACTACTTCCGGAGATCACGGAAAACCTTCAGACACTAACCACGAATGTGCAGAAGGTCAGTGAACAAGTGGGCCGGGTCTCCGCTTCTCTTTCTCCTTTCCCTTCAAGAACCCCGACTACTCAAACCGCACCGCTCGGGATGGCTTCGCCCTCGGAATCAGCAACACCATCCTCTCGAGAGCCGTATGTACCCGAGGGTGAACCCTACGCCGGGGACCGAGGTAGTTGCCGGGCGTTCCTGTTACAATGCTTCCTAGTCTTTGAGCTGCAGCCGCGTACCTACACCTCAGATAAATCCAAGACTGCGTACGTCATGGGGCTGCTACGAGGGGACGTTCTGGCTTGGGCAACCGCGATATGGGAAAACCGATCAGAGGTTTGTTCCTCCTACTCCTCCTTTGTCGCTGAAATGAGGAAAGTCTTTGAACAATCAATTCGCGGTGAGGACGCCGCGAAACGTTTGCTTACTCCTCGTCAAGCTTTGCGAGGTGTGGTCAGAGTTCCAGACCTCAGCCGCAGACTCCGGGTGGAATGACAAGGCACTACGGAAGGTGTTCCGACAGGGCCTCCCGGACCAGATGAAGGATGAGTTGGCCGCGAGGGACGACACGGACTGTGTGACTCTCTGATCTCGGTAGCCATTCGATTAGATTATCGACTTCGAGAACGTCTGAGAGAGAAGACCGGTTACCCGTTCCTCGGGCCTTCCCACGGTCCACCTTACCTTCTCCAACCAGCGCTAACATCTCTCCCCTTCCGTTCCTTGCAGAACTCCCGCTCCTACTGTTCTGGTGGGGCCGACGCCATTCCCTTCAGCCCCTCAGACTCGGATGCAGATCCCGGCTACCGTGAATTATCAACAACAGTCTCTGTCCCTATCCGCTTTGGTGGATTCCGGTGCCGAGGGCAATCTGCTGGACGAGGTCATAGCCTCCCAGGCTGGAATACCTCGTGAGCTGCTGATGCACCATCAATAACTCTTGGAGACGTGAGGCGAGATATAGGCTTTTATTGGCTGGAATTAAGAAAAAGCAGCAATTGACCACCACACTGCATCCTGGAGACTGAGGCCGGGGGCAGTGTCCCCAATCGCCTTTATACCGGGGTCCGTGGGAGGAGCCACAGGAGCAGTCAGCAAGGGGGCGTGTCCGGACAGGTATATGTAGTTCACCACAGCCGCTAACTACGCCCCTGGAGGCCCGCGCCCTGGACGGAAAACTGCTGGCTCAGGTGACCCACTGTACGCCTCCCCTGACCTTGATCCTATCCAGCAACAATCGGGAGGAGGTACGGTTCAGTCTCATTCATTCACCTACTGTGACCCCGCCTGTCCCGGAACCCCTCAATTTATCCCGAGTCCCCACCGGATACCATGACCTGGGGCCAGTATTCAGTAAACAACGGGCTCTTTCCTTGCCTCCGGACCGCCCATATGATTGTGCCTTCGACCTTCTCCTCGGGGCCCCGCTACCCACCAGTCGCCTTTTTAACCTATCCTGACCGGAGAGAGGCCATGGAGAAGTACATCAGCGAGTCCCTCGCGGCGGGCATTAGCAGACCTTCATCATCCCTTGTTGGCGCCGATTTCTTTTTTGTAGAAAAGAAGGACGGGACGCTTCGCCCTTGTATCGACTACGGAGGCCTAAATACTATAACAGTTAAGAACAAGTACCCTCTACCACTCATTAGTTCGGCATTTGAACCCCTACATGTAGCCACCATCTTAAAGCTGGACCTTCGCAACGCCTACCATTTAGTCAGGATGAGGGAGGGGGACGAATGGAAGCCGGCCTTCATTATACCTCTGGGCCACATTGAATATTTGGTCATGCCGTTTGGCATCAACAATGCTCCCGCCGTTTTCCAAACCCTGATCAATGACGTACTGAGGAATTTATCAATCGGTTTGTATTTGTTTACCTTGACGATATCCTGTTATTTTCTAGCAGCCCCCAAGAACACGTACACCATGTCCGTCAAGTCCTCCAGAGACTGTGGGGAAAACCAGTTATTTGCAAAGGCGTAAAAATGCGAGTTCCACATTCCTTCGGTCAGCTTCCTAGGCTATATCATTGAAAGCGGGCAGGTAAGAGCAGAGCCCGAGAAGATCCGGAATGGCCTAGACCCACGACACGCAAACAACTTCAACGATTCCTGGGGTTTGCAAACTTCTACCGCAGATTGAGAGACTACAGCCGAGTGGCGGCCCGGTTTACCTCTTCTACCACACCGTTTTGCTGGGACTTATGAATCGGACTCAGCATTCACCGACCTGAAGAGGCGTTTTACCAACGCCCCCATCCTGGTCCTTCCGGACCCATCCCGTCAATTCATCGTTGAGGTGGACGCCTCTGACTCCGGGGTAGGACAGTCCTATCCCAACGGGCAAGTTCGGCCGATAAGCTTCACCCCTGCGCTTTCTACTCTCGCCGACTGTCCCCCACCGAGCGGAATTACACGTGTGAATCGGGAACTGCTGGCGGTCAAATTAGCACTGGAAGAATGGAGGCACTGTTTGGAGGGGGCAGGACTCCCGTTTGTGGTGTGGACTGATCATAGAACCTGGGGTATTTTCAGACCACCCCAGGCCTACCTGGGTGGGCCCCAGCCCAGACTGAACTCCCGCCAGGCCCGTTGAGCATTGTGTTTTTTTTCTTTTTGACGGTTCAAGTACCGTCCAGTATCCAAGAACGGGAAGTCGGACGCGCATCCATGACTCCAAGGATGACAGCTCCAGTCCGAGACCAACCTCCCACCATCCTGCGTGGGGGCCACCCTCACTTGGGAGATCGAGGCCAAAGTAAAGGAAGCCCAGCGGGACAAACCCGACCCCGGCAATGGACCCGACGATCGACTGTACTTGCCCGTCTCCGTCAGGTCTCAGGTTCTCCAATGGGGCCACACATCCCGGTTCACCTGCCACCCTGGGAGTGACCGGACCCTGGATCTCCTGAGGAAGCACTTTTGGTGGCCGTCCATGGAGGGGGACACCCGTTCTTATGTCTCGGCTTGTTCCATCTGTGCCTGGGGAAAAGTCTCTCATCGACCACCTGCGGGTCTACTTCGTCCCCTACCTGTCCCTGGTCACACATCGCCCTAGACTTCGTCACCGGTCTACCCCCTTCCCGCGGAAACACCACTGTCCTCGCCGTGGTAGACCGATTCTCCAAGGCGGTGCACTTTGTGGCCCTCTAAACTCCCTCAAGAAACCGCAGAAATTCTCGTCCGCCATGTCTTCCGTCTCCATGGAATCCCCGCGGACATCGTTTCCGATCGCGGTCCCCAGTTCGTCTCGCAGGTATGGAAGACCTTCTGTCAAGCCTTGGGTGCATCGATCAGTCAAGTCTGGGCTTCCACTCCCAGACGAACGGGCAGACGGAACGGGTCAACCAAGACCTGGAGGTGACACTATGTTGTGTAACGGCAAACAACCCGTCGACTCGGAGCGACCACATCCCGTGGGCTGAGTACGCCCGCAACTCTCTGGTGAGCTCTGTCATTGGGAGGTCTCCGTTCGAGTGCCAACCCCTGCTGTTCCCTGCGCAAGGGGAGGAGATTGCGGTACCGTCGGTTCGGGACCATATTAATCGGTGCCTTAAGATTTGGGAGGAAACACGCAGGACCCTACTCCGATCAACAGATCGAAATAAGAAGACAGCCGACCGACACCGGACTCCGGCGCTGAACTACCAACCTGGGCAGATGGTGTGGCTTTCCTCCAAGGACATCCAGCACAAAAAAAACTCGCTCCTCGCTTCCTGGGACCTTTCAAGGTCGAAAGGATTATCAATCCCACAGCGGTCCGCCTAAAGCTGCCAATGTCCATGCGCATTCACCCAACTTTTCATGTGTCTCAGTTAAAGCCAGTCTCCGTCAGCCCTTTGTGTCCCCCCAGCTGAGACTCCCCCACCTGCCGGTCTCATCCACAACCATCTGGCATACACCGTCCGACGACTACTAGATGTGCGCCGTCGGGGCAGGGGTGGACTGGGAAGGGTATGCTCCTGAGGAGCGTTCCTGGGTCCCCCGGTATTTCATCCTAGACCCTTCTTTCATCCAGGACTTTCATCGGGACCATCCAGACAGGCCCGGAGGATCGTCCGGAATCTCCCATTGGGGGTGGGGGGAGGGGTACTGTCATAGTCCCATCTGGCACCTGGCAACCTTCTTCAGGAATTGGGCCTGAATCAACTCCTTTAGTTCCCAATCATTCCCAATAACTACAAACACCTGCTTTTCATCAGCCAATGCAGTATAAGAACCTGTGACCACAGCCAGAAGGTGCCAGTTCGTTGGTCATAAGTCTAGCATCGTTCCTGAATTTGCCACTAAAACCAAGACTCCGGGTAAAGACTCCCTTGGCACCAACTCCACGCTCACTACGACCGTAAAACTTCCTGACTCTGCCTTCATGCCCGTGTTCAGCACTTGGGTTCGTTCCACTGCCATGTCCTTGCAACACAATGATGCTTCAGGTTTCACGAGTGAATCTGCAGATGCTGGAAATAAATAAAACAAAATGCTGGCAGAACTCAGCAGGCCAGACAGCATCTATGGGAGGAGGTAGTGACAACGTTTCGTCACTTCTGATGAAGGGTTTTGGCCCGAAACGTTGTCACTACCTCCTCCCATAGATGCTGTCTGGCCTGCTGAGTTCTACCAGCATTTTGTGCTTTTATTGATGCCTCAGGTTTCAATCTTATTGCGCTGGAGGAGCCCTTGAAATAATTTTCATGACTCTATGAACCCCTGCATAAAGATTCTAATATCTACTGCTAACTGTGATCAGTAAGTTGTAGATATATTAATCCAAAAATAATTGTCAATACTATGAGTAAAAGATGAATTTTTACCCAACCTTTCTTGCGGGGGGGGGGGGGGGGGGAGAGGGGGAAACAAATAGTTAAGCTTAGTTTACCTTTCTTGAAATTATTCTTTCTTTCCCTTTCATAAATTTTTAAAACTCATAAGCCAGACATAATGAATTCTTCAATTCTGGGTTGAACTTGAGATAAACACTCATGGATTTCTTCTTTAATTGAAAGGAGGCAAATTCTATCCTTGCTCTTGATGCGTGTTAAACAAGAAAAAGTCTGCTCACACATAAGAATTTGAAAACTACAACAAAATGTTCACTGCCTTCCTATGAATGGCAGGATACTATTCCTTAGAAATCCAGAACTTATCCAGGTGCAGGTTAGTAAATCTCATTTGAGTGCATGATCAGAGTACAGCTCACAACGTTCTTCCTCTTTTCTCAAAGTCAAGTTCGCAGGTTGAGCAGATGATTCAGAGACAGGGTCCCACACACAGTCATGAATTTGTGTTGAAGGGAGGGAAGATACTGCTCAAATTTGTTCCACAGTTGTTTCAGGTTGTTTTCAGTAAGATTTGGGTCATTCTAATATCCTTCCTCACTCTCAAGCCCAAGCAGTGGTGGAAACATTTCAGTATTTCCTTTTGCGACATGATTTTTTCAAAGTTCCAGTTTCCTTTTAAATGCAACAATCTTGTCTCTTGAAGTCAAAACATTTTCTACAGGGCCTTGCAGAGACTCAACTGGTTCATTTGATGAAAAATGTCTGTTAGTTAGGCCAGTTTCTGCAGCCATTCTTCATCTTCCAAACACGCAGCAAACTCTGGCCTACTATTTTCTTGAAAGTACTCTTGCAATTTCCCTTTCACTAATAAAACCCTGTTTAGATTTCTTCATCTGCTCAGCCACCTGATTGTTGTATATAGCAGGAGATTGGTGTCCATTTTCTCTAGGTTTTCACACTGTTTTTTAAATATTCTTGAGTGAACTGATCTTAAAGCTGCTAATTAACTTGTTTCCTGAATCCTATTACTGACTGTGACTTCATGTTCAAAAGGTTTTATCTGTTTGTTTCAGAATCCAATATTTGTGTAAAGTAAAATAGTCAGTACTTTTACATGTCATGGCTGTGATTTGTATTGACGTGTCTTCAATTTTCCTGGAACCATTGCTACATCTGTAAGTTGCTTTCCACAGACTAGACACAACAGAATATGACAACTTGGGTTACGAGTCCATGTAAAACATGGACATTTCATTTTTACACTGACTTTTTCGGGTCTGTTGTTGCACTAGTGCAGTGAAATGACTCAGAAAATCGTAGTTATTGTTTGATAACCTTGTCAGAGTTGACCACAGGCCTAGGCTGATAATCTTCCTCTTCCATCCCACATCTCCTCTTCAAAAATCACCACACGACCTTCTTTCAAATGAAAATTTCTCACCAATTTTTTACTAGATTGTTTGCTCCCATAAGTTGGTTGGTGGCATGGATGGGGATGTTGGAAGATGTAATCTGGGAGAGAGACTGACATCACAGCTCAAGTGGAGTGAGTCCATTCAATATTCGGAAAATGCACTTCACGCTCCTCTGCAGCATACCGCCTTCCTCTCCATGCAATACAGTGTTCACCAATTATGAACAGCCTCCCCTGTCTTGTGCCAAAATCTGAGAATGGACTCAAATGGATAAACACAGTCCTGCTGCGCAAGGCCAAAAACAATGTTTTTTATCCTGATCTGTTGCGGAACCCTCAGCGACCTCTCATGGAACCCTAGGGTTCTGCGGATCCCTGGCTGAGAAACCCTGCTCCAGGTAATCTGCTGAACTGGGGCTCATTGACAACTAAGAACTTATTTGTGAGATACTGTACTCGTTGCAAGTTTGTGAATGTTGGAGTCTGTGTCTGCTCTGAGTGATTCGAGGTGCTTACTGGCTTGGTAACTGATTTAGAACAAACAGCCATAAATTACCAGCTGTCACTTGTGGAAGAAGGACAATAAAGAGATATTTATAGACATTAGGTGCAGGGGTAGGCCATTCGGCCCTTCTAGACAGCACCGCCAGTCACTGTGATCATGTCTGATCATACACAATCAGTACCCCGTTCCTGCCCTCTCCCCATATCCCTTGACCCCGCTATCTATAAGAGCTCTATCTAACTCTCTCTCGAATTCATCCAGAAACTTGGCCTCCACTGCCTTTTGGGGCAGAGCATTCCACATTTGACTAAAAATGATACTAATAACACATTTTTGAAGTAAATTGTGGTAAACTATCACCGCCAACAATGAAGAAACAAGCACAGGTGATACTGATTGAAAGGTCGGGCTGTGCAGATGCATTTCAAAGCCAAGGTGCAACTTGTTGAAGGCAAAGTCGCAGATGGAGTTGATATCGCTGTTGGAGTTGGAGTGAGTGATTTGGAAAGAAGTCGATGAGGAATGGTTTCGATGCCCATCCACCCAATCCGTGTGTGAGTTTGGATCGAACCAAACTCCGAGCTGATTTGCTGAGATTGAGAACAGCTACCAGCTGTGTAGCTCAAGTGTGTCACTGCACTGGGATCTGGGTCCTAGAGTGAGACACTACCCAGAGCTCGGAGAATTTAAACGTCGGTCCAGGTAGACTGGGAAGTCTGAGTGTCAGGATCAGAGGTGAGGGCTGGGCTGATTTTGCTTGCTCTCTCACGGTGTTCATTCCTCTCTCTGCAGCAGAGATGCTGTGAACTGCCCATCTGAGAGTTTTGCAGCACTTATGCCCTGCTAATGTGATGAACTAAGATCAAAGCCTGGGCCTACCCCTGCTGCTCCAGAAAGCAGATCTGAGGACTCAGTTTGCTTCAGAATGCTCAAGGTGTATAATTTATACATTCTTTGATAAATAAATGTACTTTATATCTTTGAATTTTGAGTCTTTGAAATTAATGCTGGCTGGGACCAGAGCCATTAAGAAGGTGTTATATACACCAGTGAGATGATCCATTGCCAATGACACTGAAATGCACATTCGAACACATAAGGAATGAATATTGTAGCCATGGATTTCAAAGGCAAAATAGTGATAACTTCACAGAACAATGGTGAGAAACTCTATGTGGAACACATGGAGAGTGAATCGGAGCAACAAGCAACAACTGGCCAGCATAGACTCCTTTTCCAGGTTATTACCTTTCCTGTTCTTTCACTACTCAGGACAGTGGGGGAAACTGAGTGGGAGTGCACACAGGAACTTAGTGAATGAATTCACATGCTTGTTCGGAAAATAAAGGTACTTGTTGGTTATCACAGATTCTCCCTGTGCCTCTATGACCATTGTTACAGGGATGTTCCTTGTAGCAGTGCAGATAAATACATCCCACAGATGAAGTATTCTCAATGGAGGATTACACATCCTATGTTGATAAGGGAAGTCAAAGACAGATTAAAAGTAAATGAGAAAGCATACAATATGATAAAAATTAATGTGATGCTAGAGGATTGGGATGCTTTTAAAACCCAATAGAAGGGAGCTAAAAAATCCATAAGGAGAGAAAAGATAAAACATGAAGGTAAGCTAGGCAATAATATAAAAGAGGATGTTAATTCTTTTTCAGATAGGTAGAGAGTGAAAGATCATTGAGACTGGATATCGCACCGCTGGAAAATGACACTGAAGTTGTAGTAATGGGGTCAAAGAAATGGTGGATGAACTAATCAAATACTTTGTGTCAGTCTTCACTGTTGCAGAAACTTAAGAGTGCCAGGGGACAGAAATGAATGCTCTTGCTATTACTCAGGAGAATTTGCTCGAGAAGCTGAGAGGGCTGAAGTTATATCTGTCACCTGTACCCAATTCACGACACCCAGTCTTCTGAAAGAGGTAGCTGAAAAGGTTGTGGAAATATTAGTGGAAATGATGCGA
Source organism: Hemitrygon akajei (assembly GCF_048418815.1). NCBI lineage: Eukaryota > Metazoa > Chordata > Chondrichthyes > Myliobatiformes > Dasyatidae > Hemitrygon > Hemitrygon akajei. The sequence goes on from NC_133154.1 coordinate 28,252,095, forward strand.
TGAGCAGTGGTGTTCGACAGGGGTTGATGTTGGGATGCTTCTTTTTAAGTTATATGTCAATGATTTGGATAAAGGAACTGATGGCCAGCATTGCAGATGATACAAAAATAGGTGGAGGGCCAAATGAAATGAGGATAATGGGAGTTTGCAGAACAATTTAGATTAGAGGAATGGGCTAAGAAATTACAGATCTAATGTAATGTGGGGAAGTGTTCTGGTCTTCCATTTGTGTACAAGGAAGAAAGGGTGTAGACTATATTTTTAAATGGGAAGAAAATTAAAAAAAACAGAGGTGCAATGGGACTTGGGAGTCCTTGGGCAAGTTTCCCTGAAGGTTAAGGAGAGGAAGGAAAATGCAATATTGGCACTCATTTTGAGATGATTGAAATATAAAAGCAAGGATGTAATCCAGAGTCCATATATGACATTGGTCAGACTGCACTAAGAGTATTGAGAGCAGTTTTGGGCCCCCTATCTAAGAAAAGATAGATACATACAAACATAGAAAACCTACAGCACAATGCAAGCTCTTTGGCCCACAAAGCTGTGCCGAACATGTCCCTACCTTAGAAATTACCTAGGATTACCCATTGCCCTCTATTTTTTCAAGCTCATGTACCTATCCAGGAGTCTCTTAACAGACTCTATCATATCCGCTTCCACCACTGTCGCCGGCAGCCCATTCCATGCACTCACCACTCTGTGTGTAAAAATAAAAAAACACAATGGACCCTTGACATCTCCTCTGTACCTACTTCATTGAACCTTAAAACTGTGCCCTCTTGTCCTAGCTATTTCAGCCCTGGGAAAACGCCTCTGACTATCCACATGATCAATGCCTCTTATCATATTGTACAACACTTCTATCAGGTTAACCCTCATCCTTCATTGCTCCAAGGAGAAAAAGCAGCGTTCACTCAACCTATTCTCATGAGGCAATGCTTCCCAATTCAGGCAACATCCTTGTAAACCTCCTATGCACCCTTTCTATGGTTTTCACATACTTCCTGTAGTGAGGTGGCCAGAACTGAGCACAGCACTCCAAATGAGGTCTGAACAGGGTCCTATGTAGCTGCAACATTACCCCTTGGCTCTTAAACTCAATTCCACAATTTATGAAGGCTAATGAACTGTATGCCTTTTTAACCACAGAGTCAACCTGTGAAGCAGCTTTGAGTGTCCTATGGACTGGGATCCAAAGATCCCTCTGATTCTCCACACTGCCAAGAGTCTTACCATTAATACGATATTCTGCTATTATATTTGACCTACCAAACTGAACCACCACACACTTATCAGGGCTGAACTCCTTCTGCCACTTCTCAGCCCAGTTTTGCATGCTATCAATGTCCCGCTGTAACCTCTGAGAGCCCTCCACACTAATCACAGCACCCCCAACCTTTGTGCCATCAGCAAATGTACTAATGTACAAATCCCTCCACTTCCTCGTCCAGATCACTTATAAAATAAAAATCACAAAGAGTAGGGGGCCCAGAACAGATCTCTGAGGAACACCACTGGTCACCGATCTCAATCAGAATATGACCCATCTACAACCACGCTTTGTCTTCTGTGGGCAAGCCAGTTCTGGATCCACGAAGCAATGGCCCCTTGGATCCCATGCCTCCTTACCTTCTCAATAAGCCTTGCATGGGTTACCATATCAAATGCCTTGCTAAAATCCATATACACTACATCTACTACGCTACCTTCATCAATGTGTTTAGTCATATCCTCAAAAAAATTCAATCAGGCTTGTAAGGCACAACCTACCTTTCAAAAAGCCGTGTTGACTATTCCTAATCTTATTAAGCCTCTCCAAATTATCATAAATCCTGCCTCTCAGGGTCTTCTCCATCAACTTACCAACCACTAAAGGAAGACTCATTATTTTATAATTTCCTGGGCTATCTCTACTCCCTTTCTTGAATAAGAGAACAACAACCACAACCTTCCAAACCTTCGGAACCTCTCCCGACCCATTGATGATGCAAAGATTATCACCAGAGGCTCAGCAATCTCTTCCCTCACCTCCCACAGTAGCCTGGGGTATTTCTCATTCGGTCCCGGTGACTTATCCAACTTGATGCTTTCCACATCCTCTTCCTTAATATCTACATGCTCAAGCTTTTCAGTTCACTGTATGCCATCCCTACAGTTGCCAAGATCCCTTTCCATAGTGAATACTGAAATAAAGTATTCATTAAGTACCTCTGCTATCTCCTCCATCTCCATACACAGTCGATTGATCCTATTCTGTCATGATTATCCTCTTCTTCTTCACATACTTGTAGAATGCCTTGGGGTTTTCCTGAACCCTGTCCACCAAGGCTTTCTCATGGCCCCTTCTGGCTCTCCTAATTTCATTCCTAAGCTCCTTCCTGCTAGCCTTATAATCTTCTAAATCTCTATCATTACCTAGTTTTATAAAATTTTTGTAAGATCTACTTTTCTTCTTGACTAGATTTACAACAGTCTTTGTACACCACGGTTCCTGTACCTTACCATCCTTTCCTTGTCTCATTGGAATGTACTTGTGCCGAACTCCACGTAAATAACCCCTGAACATTTGCCACATTTTTTCTGTACCTTTCCCGGAGGACATCTGTTTCCACTTTATGCTTCCAAGTTCCTGCCTGATAGCCTCATATTTCCCCTTACTCCAATTAAATGCTTTCCTAACTTGAGTGTTCCCATTGTGATGGGGTCCTGAATTACCCCTATGAACTGTGTTTTGAACACCAGACACCTTCTTATTGAGAGAGAGAGAGAGAGAGAGAGAGAGAGAGAGAGAGAGAGAGAGAGAGAGAGAGAGAGAGAGAGAGAGAGAGAGAGAGAGAGAGAGAGAGAGAGAGAGAGAGAGAGAGAGAGATGAAGACTGCTCGGAAATGGTGTTATGGTTTCTCAGCAAGCATGATTACACTTTTGCAAGGACACTGTCAGCTTCTGTATTCTTACAGAGAGAGAATGCTTGATGGACAGCTGGTGTTCAGCATGGTGAGATGGATAGAAGGTCAGCTGATAGACCTACAGACACATGGTTTTGGATACTGAATGAGCTTTGTTGTGCCCACAGAAAAGGTGGGTTTGGAGGATCGATCAGATGGATTGATCAGTGGCTCTTGCAGTGTGAAAGGGTGTGACCGGTGGGGAGTTGGCGTTATTCACGTGTCCTACCCTCGCCTGGGCTGATAATTCCAACATGGAAGGACGGTCCCCTTTGTTGTGGTCACAGTGTGACTTCTAAAGGATTTCGGAGGACAACGGGAAGATCGACAGCATCAGCTCACATGAAGAACTAAACTTCTCTCTCTCTCTCTCCATCACTACTCAATCCCATAGCACAAACTGAACTGAACTTTACTCATCACCGTAAGACTGTATCCATTCACCCTTCACTCCTGGGCCTGAAGAAGCTTGGTTTTCATATATTTCCATATATATGTATACACACACACACATATATATATAAAATCATTGCTAAACTGTTTAATATATCTGAATTTATATTACTGTATTGTGTAGTTACTAATAAATACCCTTAGTTAGTAGCAACACTGGTCTCCAAAGTGTTTTCTATTTCTGCTGGTTCTTTAACCCATCACGGGGTATGTGACGCTATCTCTCTCCAAAACTATGGTACAGGAGATAGAATTGTGATCACTACCTCCAAAATGCTTTCCCACTGAGAGATCTGTCACCTGACCAGGTTCAATGCTAGATGTGCTAGCATTGGAGAGGGTACAGAGAAGGTTCACAACAATGCTTTTGGGAATGAAAGAGTTAACACATGAGGAGAGTTTGATGGCTCTGGGCATGTTCTTACTGGAGCTTAGAAGTATGAGGAGGGCCTCACTGAAACTTACTGAATGTTGAAAGGCCTAGATAAAGTTAATGTGGAGTAGGTGTTGCCCATAAAGGGGGAGTCTATGTGCAGAGAGCACATTTTCATAGTACGGGGATATCCATTTAGAATGGAGATGAGGAAGCACTTCTTTAAGCAGAGGGTATTGAATCAGTGGAACTCATTGCCACAGACCTCTGTGGAGGTCAATTCCTTGGGTTTATTAAAATCTGGGGATGATAGGTTTTTTTTTATTAGTCAGGGCCTCAAAGGTTATGGGGGGAAGGCAGGAGAATAGGAAAAGGAATCAGCTGCAATGGAATTGCAGAGAGATATGACGGACTGAATGGCCCAGTTCTGCTCCTGTGTCTTCTGGCCTTATGGTCACAATTGGGATAAGTGTGAGGTTTTGCACTTGTTAAAGTCAAATCGAGGCCAGGTATGTTAAGTCTATGTTAGAGCCCCGGAGAGTGTTGTAGAACACGGGTACATTGTTTCCTGAAATGGAGGCACAGGTAGACAGTGCTTTTGGCTTTCTGGCCTAATCAATTATGGCACTGAGTATTGAGGTTAGGAGTAAGTTCAGAGATTCTGTTGCAGATGTATGAGCTGTTGGACTTGAAATATTGTGTTCAGTTTTAGTCACTCTGTGAGAGGAAAGATGTGAAACTGGAAAATGTGCAGAGAAGATTGATAAGGATGTACCAGGTCTTTGGGCATTAATAATTGATAGGGAGCAGCTTGTAGAAATTCATAAAATCATGTGAAGCATGATGCACTCAGTATTTTTCCCCAGAGTATGGGAATAAAAAGCTAGAACATAGAGGTTTAAGATGAGAGGGGAAAAATTGAATAGAAATTTATTTTACATAAAGGACAGTGCATACTACATGGATGGAAGAAGCTCCGAGAGGAAGTTGTTGATACAGGTACAATAATGTGCAAAATGCATTTGGATAGCTACAAAAAAGCCAACCAAGGTGAAATTCACATCTCAACCCTAGTGATCCAGAATAATTAGTTTCCTTCCTGACTGATGTCTCTCCAACATTAGTAAACATTGCAGTGACCTACATGCTAGCTACATCCAGAAGACTTTGAACATAAATTACCTTCTCTAGTTCTGAGTCAGTGATTCCATATAATTGAAAATGATGTGTCTTTGAGTCCCTACATACAGCTTGGGGTCATTCATTACTCTATATTTCTATTCTAACTTGTTCCATTGATAATACAGGTGCAGATGCTCAGGCCAATGATGTAATATGGATGCTGACCTGAGTATTGTTCAAGAACATGCCACACATGATGAACCAAATGCTGAGACAAGTATTTATTGATGTTCCGTTTGCTCTGTAGCATCTGTGGGTGCTGGATGTAGGGGCAACAGGATGAGAATTGACAGCAGGCCAAACAAGATTTGGTTCCTGCTTGGAGGCCCAACAAACTGATTACTCCTCTCACCAAACAAACCCATTCAGCAGATACTCCAACCTGTCAACTCCGCAATGTCACCCAAGTTTGGTTCTTTGATTATTGTGTCTTCAATGGAGCCACTGGTCTGAATTTAATATAATAAGAATCAGTATATAGTAAACATGAGGGATATAACTACCCATATAAGAATTATAATCAAAGGTTATAATGTCTCATGTTAATTTCTGTTAATAAATACAATATTTGCCCCTCTCTGATCCACTCCACGGAGCCTGCTCTTTTCTGGTTTAAAATCCAAAATCCAGTTATGTGCACTTGAGAACTTCAATATTTGAACTATAGTGATCTCACCAGAGTTGCTTATGGAGGTATGGGCAAATATTGGCTCTCCTTTCCCAACTCAACTGTCACATTGAAAATTAACCAGCTGACATTTTGTCTCACACTTCAATTTCCAACCTGGTTTGGTCACAATGATTTAATTGATATTCATTAATATGAGACTATCTTCATAAATGTCACTGATTCTTATTGTGATAACCATTCCAGTCAAGGTGACACCTACGTACAACATCCCTTGGTCAACATCTTCTGGATTGACCACAAAACTATTTATTTAATTTCTTTTACATCTATTTTCAATGTGTTTCTGCAACTGTTAGAATCTGTGATTTACAGTTTGGAGATCAATGGAGTGATCTAGTGCTTTGCTGTCTCTGAGGAGATTCCGGAAAGCAGCAAGTGCAAGCTTCAAGGTAAAGAAAATGCTATCCATTGTTCAACTCCATTTCACTGATTGTCGCTTCCACAGTCCGCCAATTAAAGTCCTCTGCGACTCTCTCTTTCGATGATGTTGGAGGATGTTACCGAGGTTTCTGCAATTATGGATATGCACTATGGCCTACAAAATTTTCAGCCTTATGCTTTGTATATTCTGTATTTTTGGCTGAGGGTGATGTGAGGTGTTGATGTTCATTGCATTTTTTGTGGGGGGCATGGGAAGGAGGCTTGGGTCAATGTTGTCATTGTGTTCTTTTTTTCATTTTTATGTGAGGGAGGGGGATTTGGAGGCTAATGTTTTGTTGAATTCCATGTGGAGGGAACAGGGGTTTGTGGTTTTTATGTTTGTGCTGCCATGATTTTGTGAGTGGAGGCCAGTGGGTTTGCTGTTTCTCTATGAACTGATTTCCATGTTTTTTCTTTGTTTGTTTCATAAGATCAATTCTCACAGTTGCATACTGCATACCTACTTTGATAACTGAATCTTTGAACACAACAATCTCCATTGTTGCCTCAAAGATATGGCTATCATATTCTTCTACTCCCGGAATGCCCTAAATGCAAAAGAGAACAACTTTCTGCTTCACAACAAACCTTTATTGAAGTTTCACAGATTTATCAGCATATACAAACCGCTAGTATTTAAATCCACACTTCCGATATCTAAGTTCATCAACACATATATGTCCTGAATCTTATTATTGCAGTTACTTTGATTCAGTTAATTGAAAGATTACTGATTTGTTAATAAAGCTATATTGTGTTAAAATGTAGCATCTATGTTACTTAACAAATCTATTAGCCAAGATTAATCACTTAACTTATATAAAGCAATAACCTGCTGGAGGAACTCTGTGGATCAAACAGTATCTGTGGTAGGAAAGGAATAGTTGATAGTTTGGGTCGAGACTCTATGCTGAGGATACCTCTATCAGTTCTAATACATGATCTTGACCCAATGTCAACAATTCCTTCTCCCCCATTGCCACCAACTGATGATGCTTGACACACTGAAGATTCTTCCATCCTCCTGTTGCTGATCTAGATTCCAGCACCTACAGTCTCACGTTTCTCTGCTGAATGTTCATCTGTTCTCACATTTCAGCTTCCAATTGTTCATTGCTGGCAGTCAGATTTATTGCTTGGATAATTAGTTTGATCCAGTAATCACACTGATCATGCATTGATAAGGGGAATGTAGCAGCCAGAGGGAGATGACAAGTTCCCCATCAGGCTCTGGGAGAAAACTCTGCTGTTGAGAGATCCACAGAACACAGAACAGAGTGGAGGAAGGCCACATTATCAACACAGTGACCCTCTATTGAATAGAGCTGACCACTGACCCAGAACACTGAACCAACATATAAGAAGGTTGTAGGAGCTAACTCGGTGCACCAGGGAGAGTTTGATGAATTGTCCAAGGATAAACAGAGCCCCTTATAATTGATAGTTCAGAACATTGTAGTACAGTGTGGACAGGTATATGAGTTGATTGTATAAAAAAATGGACATTTAGCTTTATAATTAGCTATGAATAACTAAGCAGTGTCTGGAACCTTTATGCAGGAATGCATAAAATGGAGTGTCAGAAGATATTTAGGAGTGGTAACTCCAGAGCCCAACATCTGCTGAAGAAATGTCCTCAACCCTGACTCAGAGACGAACTCACTGCATTTAAATACCAACATGCTTACTTGGAGCAGGTAATGTATGAACACAAGTGGAGGTTGTGAGACTAAAAAGTAACCAGAATTGTTTGAATCTACATACCAAAGCTTTGATGTGTTTGAACTAATCGTGATTAATGAAGAAAAGTTATCAGGTAAAATTATTGTGGGGTGTGTTTCTCATGCACTGTATCAAATACAAAATAGAGGATTGAGTGGATGAGTGGGCGGGGAGAGAGTTGGTGATGGGGGGAAAATGTCCATAGGCTGTGGGAGGGAATTTAGTTAGTTGGAGAGAGTGTCAATGGGTTGTGGGAGGGGATTCGGTGATGGGGGAGAAAGCCTGTGGGCTGTGGGAGGGGATTCATAGGGTAGATAGAGGGTCTCTGGGCTGCAGGAGAGAATTTAGTAGACGGGGATATGCTGGTGATGGGGGAGAGTGTCTATGGCCTGTAGGAGGGGATTTAGTTGGTGGGGAGAGTTAGTAATTGGGAAGAGTGTCTGTGGGCTGTCTGAGGGGTTTCAGTAGGTCAGGGAGTTGGTGATGAGGGAGGCAGTCTGTGAGATTGTGGGGTGGGTTCAATGGTTGAGGAGAGCTGGTTATTGGAGAGTGTGTCCATCAGCTGTCCATGGAGTGTACATGGAGTGTGCCAGGAGTTTCTGTGGGTGGGGAGTTGGTTATTGGAGAGAGTGTCCATGAGCTGTGGGAGTCTGTTTGGAGGGTGGTGGAGTTAGTGATTGGGGAGCGTGTCCATGAAAAGTGGGAGGGGTTTCAGTGGATGGTGACAATCAGTGATGAGGGTGTGTCTGTAGGTTGTGAGAGGGGATTAGTGAGTAGGGGAGAGAGTGTCCATGGGCTGATGTAAGGGATTTTATAGATGGGGAAATTCTGTGATTGGGGAGAGTGTCCATGGGCTGTTGGGTTTTAGTGAATGGGACATATTACAGTGGGTCATGGGGAAATGATAATCTCATTCACGTCACTGGGGTTTTGAGATACATCAGCTAGAATCTATGGATAAACTGGGAGAAAATTTCTGACCTCACTTTAAATGTTCCAGTATGTGCAACCAAATCAGGCTGGGGATTGGATGTGGAATGTGTTGGGTGGAAAATATTTGGGGTATGGTTCATTGATCAGACTGGGGGAAGGGGTTGGAAGCTGTTTGGGATGTCACAGGATTGGTGCTGTGGACACATTTCTAAATGTACGCATCTTTTTGACTACTTCCCTGCTTTGGATACAGACAATTTTACCACAGCGTCCACCAGAGTTATGAGCGTGACGAAAATCCCAGAATTCTCCTGAAGAATTTTATGAAACTCCATTGATTTGCGTCTTCATATTTCTTCTTCAGGTACTCATACCTCGCGTCAGCCCTTTCCGCATCCTCCATCCTGCCCTCATCTTCATATTTCTCCTTCTCACTCCTCATATGCTCCATCGCTTCCTTCAGCTCCTCCACACTGCACTTTGTACACTCCTCAAGCTTTATCCTGATCTTCCTCATGATCTCCTGATTCCTGCATTCTTCAGCCACCATCCTCTGCTGCTCCTTCTTCACCATCTCCTGTTTAAGCCTTGAGAGCTCCTTTTCCAACTCTGACAAAAGGGGCAGAGGATTAATTGGTTAGTCCATGGAGAGAGTGGTGAAGGATTAATTTACAAGGTGTGTGTGACAGGACATTGAGAGGGATCTTCACTCACTGTTCAATCTAAGACAACACACATAAAATGGTGGAGGAACACAGCAGGTCAGGCAGCATCTATGAAAATGAATAGACAGTCAACATTTCAGCTGAGTTCCTATTTCAGGACTGAGGTGGAAGGGGGAAGATGCCAGAATAAAATCTGGGGGAGGATAAAGATATGAGCTGGAAGGTGATAGGTGAATGCAAGTGGGTAAAGAACGTCAAGGGCTGGAGAGGTAGTAATCTGATAGGCGAAGAGAGTGGATTATCAGAGAAGGGGAAGGAGGAGGGATCCAGGGGTTAGTAATAGGCAGGTGAGAAGTAAAAAATCAGAGTGGGTAATAGAGGAAGGAGTGGGAATATTTGTTTAACATTAGCAGGAATCAATATTCACGCCATCAGGTTGGAAGCTTCCCAGTTGGAATTTAAGGTGTTGTTCCTCTGCTCTGAGCATCGCCTCTTCTTGGCACAAGAGGCTATGGACGAATGTCAGAATGGGAATGGGAATTGTAATTAAAATGTTTGGCCATTGGGAATTCCTGCTTGTGGCGGATGGTGCGGAGGTGCTCTTCAAAGTAGTCCCGCAATTTACAATGGTCTCACCAATGTAGAAGCTGCATCGGGAGCACCAGACACAATAAATGGCCCCAGCAGATTTGCAGATGAAGCATTGCCTCACCTGCAAGGACAGCCCTGAATGGAGATGATGGTGGAGGTGTATGGGCAGGTGATGTACTTAGACCGCTTTCAGGGTTAAGTGCTGGGAGGGAAATACTTGGGAGCCGGGGATGGGGCGGGGGCGGGCAGACGAATGGATTAGGGAATTGCAGAGGGGGAAATCCCTGCAGAAAGTGGAGGGAGAGGGCGGTAAATATATGTTTAGTGGCAGGATCTATTTGGAGATGGTGGACGTTGCAGAGGATGATGTGTTGGATTCAGAGACTGCTGGGGTGGTAGGTAAGGACAAGAAGAAATCTATAACTGTTAAGGGAGTCGGAAGATGTGATAAGTGCAGGTATTCTGGAAATGAAAGAGCTGCAGGTGAGGTCAACATCAAAACTGGTGGGAGGGAAATCCCATTCTTTAAAGAAGGAGCATCTGCAAATTTCCTCGTGTTTACATCACTATTCAACTTGTTTTGTTTCCAAAAGGTCAATCTTCAGATATTTTCAGATTATTCTTTACAAATACAACATATTTAAGGTTTCATCTCTGTACTCCTTCTCAATCTCCTCTGTTCTTTGGTTGGCCGCAGATATACCCCTGACAGAAGAGACAAATATAACTTTCCCCACGACCCAGCTTAGCCTTAGGGATGGGAAACTTTCCTGCTCTCCCTCTACGTCTTCCACAACAGTCAGAACAAATCTTGGAAATAGTTGTGCTCCAGCCTATTAAAGTGCTAGTTGTTAAAGTGCCAGTACGTGGATCCTGCCCACATGTGTGATAGAATGAGCTCTGCCCACAACAGGTGGTGATCCGAGCACGGCACCAGGTGTATTGGAGAATGTTGCAGATATATCTCATGAGCCGTGCCATTTCCAACCTAGAAGTCAGTAGGCAGTGGAGTCTTTTTGCAGGGACTAGGATGAGAGGAATCATCATACAGGAGTAGTCCATCTTCTCATGGTCAATGGACACAAGCTCCCATCACCCAACTACCCCAAGTACCTGTCCCCCTCCAGGCAGAAACCACTCAGAGCCGACACGTGCATTTCTCTCTCTGCAGTCGGTGTCCCAAACCTATCAGCTTGTTCCATCTCCAACACTATCCTAACCCCAGGATCAGTGGTGGAGGAATCCTTAGACACCTCAGGGGAATCTGAGCATGTTGGTGACCACATGTTGTCTAATCCTGGGTAACAAAAGTGGAGAATGATCTTGCTTTTAGAAACCATCTTGGAAAGGCTGATCAGAGTATCATTGAATTTCTCATACAAATGGAGGTTCAATAGTTTGATCAAAAACCTGGTTTATTATACCGATAAAAGGGAGATTACAATGGAATGAGAGAGGAGTTAGATCATGTAGATTAGATACACAGGCTACATGGTGGGAGAGTAGCTGCAGGAATAGGACCCCAGCAGACATGAGACTGAAGGATGGCCTGATTGTTCCTGGCTCTGGAAGTCCTCACCACAATCCTTTGCACAGTCTCTGAACCCTGGTAAACAACTCCAGGAAAAATATACCTCATTTGGAAATGGGCAGCTCTTGACTTCCTCTAGAGTCTGAACAGGATGCACAACCTTTATGGTCTGTGTCCTCCTTGTTACCCCATTCACTGCCCCAGCAGCAACACTGGGAAGTCCCCCAACCACTGGAGCACCCTTACCCTCTCTGCCCCATCAAAGGGATCAGTGTCCCATGGCTATTTTCCATTCCCATCACCCACGGGCATGATCAAGTTAAATGCTGGGGTCCTATTCCTGCAGCTACTCTCCCACCATGTAGCCTGTGTATCTAATCTACATGATCTAACTCCTCTCTCATTCCATTGTAATCTCCCTTTTATCGGTATAATAAACCAGGTTTTTGATCAAACTATTGAAACTCCATTTGTATGAGAAATTCAATGATACTCTGATCAGCCTTTCCAAGATGGTTTCTAAAAGCAAGATCATTCTCCACTTTTGTTACCCAGGATTAGACAAAGATAGTACATACCCTTGTAGGTTCAGTAACACAATGTTTTAGAAAGCTATCACAAATGTATTCTACGTAGCGCTCCTCAAAATTGCCTTGACCAATTTGACCTGTGCACTCAATGTGCAAGTCCCCATCACACCTGCCGATCTATTCTAACATGGATATTTTGTTATTGCCTATGCCACTGTAGTGTTATTATTTCCTGCCACCACTGGGTCCTACTGCTCCTTGTCTTGCACCATCTTCCCCACTCACTCCTGGTCTTCTATGACTCCCAGTATTGCACACCTCTTCACCCCTCTGAGACTAATCTTTTACTTCCCTACTTCCTATAGTACCTCCGACCCTCAACCCATGCCTGACGCTAACTTCACATCTTGCATTGTATTCAATAGCCTGTCTAAACTTCCTGTCTCTGAAGTGGACAGTTCTGTCCTCAGCAAGGGCTTTCTCTTCTCTTCCATGAAAGCTCAGTGAGTTCAGAATTCAGAATCAGGTTTATTATCACCAATATGTGATGTGAATTTGTTGTTGTATGGCAGCAATACGATATAGGGCAAAGACATAGCATCTATACATTTCAAAAGTAAATGAACTGTGCACAATAAAGGATTAATGCAGGTATTCATGATTGAGTTCTAATTACATCATATTCCAAGTTCTCCTGTTGTCTCTGCACCTATATCTCTTCAACAAGGATTACTCACTCCTCACTGATGGCCACTACTCCAGCCTCAAATCTACCTCCTTCTCTAGGGCTCCCCACTCTGGCCTTCTGCTTATGTTCTTTGATAGACCCAACATCAACTTTTTCTTAATATGAACATGTCCAAGAATATCAACACACCCCTCCCTGATCTCGCTATGACTTTGGTCCTTCTGATGTATTCTGAGGTGAAGTTCCCAGCAGGAGCATTTCACATTTTCAGCTTTCAGACTCGAAGAATTAATCTTAAATCTCCAGATACACTCTAACCAGAATATTTTGAGCTCTTTGTTTATTTTCTCACCAGAGACACGCATTCGTTCCTGCATCAGATTTCTCTCCATATACTGTAGCTGGTCTTGCCAATGGCTTCTCTCTTCCAGGAAACGGGCAAGGACAGCATCCCCCTACAGAGAGGAGATACAATCATTTACGTCCAACTCTCTCTCATCACGAGTCCACAGGAGACCAGAGACAGGCTCTCACCATCAAACGCGTTGTACTGGGGATTGATACACAATTAGGGAACTCCTCTTTCCAATCTACTGGAAATTGGCAAGACCGTGATTGGAGACTATGTACAACTCATATCATGACCTTTTAAACTGACACAAGGATAAGCTGTATAAACAACACACAGAGGTGATGACGAGTAGAGAGATGTGCTCTGTGAACGGAGAAGGATCAGGCAAATCGAGCACAAAGTGGGATAATGCAAATGTCCGTTATGGCAGAAAGATAAACAGAAGCATATTATCAAATGGGAGAGTTTGTGAATTTCTGAGATATAGAGAGATCTGGGTATCCTAGTGCAAGATTCACAAAATGTTTGTGTGTAATAACTGCCAGAGATAGTGTGTAACAAAAGTAGAAGTGTAATACTTCGCTTATATCAAGTTTTGTTGAGATTGCACCTGGAATATGGACAGTATAGGTCTCCTTTAACACTAACTCAGTGGAAGCAGTTCAGAGTTGGTTTCCTGATTGATACCTGGAAGGACAGATTACCTTATTAGAGAAGGTAGAACAGACTGGGACTAGACTCTTCTGTGGGAAAACCCAGAACTAGGGGTCACAGACTGGATGGTTAGTGTAAGGAGATGGTCGTGAATTGCAAATCTGCATTAGTTAAAAGCTAGCTTTCCAGATGTTATGGAGAGTGGAAATCAAATACACTATTGTTGAGTGAATGGAAGGAGGCAGAGGGGGGAGTTTTCTGAATCCATGTAAGGCAGAGTAAGGAAAAGCTATGAGAATTGAAAAGTAAATGCCTTGCTGTAAAATATTGAACCTACCTCCATCTCATTCTTGGTCTTTTTATTATACTCCTTGATGGCTTTATCAAGATTGATGTTCAGCTCCTGGTAACCACCAGATCTCCGGTAATGTCCAGTTGCCAGATTTGCTTTAATTGATGACATTTCTTCTCTTAAATGTTTCTCACATCGCTTTTCTGACTTTTCCTTGATCTTGTCCTTGAGTGTTATGAAAAAGGTTTTCATCTTCTCCTGGGATTGAAGGAAAGGTATACAGTAAACTATGATATAAAGTATTGCCCCTCAGTCCCTCTCCCTAAGGGGGAGATCTACACACCAATTTTATCACTGAGTTCTCTCTCTCAGGGAGAGATCTGTACACTGACCAGTGTCTCTCAGCCCAACTCACTCAGGGTGTATCTGCAGAGTAACTCTACCTCTGAGTCGCTCTCTGTCAGGGGGAGATCTGTAGAAGAAAGCCCTTAACTCTGAGTGGAGTCATTGGGGTGTTGTTGTGACGGCATTTTTTTAGCAGGCTTTTTTTTTTATGTGGCCAAGTTGCTAGCTCAATGTTCAACCCAGCACAGATGGAAAGCGTGAAAGGGAGCAGCTGGATTCGAACTCGGGAGCCTTCGCTCCAAAGTCCGGCACTGATGCCACTACGCCACCATCCGGCCAGTGATCTTTATACAAACTAGAATCTCTGCCACTAACATTAAAGGAGTGACCTGCACTATTCTCTCATTCTCATTCTCTCTCTCTCTCTTTCTCTCTCTCTCTCTCTCCCTCTCTCTCTCTCTCTCTCTCTCTCTCCCTCTCTCTCTCTCCCTCTCTCTCTCTCTCTCTCTCTCTCTCTCTCTCTCTCTCTCTCTCTCTCTCTGTGTGTGTGTGTGTGTGTGTGTGTGTGTGTGTGTGTGTGTGTGTGTGTGTTGGGTGCAGGGACTATAGTTCCTAGATGTGACAGTTGGTTAATTACTGAACATTGGAAGCTCACCTTCAGCTGTTTGATGTATTTATCACTGTTGCTGTTCATAATTCTTTTCTGGAAGATATCAAATGCTTCTATGCTCTTCTTATTATAAAGGTCTTGGAGTTGGCTCATAGTAAGATCATCAGGATCTGAGAATTTGTTCATTTCATCTTCATAGAATTTCAGGGCATCATCTACTGCTGCTTGGTTTTCCAACTCCGCTAATTTGGTGACACAGCTCTCCACACATGGTACGGCCCCATCTGCCATCATGTCCACGTATGCCTTGGTCAATTCAACAAATCCTGTGTGGGAAGTTTCTGGAGGTCAGTGCCTGGGGATCTGATCACACTCTCAATTCCCAATCTCCATATCACAATGTACCCAACCCATTCTCACTCACTTCCAAGGGGATCCCAACCCCTCCATTTCTCTCCCATCATTCATATTCCCATTGGGACCCACCCCTTTCTCATTCAAACCCACAGTCCATGCTCCCAATGGGATCCCGTCACTTCCCATTCAATCCCACAGTCCACACTCTCCAACCTTCCCATTCAATACCACAGTTGATACTCCAAATGGGACCCCATTCCTTCCCATTCACTCGCAGTGGACTCTATATCTTCGTATTCATTCCTCTACACTTATGCTAGTATCCCATACCATCCCACTCATTCCCAACCTCTTCCCATAAATTACCAATGGGATCTCAGCCACTTTCCTTTCTTTACATTGTACACTCTTCCAATGGGATCCCTACCCCTTCCCTTTCACTTCCATTTGACACAATTCAAATGGACCCACTCCTTCCCATTCACTTCCATTGTACACACTTCCAATTGGATCCCAACCTGTTTTCCATTCATATCTGTTATACACACTTCTAATGGGATCACATTTCTTCCCATTCAAAGCCACTGCCCACACTCCCATGTTCTCCAATAGTATATTCCCATTCCAAGTGAATGTTTCAGGCTGAAACCCTTCACCAGGACTGGAAAGGAGAAGTCAGAAAAAGGTGGGCAAGGGGGGAGGAAGAAGTCCAACATGGCAGGTGATAGGTGAAACCAGGAGAGGGGGAGTGGTGAAGTAAAGAGCTGGGAAATTGATTGGTGAAAGAGATAATGGGCTAAAGAAGGGGGAATCTGACAGGAGAGGACAGAGACTATGGAAGAAAGAGAAGGGGGAAGAACACCAGAGGGAGGTGATGGGCAGGTAAGAGGTTTAAGAAATCGATTTTCATGCCATCAGGATGTAAGCAACCCAGATGGAATACAAGATGTTGCTCCTCTAACCTGAGTGTGGCCTCATTGTGGCAGTAGTAGAGGCCATTGACTGAAATGTTGGAATGGGGATGGAACGTAGAATTGAAATGTTCTTCTGTCCTCCCCTTTCAGATCCCCTTACTCCAGCCCTTTATCTATTTTACCAATGAACTTTCCAGCTCTTTTACTTCACCCCTTCCTCCTCTCCTCATTTCACCTATCACCTGCTACCTTGCACTTCTTCCTCCTCCTCACTACCCCATCATCTTATTCTGATATTTCCTCTTCCTTTCCAGTCCTGACGAAGAGTCATGGTGCAAAACATCAACTGTTTATTATGTTCCATAGATGCTCCCTGGCCTGCTGAGCTCCTCCAGCATATTTATGTGTTCCTTTGGATGACCAGCATCAGCAGATTTTCTCATGCCAGGTTAGTGTGTTATACTGAAGAGAGGTGGTGAGGTTTTGCCCGGTTACTTACTCCTGCCTGTGATCAGCTGACCCTCAACAACTCTCTTGACTTTCTTGTGGGTGTGAATGTAATTGATGAGGTTCTGCTGCTCCTTGACAAAATCCTCATCCAGATCCTTGTCTTCCAGTTCCTGGAGCTGCTTGAGTTTCTTCCGGGATGTGGGAATGGGAAATGCAAAGCAGCAACGTGAGGGAAAGTTATCGCGGATACACCTGCGGAGTTCATTATATTCCTTGTCCTGCTCACTGATCTCACCTGGGGAAAAAAAACAGGAATCAAGCAGGAATCACCCTTACTGAGTCTGTTCTCCCATTCCCAACATGGTGACTGTTACCCACAGGGCTGTGGGAAGGAACTGGGGAAGGACAGGAAAGAAACGGGGGGAGGCAGTTTGTGAGGTGTGACGCTGAGGGACAGGATGTGTGGGAGGGGCATCAAGTGCATTGTAGTTGGGTCATGGGTGACTTGTCTTGGAGCGAAATGATGTGACATTAGTGTCATACAGAGTAACTGAGGATCATATTGATTGAGTGGAGTGTGTGTATGTGGGAGAGTGTCATCAAACCATACAGCTGAAACTCTGATGGGAATGAGGTGTCATCTGGGTGGGAATGGTGCATTTATACCATCAAACCAGAGGATGGTGTATGCTGGCATCAGGTTATTACCGGGAATTGTGAGGTAATGTGAATGTGAACAGGGCAGGGGAATGCAGAGTCAGTGGGGAATGAGAGATGTGAAGGGGCTGGGAGACCCTGGAGTGTTTATGCACAGATTCTCAAAGGTAACAGGTTGCCCCTTCCTCCACCACCCCTCACACACTGAATTGAACCCTGGCCCCTTTCCAAGTTTGCCCTGGCTCCTCAGAGACTGGCACTGCCACATACTCACTGTCCTTCAGTTTCAGATTGTACTCCAGGTACTCATTCGGAGTCACATCTTTTCCATCGATGTTCATATCCAGTGTCAAATCACGGATCACCCAGACAAATTCAGGGAAGAAACAGACAAAATCCCAACTGTCACAGGCATCGGGCTGGGACTTCATCTGGATCCGCTTAGACAGTTCAGTCACAAAACTGGGAGCAACGTTAAGGATAAAGGAATGAAGGGTTGGCAGGAAAATGGTGATGAATGTCAGTCACTGTACAGATCTGTCCCTGAGACAGAGGAACTGAGGCGCTTGTCAGTGTAAAGGTCTTCCCTTAGAGAGAACGACTGTGGCACCTGTCAGAGTACAAATCTCCCCCTTGAGAGAAAGGAACTGAGAGACACTTGTCAGTGTACGGATCTCAGAGAAAACAGGAGGTGTCTTGATTCTGTTGCAGCAGCTGGGATCAAGTGAATCAGTGAATATTTTATGTATATTTGATGCCTGAGTAAACTCAAGATGGAAATTTGGAGGGTTAAAGGGTGAATAAGGTGGTTTTAGCTAAGAAAATTAAGGGGAATTCCTAGTGACATAACAAATACTATATATTAATGATAGAAGTGTAACATGGGGTGAATAGGGCCCTTGAAAGCTGGAAATGTATTTGTGGAACTACTGGAGATGGGCAGAGTTCTCAAGCAATATTTCACAGTCACAGTGGACAGTGAAGACAAGTACCAGCAAGTGCAGTGGGATCTTGGTCAGCTAGGCTCAGGAATGTCAAATGGAATTCAGGTAAGTACGTAGAGTTACATTTTGGAAGGACTAAGCATTGTAGAAATTTTACATTGAATGCAAGGGCTCCAGGTACCTTTGCACAACAGAAGGACCTGGGATTAGATGTGCATGGTTCTTTTAAAGTGAATTCACAAGTAGAGAGAACGGGGGCATGAATAAAGTTTTTAGCAGGCTAGCTTTGATCAGTTAGTGCACTAAGTTTGAAATGGGTGGTTACACTACGATTGTACAGAGGGTTGGTGTGGTCACACTTGGAGTATTGTGTACAGTTATGGTCACATGGTTATAGCAAGGATGGGATTAAACCAGAAAGAGAGCAAAGAAACATTTAGAAGGCTGTTGCTAGGAGTCATGGAACTGAGTGGCTAGACACCTTGGTCTTTATTCTTTGGAGCATAGAAGACTGAGTGGTGATCTCACAGCTGTAATAATCAAATCATGAAGGACATTGATAGAGTCAGTGGTCTTTGTTTGCAAGGTTGGTGAAATGAAAACTACAGGACATAGTATTATGGTTAGAATGAAAGGATTAATAAGAACTGAGATGTTTTTTTATTGACAAAGGGCGGTGACTATATTTACCCAGCCAGCAGAGGAAGTGGGTGAGTATTGTGAATTAGGCACATTTATGAAGTATGTGGACAGCTATGAAGACGACAAGAATTCAAAGGGATATGGGAATGTGCTGGAAAACAGGATCAGCTTGAGAATACATTTTAGTCGGCGTTGACAAACATAACTGAAGGGATGCTTCCCCTGTTGTATAAATCAATGACTCTGTGATTGAGAGACAATGGTCAGTATACAGATATATGCCAAACAAAAAGGGACAGAGAAACATCAGTCCATGCACAGATATCCCACTGAGAGAGACAGGGGCTGAGAAAAATTATTCAGACTACAATATCTCCTAATAAAGTGGAACTGAGAAACATCAGTCACTGTGCAAACATTCCCGAGAGAGAAGTACAGAGAGACACTGTTCACTGTAAGGTATCACCCTGGAAGAGAAGGACTGAGAGACACCAGTGAAGGATACTGTAGGTCTTGCAGGGATTGCTGGTCTATCTTTCTTTGACCATTGTAAATGAGGATGCTGCTCAGAAGGATAGTCAATAAATAGATAGAGTAGTCATTCTGGTTGTCTCCCTGCAGGTAGAACAGATGACCAGTTAGTGAGAGCTGTCCCTCAGAGACCAGTCTCATAGATAAGCATCCCATCTCTGGACATTTCTTGCTCAGTGTTTACAGAGGTTGGTGGGTGAGGCTTCTCACCACAGCATCCTTCCTGTCAATGCCACCAGTGGCAGGTGTATGGCCAAGGGAAGCCTTACAAACCGAGTCTCAGCCAGTGTTCACTACCACAGTGCTGGGAGAGGAACACTGTCATGGCACCTTATCATCCTTTTCATTTGGGAGGGTGAGGATGGGATTTGGTGTGGGTGGGGGCAAGAAACGGAGTGGATAATGGTCTTGTATCACAAACAGTTCCAATGAAAATAGGGCAGAATTCCTCCCTGAAGCTCAGCATGAACCTGTGATGACAATGTCAGTTTATTAATTAAGCTTTACTTTAAATCAAGATTGTAAACAGCATTTAAATGTCCACACTGCCTGTGGTGGGATTTGAACTCTGGTCTGTGGATCATTTCTCTGACTGTGGGTTACACATTTGCTAATGAAATCACTGTTCTGAGGAGAGGGATAGTTGTGAGAGAGGGACTGACCTTCTCAGGATCTCCCAAACCCTCGGTGTCCAACAACAGGAGGACCTCATTTGGTCTCTGAGGGAGGGATTGACACCACATCCAGATTCCTTTGGTGTGAGCCTGCATGGTTGAAACTACTGAGAATCCTGCAGAGGGAGAGAGACAGAGAGGTGAACTTTGCAAGAACGTAAGTGAATCTGTGAGTTCCCTATTCGTAGTTTGTGAGTGAGGAATCAGGTTTGGATGGAATTGTCGGGAACATGGAGAATAAAATGGGAGTTTTGTCAAATTCATGAAATAGAACGTTTGATGGTTGATGCAGAGTCAGATTTAGAGCAAGTAACTCTGGTTGCTATTAATGAGACCAGTGTGTTCTCTGCATCCATTTGAGGCAAGCATGCTGTTGGAATTCCCCAGATGTCTCTAGATCCATTGTCCAAAACAATGATGGGAACACCAACATGACACCAATAGATAGACAATAGACAATAGACAATAGGTGCAGAAGTAGACCATTCGGCCCTTCGAGCCTGCACCACCATTTTGAGATCATGGCTGATCAATTCCTATCAATACCCGGTTCCTGCCTTGTCCCCATATCCCTTGATTCCCCTATCCATAAGATACCTATCTAGCTCCTTCTTGAAAGCATCCAGAGAATTGGCCTCCACTACCTTCCGAGGCAGTGCATTCCAGACCTCCACAACTCTCTGGGAGAAGAAGTTTTTCCTTAACTCTGTCCTAAATGACCCTACCTCTTATTCTCAAACCATGCCCTCTGGTACTGGACTTTCCCAGCATCTGGAACATATTTCCTGCCTCTATCTTGTCCAATCCCTTAAGAATCTTATATGTTTCAATCAGATCCCCTATCAATCTCCTTAATTCCAGCGTGTACAAGCCCAGTCTCTCTAACCTCTCTGCATAAGACAGTCCAGACATCCCAGGGATTAACCTCGTGAATCTACGCTGCACTTCCTCTACAGCCAGGATGTCCTTCCTTAACCCTGGAGACCAAAACTGTACACAATACTCCAGGTGTGGTCTCACCAGGACTCTGTACAAATGCAAGAGGATTTCCTTGCTCTTGTACTCAATTCTCTTTGTAATAAAGGCCAACATTCCATTAGCCTTCTTCACTGCCTGCTGCACTTGCTCATTCACCTTCAGTGACTGATAAACAAGGACTCCAAGATCTCTTTGTATTTCTCCCTTACCCAACTCTACACCGTTCAGATAATAATCTGCCTTCCTGTTCTTACTCCCAAAGTGGATAACCTCACACTTATTCACATTAAACGCCATCTGCCAAGTATCTGCCCACTCACCCAGCCTATCCAAGTCACCCTGAATTCTCCTAACATCCTCATCACATGTCACACTGCCACCCAGCTTAGTATCATCAGCAAATTTGCTGATGTTATTTTCTATGCCTTCATCCAAATCGTTAAAGTAAATGGTAAACAGCCGTGGTCCCAATACCGAGCCCTGTGGCACCCCACTAGTCACCACCTGCCATTCCAAGAAACACCCATTCACTGCTACCCTTTGCTTTCTATCTGCCAACCAGTTTTCTATCCATGTCAATGCCTTCCCCCCGATGACCTGTGCTTTGATTTTACCCACCAATCTTCTATGTGGGATCTTATCAAATGCCTTCTGAAAATCGAGGTACACTACATCCACTGGATCTCCCACGCCTAACTTCCTGGTTACATCCTCGAAAAACTCCAACAGATTAGTCAAGCATGATTTACCCTTGGTAAATCCATGCTGGCTCGGCCCAATCCTATCACTGCTATCTTGATATGCCACTATTTCATCCTTAATAATGGACTCTAGCATCTTTCCCACCACCGATGTCAGGCTGACAGGTCGATAGTTCTCTGTTTTCTCCCTCCCTCCTGTCTCCAGTACATCTCCCACCACCAACAGCTTGACAATGCAAGTGTGCTCTGTGTGTTGCAGGTCTTGGCATAATTTCTGCAAGACAGGTGGTAAATAGAGGTGGAAGTTTACAGCCACTGCTCTTACCCTTCTTCTCTCCCGCGAGACAGTTCATGAGGTAGGACTTCCCTGTACGAGCAGCACCAACTACAGCCACAACAACCATTGGATCCTCGATGGACTGGAGGACCTTCAGAGCCTCTGGGTTAAGTTGCATCTTCCCATCCTTGTTATAAACTAGTTGCAAGGGTTTCTCCATCTTCTGATTGGTGGCAGCAGCGGCTCCAGTTACTGACATCAGACAGTCCTTTCCCAAAATGTCTACAAGGTCAGAGCAAGTGAATCACACTCTGATTGAATCAAAATAAATGGAACAGACAAGACACAGAGTACATCAGGCAAACACCTACATCTCAATCCTGAGCCCCTGGAGGAGATCGCAAACTTTAATTTACTCACTGGGATCTGTTAATCCACAGTACACGCCAATCCCCTATACCAGTGAGTGTATCCCAGTGTCTACAGTGTTCTGTTATTTTATATATAGTCCCTCTGAACACCTGGAATAGATTACAGCAGGTATCTCACTCCTGGGAATATGTTGTACAAAATATAATTTCCCAAATCCTTGCATTAGATCTAACCCTCTAAAGCACTCCCAATGATCTTTTTCTCTCTGCAGAGAAAGTTCCAAACCCCTGGATTAGATCTCAGTCTGCTGTTCACTCCAGAGAGTCAATTTTTGTCTAAAATAACACCCCAAAGAACCCTTCTGTTACTTACTTCAAGGGATCTGTTGTGATATTGTCATGATCCTGTCTGAATAGCGGCAGGCATCCAAGATCCAGTGCTCCAATTCCCCAGAGTATGGTTATCTGCCACTATCCCTCAGAGACTCAGACTCACAAGTATTGCCAGCCGCATTCCTTCATGGAAAGTCTGTACTTAAAGGCCTCGTGCTGAGCACCCAGTACTCAATCCTAGGAGATCCATTTCTAGTACTACTGTTTGTGATTTTGCCTTTGGATTTCATTTGTATTATGTTGTTTATTTTGAGTCTGAATTAATTCTGGACCTTACTCTGCTCTTGGATTAACCACCATCCATAGGTCTCTTGTTACAGCATGACCGAGCCATCATGAACTCAGCAGGGTATGAATGCCTGCAAACCACATCGGCCAACCAGGGAGCAACTGTAGGCAGACCTGACAACATGCTTCGGGAGATTCTCACCACTCTGCAGAAACTCCCATACTCTAGTAGGCAGGATGCAAGTAGCTACCAGTTCCAGTCATGTTCCAGCTGGAGACTCTGTCAATAATCATCTATCCTCCATCAGGAAGGCCTTAAAGCCCTCTGCATCTTTGTTGACAAAAGAACCAACCAACTCCCCTCCACCACCAACTTCCTCTGTCTGACAGAACTGGTCCTCAACCTGAAAATGTTTCCATTCAGCACCTCCCGTTCGCAGTTCCTGATGTTTATAATTATTGTCCTATAGGTTTGCTGAGTATGCCCGCAGGAAAAAAATCTCAGGGTTGTACGTGGTGACATCTATGTACACTGATAATACATTTACTTTGAACTTTGAATTCCCACTTTCTCTAAACATAAGGGATAGCTATGGGGACTCGCATGGGCCCAAGCTATGCCTGCCTCTTCGCCCACTGTGTAGAACGGTTTATGTTCAAAACCTTGCCCAGTTTTACTCCCCAACTCCTCCTCCACTACATTGACGACTGTATTGGTGCTGCTTCGTGTACCCACGCTGAGCTCAGCAATTTTATCAATATTGGCTCTCATTTCCACTCTGCACATAATTTAACTTGGGTCCATCTCTGACACCTCCCTTTACTCTCTGCTCTACCTGCCTCCATCTCTGGAGAGAGACTGACAACCAACATCTTTTATAAACCTAATGATTCTCGACTCCACTGTTTCAGCTGAGGAACAGTGAGTGTCGCTGTCAGAGCCCTACGGAAGTTGGGAGAGAAAGTATAAAAGGAGCAGCTTCGGGTAAGGCTGGCCTTTTTCATCTTCACAGGCATGGTAAATGCCGGCGTCAAAGGCCTAAATTCAGCAGCAAAGTGAAAATAGGATCAAGTTGGCTATTACTGGAGTTTGCCAGAGATAGAGTGGGAAGGTTCTGGCTACACAGAAAATCTGCAGATGCTGGACATTAAAGCAACACACATGAAATGCTGAAGGAACTCAGCAGGCCAAGCACAATCTATGGAAACGAGTAAACAGCCAACATTAAAGTCAGGCAGTGTGGTAGTGATCAGGGACTCATTATTTAGTGGTCAGACGGGAGATTCTGTGGCTTCAAAAGAGACACCAGGATGGTGTGCTGCCTCCCGGCTGCTAGGGTCCAGGATGTATCGGAGTGGCAGTGGGATATTCTCATGGGGGAGGTTGAAGAGCCAGTGGTAGTGGTGCATATTGACATCATTGACAGAGGCAGAAAATGGGAAGAGATCCTACTTAGTAAGTATGTATAGTTAGGAAAGAGGCTGAAGAGATGGATCTCCAAGAAACTAATCTCCAGATTACCAGCGGTGGCATGGCTAGAGCAGGTATGAATGGGATGATACCGCAGATAAATGAGTGGCTGAGGAAATGGTGCAGGGGACAGGGTTTCAAGTTCTTGGATCATCAGAACATTTTCTAGGGAAGGAGTGACCTGTACAAGAGGAGTGGGTTGCACCTGAACTGGAGGGGAGCAATATCATGCTTGGATGCAGAGAATGTGAATTGAGGTACTCAATGAGTACTTTGCTTCAGTATTTACCAAGGGAAAGCATACAGAGGATGAGGAGGTCAGGGCTGAGTGCATAAATATGTTAGGGCATTTAGACGTCGAGGAGGAGGAAGTGTTAGGTCTCCTCATGAGCATTAAGGTCATAATTCCCAGGATCTGATGGGATTTACCACAGCTTATTGAAGGAGACAAGAGGCGAGATTGCTGGGGCCTTTATCAGTATCTTCATGTCATCTCTAATCACAGGTGAGATCCTGGAGGTCTGGTGAGTGGCTAATGCTGTACCACTATTTAAGAAGGGAACAAAGGAAACTTCTGTTAACTATAGACCGGTGAGTCTCATGTCAGTTGTAGGGAAATTGTTGGAGAAAATTCTTCAGGATAGGATATATGAGCATTTGTAATCTCATGGAATAATTAGAGATCCAGGCAACACACACAAAATGCTGGAGGAACTCAGCAGGCCAAACGTCTGTGGAAAAAAAAAATGATAGTTGATGTTTCAGGTCTGGACCATTCCACAGGACTGAAGGAAAAAAAGAGGAGTAGAAGATTTAAAAGGTGGGGGAGGGGAAAGAGAAAAAACACAAGGTGATAGGTGAAACTGGGAGCAGGAGGGATGAAATAAAGAGCTGGGAAGTTGATAGTTGAAAGAGTTACAAGGTGGGAGAATGGAAATTCCAATAGGAGAGGATAGAGACCATGGAAGAAAGAAAAGTGGGGAGGACCTCCAGAGGGAGGTGATGGGTAAGCAAGGAGATAAGGTCAGAGAGGGAAAAGGGGTTTAGGACTGGTGAAGGAGCGAGCAGGGATGGGTGTATTACTGGAAGTTTGAGAAATTAATGTTCTTGCCATCAGGTTGGAGGCTACCCAGATAGAAAATAATGTGTTGTTCCTCCAACCTGAGTGTGGCCTCATCACAACAATAGAGGACATATGGGAATGGAAAGTGGAATTAAAATGGGTGGCCCAATGCAAATGTGGAGATCATTTCGCCGAGCACCTACACTCTGTCCGCCAGAAGTGGGACCTCCCGGTAGCCACCATTTTAATTCCACTTCCCATTCTGATATGTCCATCCGTGGCCTCCTCCACTGTGATGAGACCATAAGACAAAGGAGCAGAAGTTGGCCATTCGCCCATTGAGTCTGTATGACCATTTTATCATGAGCTGATCCAATCTCCCCTTTAGTCCCACTCCCCAGCCTTCTCACCATAACCTTTGATGCCTTGACTACTCAGATACTTATCAATCTCTGCCTTAAATACACCCAATGACTTGGCCTCCACTGCCACCCTTGGCAACAAATTCCACAGATTCACCACCCTCTGACTAAAAAAAAAATTCTTCGCATTTCTGTTCTGAATGGGCGCCCTTCAATCCTTAAGTCATGCCCTCTCGTAGTAGAATCCCACACCATGGGAAGGAACTTTGCCACAGCCACTCTGTCCATGCCTTTCAACATTCAAAATGTTTCTATGAGGTCCCCCTCATTCTTCCAAACTCCAAGGAGTACAGTTCAAGAGCGGTCAAACGTTCCTCATATGGTAGCCCTCTCATTCCCGGAATCATTCTAGTGAATCTTCTCTGAACCCTCTCCAACGTCAGCACATCCTTTCTTAAATAAGGAGCCCAAAACTGCACACTCCAGGTGAGGTCTCACCAGTGCCTGATAGAGCCTCAACATCACATCCCTGCTCCTATACTCTATTCCTCTAGAAATGAATGCCAACATTGCAATTGCCTTCTTCACCACCGACTCAACCTGGAGGTTAACCTTAAGGGTATCCTGCACGAGCACTCCCAAGTCCCGTTGCATCTCAGAACTTTGAATTCTCTCCCCATTTAAATAATAGTCTGCCCATTTATTTCTTCTACCAAAGTGCATGACCGCACACTTTCCAACATTGTATTTCATTTGCCACTTCTTTGTCCATTCTCCCAATCTATCCAAGTCTCTCTGCAGACTTTCTGTTTCCTCAGCACTACCGGCCCCTCCACCTATCTTTGTATCATCAGCAAACTTAGCCACAAAGCCATCTATTCCATAATCCAAATCGCTGATATACAACGTAAAAAGAGGCTCCAACAGTTACCCCTGTGGAACACCACTGGTAACCAGCAGCCAACCAACAATGGATCCCTTTATTCCCACTCTGTTTCCTGCCAATCAGCCAATGCTCTATCCACTTATGTAACTTTCCCATAATTCCATGGACTCTTATCTTGTTTAGCAGCCACATGTGTGGCACCTTGTCAAAGGCCTTCTGAAAATCCAAATACACAACATCCACTGCATCTCCCTTGTCTAGTCTACGTGTAATTTCCTCAAAAAATTGCACTAAGTTTATCAGGCAGTATTTTCCTTTAAGGAAACCATGCTGAGTTCTGCCCATCTTGTCATATGCCTCCAGGTACTCCGTATCCTCATCCATGACAATCGACTCCAACAACTTCCCAACCACCGATGTCAAGCTAGCAGGTCTATAATTTGCTTTTTGCTTCCTTGCCCCCTTCTTAAATAGCGGAGTGCCATTTGCAATCTTCCAGGCCTGCAGAACCATGAGGCCACACTTAGGTTGGAGGAACAACTCCTTATATTCCATTTGGCTAGCCTCAAACCTGATGACATGAACATTGATTTTTGAAGATTCTAGTAATGCACCCCATCCCCACTTTACCATTTCCCATCCCCTTTCCTTTTCCACACTTCATCTTCTTGCCTGCTCATCGCCTCTGTTTGGTGCTCGTCTCTCCTTTTTCGTTCTTCCATGGCCTTCTGTCTCTTTCACCTATCAACTTCTAAGCTCTTTATCTTTCCCACTCCTTAGCCAGTCCCCATTCCCTCTTTTCCTCTCTTCCTTTATTTCCTTGCCTGCCCATCGCCTCCCTCTGGTGCTCCTATGCACCTTTCTTTCTTACATGGCCTTCTATCCTTGCCTATCAGGGTCCCCCTTCTTCAGCCACTTTCTTTCACCAATCAACTTCCCAGCTATTTACTTTATCCCTCCCACTCCTGGTTTTACCTATCAACACACACAAAATGCTGGTGGAACACAGCAGGCCAGGCAGCATCTATAGGGAGAAGCACTGTCGACGTCTCGGGCCGAGACCTTTCGCCAGGACTAACTGAAAGGAAAGATAGTTAGAGATTTGAAAGTAGTGGGGGGGGGAGGGGGAAATGCAAAATGATAGGCAAAGACCGGAGGGGGTGGGAAGAATCTAAGAGCTGGAAAGGTGATTGGCAAAAGTGATACAGAGCTGGAGAAGGGAAAGGATCATGGGACGGGAGGCCTAGGGAGAAAGAAAGGGGGAGGGGAGCACCAGAGGGAGATGGAGAATATGCAGAGTGATGGGCAGAGAGAGAGAAAAAAAAATAACAAAATATGTCAGGGACGGGGTAAAAAGGGGAGGAGGGACATTAACGGAAGTTAGAGAAGTCAATGTTAATGCCATCAGGTTAGAGGCTACCCAGCCACTATATAAGGTGTTGTTCCTCCAACATGAGTGTGGCTTCATCTTGACAGTAGAGGAGGCCATGGATAGACATATCAGAATGGGAGTGGAACGTGGAATTAAAATGTGTGGCCACTGGGAGATCCTGCTTTCTCTGGCGGACAGAGCGTAGGTGTTCAGCGAAACGGTCTCCCAGTCTGCGTTGGGTCTCACCAATATATAAAAGGCCACACCGGGAGCACCGGACGCAGTATACCACACCAGCTGACTCACAGGTGAAGTGTCGCTTCACCTGGAAGGACTGTCTGGGGCCCTGAATGGTGGTGAGGGAGTAAGTGTAAGGGCAGGTGTAGCCCTTGTTCCGTTTACAAGGATAAGTGCCAGGAGGGAGATCGGTGGGAAGGGATGGGGAGGACGAGTGGACAAGGGACTCACATAGGAAGCAATCCCTGCAGAAAGCAGAAAGGGGGGGGGGGAGGGAAAGATGTGCTTGGCAGTGGGATCCCGTTGAAGGTGGCAGAAGTTATGGAGATTTATACGTTGGACCTGGAGGCTGGTGGGGTGGTAGGTGAGGACAAGGGGAACCCTATCCCGAGTGGGGGCGCGGGTGGATGGGGTGATGGCAGATTTGCGGGAGATGGGAGAGATGCGTTTGAGAGCAGAGTTGATGGTGGACGATGGGAAACCCCTTTGTTTAAAAAAGGAAGACATATCCTTCATCCTGGAATGAAAAGCCTTATCCTGAGAGCAGATGCGGCGGAGACGGAGGAATTGTGAGAAGGGGATAGCATTTTTGCTAGAGACAGGGTGGGAAGAGGAATAGTCCAGGTAGCTGTGAGAGTCTGTAGGCTTATAGTAAATATCAGTAGATAAGCCGTCTCCAGAGATGGAGACAGAAAGATCAAGAAAGGGGAGGGAGGTGTCGGAAGTGGACCAGGCAAATTTGAGGGCAGGGTGAAAGTTGGAGGCAAAGTTAATGAAGTCAACGAGCTCAGCATGCATGCAGGAGGCAGCGCCAATGCAGTCATCAATGTAGCGAAGTAAAAGAGGGGGACAGATACCCGTATAGATTTGGAACATGGCAGGCATAACTGGGATCCATGTGGATGGTACAGACAATGATCATGACCTCAATAAGGAGCAGCAGGCCACTGTCTCCTATACCATCACCAACCTTATCAGCTCTGGGGATCTCCCACCCACTGCCACGAACCTCATAGTTCCCACACCCCGCACATCCCGTTTCTACCTCCTACCCAAAATCCACAAACCTGCCTGTCCAGGTAGACCCATTGTCTCAGCTTGCTCCTGCCCCACCAAACTCATTTCTGCATACCTTGACATTGTTTTATCCCCCCTTGTTCATACTCTTCCTACCTAAGTTTGTGACACTTCTCACGATTTGAATTTTTTCAATGATTTTAAGTACCCTGGCCCCCACTGCCTTATCATCACCATGGACATCCAGTCCCTATATAACTCCATCCCCCAAAGGTCTCAAAGCTCTTCGCTTCTTTTTGGACTCCAGACTTAACAATTCCCCTCTATCACCACTCTCCTCCATCTAGCAGTATTAGTTCTTACTCTCAATAATTTCTCCTTTGCCTCCTCCCACTTCCTCCAAACCAAAGGTGTGGCCATGGGCACCCGCATAGGTCCCAGCTATACCTGCCTTTTTGTCGACTTTGTGGAACAGTCCATGTTCCAAGCCTATACAGGTATTCAACCCCACTTTTCCTTCGCTACATCGATGACTGCATTGGCGCTGCCTCCTGCACGCATGATGAGCTAGTTGACTTTATTAACTTTGCCTAGAACTTTCACCCGGTCCTCAAATTTACCTGGTCCATTTCTGACACCTCCCTCCCCTTTCTTGATCTTCCTGTCTCCATCTGTGCAGATGGCTTATTTATTGATATTTACTATAAGCCTACAGACTCTCACAGCTACCTGGACTATTCCCCTTCCCTCCCTGTCTCTTGCAAAAATGCTATCCCCTTCTCACAATTCCTCCATCTCCGCTGCATCTACTCTCAGGATGAGGCTTTTCATTCCAGGACGAAGGAGATGTCTTCCTTTTTTAAACAAAGGGGCTTCCCATCATCCACCATCAACTCTGCTCTCAAAACGCATCTCTCCCATTTCCCGCACGTCTGCCCTCACCCCATCCGCCCGCGCCCCCACTCGGGATAGGGTTCCCCTTGTCCTCACCTACCACCCCACCAGCCTCCAGGTCCAACGTATAATTCTCTATAACTTCCGCCACCTCCAACGGGATCCCACTACCAAGCACATCATTCCCTCCCCCCCTTTCTGCTTTCTGCAGGGATCGCTCCCTACGTGACTCCCTTGCCCACTCGTCCCCACCATCCCTTCTCACCGATCTCCCTCCTGGCACTTATCCTTGTAAGTGGAACAAGTGCTACACCTGCCCTTACACTTCCTCCCTCACCACCATTCAGGGCCCCAGACAGTCCTTCCAGGTGAGGCGACACTTCACCTGTGAGTCGGCTGGTGTGGTATACTGCGTCCGGTGCTCCCGGTGTGGCCTTTTATATATTGGTGAGTCCCGACGCAGAATGGGAGACCGTTTCGCTGAACACATACGCTCTGTCCGCCAGAGAAAGCAGGATCTTCCAGTGGCCACACATTTTAATTCCATGTTCCACTCCCATTCTGATATGTCTATCCATGGCCTCCTCTACTGTCAAGATGAAGCCACACTCATGTTGGAGTAACAACACCTTATATACCGGTTGGGGAGCCTCCAACCTGATGGCATGAACATTGACTTCTCTAACTTCCGTTAATGTCCCTCCTCCCCTTCTTACCCCATTCCTGATATATTTAGTTGTTTTTTTTCATCTCGCTGCCCATCATTGTGCCTGTTTTACATCTCCCTCTGGTGCTCACCTCCCCCTTTCTTTCTCCCGCGGCCTCCCATCCCATGATCCTTTCCCTTCTCCAGCTCTGTATCACTTTTCCCAATCACCTTTCCAGCTCGCAGATTCATCCCACCTCCTCCAGTCTTCTCCTATCATTTCGCATTTCCCCCTCCCCCGCCTACTTTCAAATCTCTAAGTATCTTTCCTTTCAGTTAGCCTGACGAAGGGTCTCGGCCCGAGAAGTCGACAGTGCTTTTCCCTACAGCTGCTGCCTGGTCTGCTGTGTTCCACCAGCATTTTGTGTGTGTTGTTTGAATTTCCAGCATCTGCAGATTTCCTCGTGCTTGGTTTTACCTATCACCGTGTTTCTTTCTCCCCTCCCCCACCTTTTAAATCTCTCCTCATCTTTATTTTCTCCAGTCCTGCCGAAGCGTCTCGACCTGAAACATCGACTATATCTTTTCCATAGATACTGTCTGGCTGCTGAGTTCCTCCAGCATTTTTTCTGTGTCTTGGTTGGATTTGCAGTGTCTGCAGATTTTCTCATGTGAGAGACAGCCAGCAGGTTGTTTTCCAAACTGACTGATTCTTTTTCAAGCTGACAAGAGAGATTGATGAGGATAGGGCAGTGGATGATGTCCATGGATTTTAGTAAGGCGTTTGACAAAGTCCCTCGTGAAGCTAATCTAGAAGATTAAGATGCATGGGATCCACAGCATATTAGTCATTTGGATTCAGAACTGGCTTGCACATTAGAGACAGAGGGTAATTGTTGATGGGACTTACTTGAGCTGGAGGTCTGTAAATAGTAATTAGTAGTGTTCCACAGGGATCTGTGCTGGGACTTCTGCTGTTTGTGATGTATATACAGTAAATGACCTGGATTAAAATGTAGTTGGGTGGGTTTGTAAATTTGCAGATGATACCAAGATTGGTGGAGTTGTAAATAGTGTAGCAGACTGGCTAAGAATACAAAACATAGCTCAGTTGCAAATATGGGCAGGGAAATAGCAGATGGAGTTTAACCCAGAAAAATGTGAGGTGTTGGACTTTGGCAGGGCAAATGCAAGGAGATATTTACTCTTAAGGGCAAGATCCCTAACAATGTTGCTAAGTAGAGTGATCATGGTATGCAAGTTCATAATTCCTTCAAAGCGGCTACAGAGATTGATATTGTGTTTAAAAAGGTTTATTGAATGCTTGCTTTTATTAGTCGAGACACTGAGTTCAAAAGTCAAGAGGTCATGTTGCAACTTTACAAGACTTTGGTGAGGCCATATCTGGAGTATTGCAATAGGATCTGGTCGCCCTACTATAGTAAGGATGTTGAGACTTTGGAGAGAGTACAGAAGAGGTTTACCAGGATGCTGCCTGTTTAGAGGGCAGGTGCTATCAGGTCAGGCTGGATAATCATGGGTTGCTTTCTCTGGTGCAGTGGAGGCTGAGAGGAGATCTGATAGAAGTTTATAAGAATATGGGAGGCATATATAAAATAGGCAGGGTTGAAATAAGAGGGCATGAGTTGAAGTTGAGAGGGGGGTTGGTTAAAAGGATAGGTGGGTGTAAGATTGTTACTGAGTGTGGTGGATGCTTGGTATGGTGGGAAAGGTAAATACATTAGAT
This sequence comes from Hemitrygon akajei, assembly GCF_048418815.1. NCBI lineage: Eukaryota > Metazoa > Chordata > Chondrichthyes > Myliobatiformes > Dasyatidae > Hemitrygon > Hemitrygon akajei. Next base: position 28,284,887 of record NC_133154.1, read on the forward strand.
GCTTTTAAGAGACATGTTGATAAGCATGTGGATGGAAGGAAGATGGAGGGATTTAGACATGGTGTAGGTAGGACGTATTAATGCGGGTGTTTTTGATTTGATTTTTAGCTGGTTCAGCACAACATTGTCAGCTGAAGAGCCTGTTTCTGTGCAGTATTCTTCTATGGTCTATACCGCTTTTAAAAATACCTTCTGTGAAAATACTATTCCCTTTTCTCAGTTTCTTTGCTTCTGCCTCATCAGTTCCCAGGATGTGGCTTTCCATTCCAGGACATCAGAGATGTCCTCCTTTTAAGATTGGAGTTTACCTCCCTTTATTATTGATGTTGCCCTCACTCACATCTCCATTACTTATTCATCAAAGCTCATCCTATCTTCCCACCACCCTAATAGTGATAGAGTTCCTCTTGTCCTTGCGTACCACCCCATCAGCTGAAGTTTCCAGCACACTATCCACCACAACCTCTGCTATCTTACCACCAAAGGGATACCAAGGGATATTACCACCAAACATATCTTTACCTTCTCCTCTTCACCTTCTGCAGGGATCATTCTCTTTAATTCCCTTGTCTATTCATCCCTCCCCAGCAATCTCCTTCAATGCATTTTTGCCAGGAAATGGCCTAAGTGCTGTACCTGCCCATACACTTCCACCCTTGCTTCAATTCAGGGTCACAAACAGTCCTTCCAGGTGAGGCAACACTTCATCTGCGAATCTGCTGGGTTTGTACATTCTGTCCAGTTCTCCCGATGTGGACACCTCTCAGCTGGTGAGACTTATCGTAAGTTTGGGAATAGCTTCATTGAGCACCCTCACCATCCACCAGATGTGGTACTTTCCAGTGGCCAAACATTTAAATTCCTATTCTCATTCCTGTTCTGACAAATCCATCCATGACCTGCTCTTGTGCCAAGATGAGGCCACCCTTAGGGTGGAGGAGTGTTCCATCTGCGTACCCTCCATCCTGATGGCATGAATATCGATTGCTTTCTCTGAGCCCATTATCTGGGATTCCACATATTATTTTGTCTCTGACAAGTGAGTCTCTGAAGTCTCCAAACTCACAAGATTACCTCAGTATGTGAAACTCAGCTAAGCATTTCAAACCTACTGCTAGTATTTTTACTGCTATGCTGTGAGGTATTTTTATTTAAGCAATTTTCTGCAAAACTACTGTGTCCTGCTCGTAATATTGTTTTCATTTTGGCATGTGAGTAAAATAATAGGCCTGACTTCTCTGGAAATGAGCTCCATCGTTTATGTGCACATTGCACTGGATGAACTGTAATGGGCCCTTTTAATTTTTTTCCCTTTTCTGGAAGTTTGTATACAAGACCCAGTGATAGGGTGACATTTGTGGGGGATCTTCTGGGATTCAGATGCTGTATGAATGCTTGAATGCCGTACAAGCATTCATTAAGTGGTTTATTTGTTTGCTAAGTTAGTGTTCAAACTAGAGTTTATGAAATGAGGTGCGTCCTGATTAAGGTACTTTATTATGGATGCCGTGGGGCTTAAGGTTTGGTGCAATTCAAAGAAGATATTCATAACCAATGCTTTTGTTCTGTTCAGGGTTGATATTTGAATTCACAATGAGCTGCTACTTAGAGTGCTGAGTTCTGTAAAATTGTTGGGGTAAGTTACACTGATTGAATGGTATTTTGAGCAATCTGCTGGTAGAGATGTTGTGTTAGTCCAGACTACCAGTGACATGACTAAAGTTGCGCTGCCCAATGGGATATGGGCATCTGTAGAGGTGTGGCCATGGACAGTTCATATCTCTGGAGAAAGGGGGAATGTAGCTGATGGTGAAGACTTTAAAGACAAGTTACACAGAACATAGAACACAGAAAACGTACAGCACAATACAGGCCCTTCAGCCCATAGAGTTGTGCCGAATATGTCTTTACCTTAGAAATTACTAGGGTTACCCATAGCCCTCTATTTTTCTAAGCTCCATGTACACATCCAAAAGTCTCTTAAAAGACCCTATTGTATCTGTCTCCACCACTGTTGCTGGTAGCCCATTCCACGCACTCACCACTCTGCATAAAAAACTTACCACTGACATCTCCTCTGTACCTGCTCCCAAGCACCTTAAACCTGTGCCCTCATGTGGCAACCATTTCAGCCCAGGGAAATAGCTTCTGACCATCCACACAATCAATGCCTGTCATCATCTAATACACCTCTATCAGGTCAGCTCTCATCCTCCGTCGCTCAAGTTCACTCAAACTGTTTTCATAAGGCATGCTCCCAAATCCAAGCAACATCCTTGTAAATCTCCTCTGCACCCTTTCTATGGTTTCCACAAGTTTTTAAATAAAATTAGTGACCTGAGGAATTGAGTTGTCAAGGTATGAAGCGTAGTGTGAAAGGTAATTGATTTAGATTTTGTGATGTTCGTACTTATTTAAAAGACAAGTTGTTCTCATTTCTGTGAAGTGAGGGAAAGGAGATGTCTGATGTGAAAAGTTATCATAGGCTGATAATGTTCTCTAGAGTTGAGCCTACACCCAATGGGGAAGCCAAATATGAGGCTTTGGCTGTACAGCTTGTGTCACAAAGGGGGCATTGAACTGTCTGAGAGAAATTGTTAGTGGGTGGATGAAGTTGTAAAGGAAGTGCTGTCATGTGACAGCATTGCTCAACATATTCGAGTGACCCACAAGATGCACCCTCCTCCATCTTTTACCGAGTTATTCTGAGCAGTTAGAGGGCGGAAACATGACTGAGAAGTGAAACATTTCCGAAAGCTGAGTAATGTCTTTAGTGTTAGTCTCTGCTGATAAAGTGATCCCGATGCCACAGAGATGGAGCTGTGTGGAGATGGAGCTCGAAGTGAACCCTTCGAGCTAATCTGACTCGATAATGTTTCAGCTAAACATGACACGTCTGTTCAGAAACCCATCCCACCTGTAGGACTTGCAATGCCGCTGAAAAGGGTGCTTTGGCAAAAGAGCGACCGGTACTTTCTGTTCAAACAGTGGAGAAGATAGGTATTTCAAACCAGACTGTAGGGACAGGAACATCTTCGGAAAGCAAGTCAGCAGTTAAGCAAACAGAGAAGTAAGGAAGCAAAGCTACGGTGGGGCCCAGTAAAGGATTGGCCTGTCATTTCAGAGAGAACACGTTCCAATCAGTGTATTGCAAAATGCTATTCCTGAAGGACTCTGGAACCAAGTTCTGATGAAGGTGATTGAAGGTGTTGATGCTGGAGCCATACTTGACACTGGTTCTCAAGTTTTTATTTTAGCAGATTTCTGCAAAAGTAGCGTGTCCCATTAGTAGTAGTGTTTTGGCTTTAGCTAAAGATAAAGATCCATGTTGTCCAACTTGGGTATGTTGTGTCAGCCAGTCAGGTCTGTCTTGGCACGTGTTGTAACTTTCTGCTGAGTGGAAGATTCCGGAGAGCTGGGCTAAATCAAAGGACAGTAGTCTGGTTTGGGGTATTTTGAGCAGGACACAAGGAAAGATGCCGCAGAATACCCTTTGAAGGAGAGACTCCATTGTAAGAAGTGCTTTGTGCAGATGAATGGCTCCAAGGAGGAAGTGCCAATACTCCTGAGAGGGGCCAGTTTGTTTCCGGTGGTCTCCGAGGGAAGTCCGAACTGTGGCTGGTGTCCTTCATGAAGAACGTGGGTTCAGCGAGTGATTAAAGCGATAACCCTGACTACTCCAAAATGAGTTTTGACATTTAATTGTAATGGGCCCTTTTAATTTTATTTTCTTATACAGTAACTGTTAAAGTTAAAATTTTTGTAATTATAAGTCCTTTGTAATTTTAAGCTGGAATGGGATCTGTTAGTTTTCTGGCAAGCTGTAACTTTACCTGGAGTAGTATATAGACACCTTTTGCTACAATCAATGTTCCTCCCCGGAGCATCCCAAATTTCCTGTTTGGTTGAACCCCAAATCATACCGACCCAAGATGTATAAAGGTGGCCTTCTCACTGTAGAGGCGTGGCTATGGACAGTTCGTATCTCTAGAGAAGGGGTGAATGTGGCTGAGGGTGAAGACTTCAAAGACAAGTTGTTGTTCTCATTTCTGTGAAGTGTGGGAAAGGAGATGGCTGATGTGAAAAGTTATCATAGGATGAAAATGTTCTCTGGAGCTGAGCCTACACCCGATGGAGAAGGCAAATATGAGGCTTTGACTGCACAGCTTGTGTCACAAAGGGGGCATTGAACTGTCTGAGAGAAATTATTAGTGGGTGGATGAAGTTGTAAAGGAAGTGCTGTCATGTGACAGCATTGCTCAACATATTCGAGTGACCCACAAGATGCACCCTCCTCCATCTTTTACCGAGTTATTCTGAGCAGTTAGAGGGCGGAAACATGACTGAGAAGTGAAACATTTCCGAAAGCTGAGTAATGTCTTTAGTGTTAGTCTCTGCTGATAAAGTGATCCCGATGCCACAGAGATGGAGCTGTGTGGAGATGGAGCTCGAAGTGAACCCTTCGAGCTAATCTGACTCGATAATGTTTCAGCTAAACATGACACGTCTGTTCAGAAACCCATCCCACCTGTAGGACTTGCAATGCCGCTGAAAAGGGTGCTTTGGCAAAAGAGCGACCGGTACTTTCTGTTCAAACAGTGGAGAAGATAGGTATTTCAAACCAGACTGTAGGGACAGGAACATCTTCGGAAAGCAAGTCAGCAGTTAAGCAAACAGAGAAGTAAGGAAGCAAAGCTACGGTGGGGCCCAGTAAAGGATTGGCCTGTCATTTCAGAGAGAACACGTTCCAATCAGTGTATTGCAAAATGCTATTCCTGAAGGACTCTGGAACCAAGTTCTGATGAAGGTGATTGAAGGTGTTGATGCTGGAGCCATACTTGACACTGGTTCTCAAGTTTTTATTTTAGCAGATTTCTGCAAAAGTAGCGTGTCCCATTAGTAGTAGTGTTTTGGCTTTAGCTAAAGATAAAGATCCATGTTGTCCAACTTGGGTATGTTGTGTCAGCCAGTCAGGTCTGTCTTGGCACGTGTTGTAACTTTCTGCTGAGTGGAAGATTCCGGAGAGCTGGGCTAAATCAAAGGACAGTAGTCTGGTTTGGGGTATTTTGAGCAGGACACAAGGAAAGATGCCGCAGAATACCCTTTGAAGGAGAGACTCCATTGTAAGAAGTGCTTTGTGCAGATGAATGGCTCCAAGGAGGAAGTGCCAATACTCCTGAGAGGGGCCAGTTTGTTTCCGGTGGTCTCCGAGGGAAGTCCGAACTGTGGCTGGTGTCCTTCATGAAGAACGTGGGTTCAGCGAGTGATTAAAGCGATAACCCTGACTACTCCAAAATGAGTTTTGACATTTAATTGTAATGGGCCCTTTTAATTTTATTTTCTTATACAGTAACTGTTAAAGTTAAAATTTTTGTAATTATAAGTCCTTTGTAATTTTAAGCTGGAATGGGATCTGTTAGTTTTCTGGCAAGCTGTAACTTTACCTGGAGTAGTATATAGACACCTTTTGCTACAATCAATGTTCCTCCCCGGAGCATCCCAAATTTCCTGTTTGGTTGAACCCCAAATCATACCGACCCAAGATGTATAAAGGTGGCCTTCTCACTGTAGAGGCGTGGCTATGGACAGTTCGTATCTCTAGAGAAGGGGTGAATGTGGCTGAGGGTGAAGACTTCAAAGACAAGTTGTTGTTCTCATTTCTGTGAAGTGTGGGAAAGGAGATGGCTGATGTGAAAAGTTATCATAGGATGAAAATGTTCTCTGGAGCTGAGCCTACACCCGATGGAGAAGGCAAATATGAGGCTTTGACTGCACAGCTTGTGTCACAAAGGGGGCATTGAACTGTCTGAGAGAAATTATTAGTGGGTGGATGAAGTTGTAAAGGAAGTGCTGTCATGTGACAGCATTGCTCAACATATTCGAGTGACCCACAAGATGCACCCTCCTCCATCTTTTACCGAGTTATTCTGAGCAGTTAGAGGGCGGAAACATGACTGAGAAGTGAAACATTTCCGAAAGCTGAGTAATGTCTTTAGTGTTAGTCTCTGCTGATAAAGTGATCCCGATGCCACAGAGATGGAGCTGTGTGGAGATGGAGCTCGAAGTGAACCCTTCGAGCTAATCTGACTCGATAATGTTTCAGCTAAACATGACACGTCTGTTCAGAAACCCATCCCACCTGTAGGACTTGCAATGCCGCTGAAAAGGGTGCTTTGGCAAAAGAGCGACCGGTACTTTCTGTTCAAACAGTGGAGAAGATAGGTATTTCAAACCAGACTGTAGGGACAGGAACATCTTCGGAAAGCAAGTCAGCAGTTAAGCAAACAGAGAAGTAAGGAAGCAAAGCTACGGTGGGGCCCAGTAAAGGATTGGCCTGTCATTTCAGAGAGAACACGTTCCAATCAGTGTATTGCAAAATGCTATTCCTGAAGGACTCTGGAACCAAGTTCTGATGAAGGTGATTGAAGGTGTTGATGCTGGAGCCATACTTGACACTGGTTCTCAAGTTTTTATTTTAGCAGATTTCTGCAAAAGTAGCGTGTCCCATTAGTAGTAGTGTTTTGGCTTTAGCTAAAGATAAAGATCCATGTTGTCCAACTTGGGTATGTTGTGTCAGCCAGTCAGGTCTGTCTTGGCACGTGTTGTAACTTTCTGCTGAGTGGAAGATTCCGGAGAGCTGGGCTAAATCAAAGGACAGTAGTCTGGTTTGGGGTATTTTGAGCAGGACACAAGGAAAGATGCCGCAGAATACCCTTTGAAGGAGAGACTCCATTGTAAGAAGTGCTTTGTGCAGATGAATGGCTCCAAGGAGGAAGTGCCAATACTCCTGAGAGGGGCCAGTTTGTTTCCGGTGGTCTCCGAGGGAAGTCCGAACTGTGGCTGGTGTCCTTCATGAAGAACGTGGGTTCAGCGAGTGATTAAAGCGATAACCCTGACTACTCCAAAATGAGTTTTGACATTTAATTGTAATGGGCCCTTTTAATTTTATTTTCTTATACAGTAACTGTTAAAGTTAAAATTTTTGTAATTATAAGTCCTTTGTAATTTTAAGCTGGAATGGGATCTGTTAGTTTTCTGGCAAGCTGTAACTTTACCTGGAGTAGTATATAGACACCTTTTGCTACAATCAATGTTCCTCCCCGGAGCATCCCAAATTTCCTGTTTGGTTGAACCCCAAATCATACCGACCCAAGATGTATAAAGGTGGCCTTCTCACTGTAGAGGCGTGGCTATGGACAGTTCGTATCTCTAGAGAAGGGGTGAATGTGGCTGAGGGTGAAGACTTCAAAGACAAGTTGTTGTTCTCATTTCTGTGAAGTGTGGGAAAGGAGATGGCTGATGTGAAAAGTTATCATAGGATGAAAATGTTCTCTGGAGCTGAGCCTACACCCGATGGAGAAGGCAAATATGAGGCTTTGACTGCACAGCTTGTGTCACAAAGGGGGCATTGAACTGTCTGAGAGAAATTATTAGTGGGTGGATGAAGTTGTAAAGGAAGTGCTGTCATGTGACAGCATTGCTCAACATATTCGAGTGACCCACAAGATGCACCCTCCTCCATCTTTTACCGAGTTATTCTGAGCAGTTAGAGGGCGGAAACATGACTGAGAAGTGAAACATTTCCGAAAGCTGAGTAATGTCTTTAGTGTTAGTCTCTGCTGATAAAGTGATCCCGATGCCACAGAGATGGAGCTGTGTGGAGATGGAGCTCGAAGTGAACCCTTCGAGCTAATCTGACTCGATAATGTTTCAGCTAAACATGACACGTCTGTTCAGAAACCCATCCCACCTGTAGGACTTGCAATGCCGCTGAAAAGGGTGCTTTGGCAAAAGAGCGACCGGTACTTTCTGTTCAAACAGTGGAGAAGATAGGTATTTCAAACCAGACTGTAGGGACAGGAACATCTTCGGAAAGCAAGTCAGCAGTTAAGCAAACAGAGAAGTAAGGAAGCAAAGCTACGGTGGGGCCCAGTAAAGGATTGGCCTGTCATTTCAGAGAGAACACGTTCCAATCAGTGTATTGCAAAATGCTATTCCTGAAGGACTCTGGAACCAAGTTCTGATGAAGGTGATTGAAGGTGTTGATGCTGGAGCCATACTTGACACTGGTTCTCAAGTTTTTATTTTAGCAGATTTCTGCAAAAGTAGCGTGTCCCATTAGTAGTAGTGTTTTGGCTTTAGCTAAAGATAAAGATCCATGTTGTCCAACTTGGGTATGTTGTGTCAGCCAGTCAGGTCTGTCTTGGCACGTGTTGTAACTTTCTGCTGAGTGGAAGATTCCGGAGAGCTGGGCTAAATCAAAGGACAGTAGTCTGGTTTGGGGTATTTTGAGCAGGACACAAGGAAAGATGCCGCAGAATACCCTTTGAAGGAGAGACTCCATTGTAAGAAGTGCTTTGTGCAGATGAATGGCTCCAAGGAGGAAGTGCCAATACTCCTGAGAGGGGCCAGTTTGTTTCCGGTGGTCTCCGAGGGAAGTCCGAACTGTGGCTGGTGTCCTTCATGAAGAACGTGGGTTCAGCGAGTGATTAAAGCGATAACCCTGACTACTCCAAAATGAGTTTTGACATTTAATTGTAATGGGCCCTTTTAATTTTATTTTCTTATACAGTAACTGTTAAAGTTAAAATTTTTGTAATTATAAGTCCTTTGTAATTTTAAGCTGGAATGGGATCTGTTAGTTTTCTGGCAAGCTGTAACTTTACCTGGAGTAGTATATAGACACCTTTTGCTACAATCAATGTTCCTCCCCGGAGCATCCCAAATTTCCTGTTTGGTTGAACCCCAAATCATACCGACCCAAGATGTATAAAGGTGGCCTTCTCACTGTAGAGGCGTGGCTATGGACAGTTCGTATCTCTAGAGAAGGGGTGAATGTGGCTGAGGGTGAAGACTTCAAAGACAAGTTGTTGTTCTCATTTCTGTGAAGTGTGGGAAAGGAGATGGCTGATGTGAAAAGTTATCATAGGATGAAAATGTTCTCTGGAGCTGAGCCTACACCCGATGGAGAAGGCAAATATGAGGCTTTGACTGCACAGCTTGTGTCACAAAGGGGGCATTGAACTGTCTGAGAGAAATTATTAGTGGGTGGATGAAGTTGTAAAGGAAGTGCTGTCATGTGACAGCATTGCTCAACATATTCGAGTGACCCACAAGATGCACCCTCCTCAATCTTTTACCGAGTTATTCTGAGCAGTTAGAGGGCGGAAACATGACTGAGAAGTGAAACATTTCCGAAAGCTGAGTAATGTCTTTAGTGTTAGTCTCTGCTGATAAAGTGATCCCGATGCCACAGAGATGGAGCTGTAGCGGAATAAGCTGAACCCTTCGAGCTAATCTGACTCGATAATGTTTCAGCTAAACATGACACGTCTGTTCAGAAACCCATCCCACCTGTAGGACTTGCAATGCCGCTGAAAAGGGTGCTTTGGCAAAAGAGCGACCGGTACTTTCTGTTCAAACAGTGGAGAAGATAGGTATTTCAAACCAGACTGTAGGGACAGGAACATCTTCGGAAAGCAAGTCAGCAGTTAAGCAAACAGAGAAGTAAGGAAGCAAAGCTACGGTGGGGCCCAGTAAAGGATTGGCCTGTCATTTCAGAGAGAACACGTTCCAATCAGTGTATTGCAAAATGCTATTCCTGAAGGACTCTGGAACCAAGTTCTGATGAAGGTGATTGAAGGTGTTGATGCTGGAGCCATACTTGACACTGGTTCTCAAGTTTTTATTTTAGCAGATTTCTGCAAAAGTAGCGTGTCCCATTAGTAGTAGTGTTTTGGCTTTAGCTAAAGATAAAGATCCATGTTGTCCAACTTGGGTATGTTGTGTCAGCCAATCAGGTCTGTCTTGGCACGTGTTGTAACTTTCTGCTGAGTGGAAGATTCCGGAGAGCTGGGCTAAATCAAAGGACAGTAGTCTGGTTTGGGGTATTTTGAGCAAGACACAAGGAAAGATGCCGCAGAATACCCTTTGAAGGAGAGACTCCATTGTAAGAAGTGCTTTGTGCAGATGAATGGCTCCAAGGAGGAAGTGCCAATACTCCTGAGAGGGGCCAGTTTGTTTCCGGTGGTCTCCGAGGGAAGTCCGAACTGTGGCTGGTGTCCTTCATGAAGAACGTGGGTTCAGCGAGTGATTAAAGCGATAACCCTGACTACTCCAAAATGAGTTTTGACATTTAATTGTAATGGGCCCTTTTAATTTTATTTTCTTATACAGTAACTGTTAAAGTTAAAATTTTTGTAATTATAAGTCCTTTGTAATTTTAAGCTGGAATGGGATCTGTTAGTTTTCTGGCAAGCTGTAACTTTACCTGGAGTAGTATATAGACACCTTTTGCTACAATCAATGTTCCTCCCCGGAGCATCCCAAATTTCCTGTTTGGTTGAACCCCAAATCATACCGACCCAAGATGTATAAAGGTGGCCTTCTCACTGTAGAGGCGTGGCTATGGACAGTTCGTATCTCTAGAGAAGGGGTGAATGTGGCTGAGGGTGAAGACTTCAAAGACAAGTTGTTGTTCTCATTTCTGTGAAGTGTGGGAAAGGAGATGGCTGATGTGAAAAGTTATCATAGGATGAAAATGTTCTCTGGAGCTGAGCCTACACCCGATGGAGAAGGCAAATATGAGGCTTTGACTGCACAGCTTGTGTCACAAAGGGGGCATTGAACTGTCTGAGAGAAATTATTAGTGGGTGGATGAAGTTGTAAAGGAAGTGCTGTCATGTGACAGCATTGCTCAACATATTCGAGTGACCCACAAGATGCACCCTCCTCCATCTTTTACCGAGTTATTCTGAGCAGTTAGAGGGCGGAAACATGACTGAGAAGTGAAACATTTCCGAAAGCTGAGTAATGTCTTTAGTGTTAGTCTCTGCTGATAAAGTGATCCCGATGCCACAGAGATGGAGCTGTAGCGGAATAAGCTGAACCCTTCGAGCTAATCTGACTCGATAATGTTTCAGCTAAACATGACACGTCTGTTCAGAAACCCATCCCACCTGTAGGACTTGCAATGCCGCTGAAAAGGGTGCTTTGGCAAAAGAGCGACCGGTACTTTCTGTTCAAACAGTGGAGAAGATAGGTATTTCAAACCAGACTGTAGGGACAGGAACATCTTCGGAAAGCAAGTCAGCAGTTAAGCAAACAGAGAAGTAAGGAAGCAAAGCTACGGTGGGGCCCAGTAAAGGATTGGCCTGTCATTTCAGAGAGAACACGTTCCAATCAGTGTATTGCAAAATGCTATTCCTGAAGGACTCTGGAACCAAGTTCTGATGAAGGTGATTGAAGGTGTTGATGCTGGAGCCATACTTGACACTGGTTCTCAAGTTTTTATTTTAGCAGATTTCTGCAAAAGTAGCGTGTCCCATTAGTAGTAGTGTTTTGGCTTTAGCTAAAGATAAAGATCCATGTTGTCCAACTTGGGTATGTTGTGTCAGCCAATCAGGTCTGTCTTGGCACGTGTTGTAACTTTCTGCTGAGTGGAAGATTCCGGAGAGCTGGGCTAAATCAAAGGACAGTAGTCTGGTTTGGGGTATTTTGAGCAGGACACAAGGAAAGATGCCGCAGAATACCCTTTGAAGGAGAGACTCCATTGTAAGAAGTGTTTTGTGCAGATGAATGGCTCCAAGGAGGAAGTGCCAATACTCCCGAGAGGGCCAGTCTGTTTCCGGTGGTCTTCCAGGGAAGTCCGAACTGTGGCTGGTGTCCTTCATGAAGAATGTGGGTTCAGCGAGTGATTAAAGCGATAACTCTGACTACTCCAGAATGAGCTTCGACGTTTAACTGTAATGGGCCCTTTTAATTTTATTTTTCTTATTCAGTAACTGTTAAAGTTGAAATTTTGGTAAACTTATGTCCTTTGTAATTTTAAGCATGAATAGGATCTGTTAGTTTTCTGGCGAGCGATAACTTTACCTGGAGTAGTATATAGACACCTTTTGCTACAATCAACGTTCTTCCCCGGAGCATCCCAACTTTCCTGTTTGGTTGAACCCCAAATCATACCGACCCAAGATGTATAAAGGTTGCCTTTTCACCACGGATTCAGGCGGCTGTTAGCAGAGTTGGCTAATGAGCCAAGTTTGTATACTAGCCCCGGGGTGAGTATTACATAGTCTTCCTTATAATTCAGGGTCTCCAGACTTAGTTAAATGTTAAATTGCCGGGTAACTACATATGTGCGGATGGACTTAGATCAGTGATTTCCAGCGGAAGCGGTTACGTGTCCAATGGATGCGTTCGGGGGATATAGAAGTCATCAGGGGGCGTTCAAGATTCTTGGGGGATGGGGGGAGCGGTAAGCGGCAGCCAAACTGGAGGCACGACACCTTAGTAGAACAAGCACTTACAAAAATGAACATGGCTCTGGAACACAGGAAAAACCAGAGCTCTACAGTCGATGAACACTCATCGTTGCAACGTGTCTAAAACTCAGTAATCTCATCCGACCTTACCAGCCAAAGAAACATTACTGGGGATGCATATATTAGCATCCATGGCGCCCAACAGTTCCCCTTGCCTCAAGACTCGGAACAAATTCATGCAATACAACTGTGGTAATTCAACTGCACCCTCTCACCTTTCTCTTCAGATCTATGGGAAATGGGTCACCCAATGATACAGTGCTGGCCGGAGCCAAACGTTAAAATAGAGCTACTCAGTGAACCTGCCATCCCTGAGGGTTCCTACTGAGGCATTCAAAGCGACCTCGGCTTCATATGTGCATTCAAAAACCATCTCTGGGTATTATGAGATCTTGCGTGATTGGTCCATCGCGCTAACTGGAATAGTATAAAGGCAGCTTGCCGAACATCAGCTCTATCCCGACTAACATTCAGATTCCAATCTGAATCCTTGTCAGCGTAATTTTCGCTGATGTGGTCGTCTTCATTTTCACCTCCCGTTCCTTTGCGTACCGCTACCATCGATGCATCCGTGTTAACTCGCTGCCATCATCAACATCCGACAGGCTTTACCAGTATGGGTTTATTTTTATTTTAATTTAGCCCCATTAATGATGGATAAAGACTTTTGGCACGATCTCTATAAGTCTGAAGGCAGTGAAGCCTTGAATTCTAATCCTGCTCAGAAACAGAATCTACAGAAAGTGCATCAAACAATATTACATACCTGGAGTATAGTTATAGTCCGTTCCCGTCAAATCAGCAACTTCCCATGTGTGTAATTTGTAATACTGTCTGTCATGGTCTGGTCCATGAAATCCGCATTCCAGTTCACAGTCTGGTTCATTGATCCTTATTCCAGGTTTTCCTGTTTTCCCTTGTTCCATTGGGTGCCTTAATTGCCTTAAATACCTCTGCAAATCAAGGATTCCCTGCTGGACTCTTCCCGACCCCTCCCCATCTGAATCCCTGACAGTTTCCTTGGTGGTTACCTCGGCAGTCATCCCGGCCCTGCATCCAAGAAAGGGTCCCGGCCCTGTGTACCAGGAGGGTTCCAGCTCGGTACCCAAGAGTCTAATCAAACCAAGTCCAAGAACTGAGCCAAACCTAGTCCAAAAGCAACATCCTGTGCTGGAGTTTCTTCACCCAGCCCAGGGGTAGGTCGCCCAGCCCTGTGCTGGAGGTTCCCTCGTCCTGTGCTGGAGTTCTCTCGTCCTGTCCAGGAGACTCTCGTCTAGTCCAAGCCATGTCCAAGTACCTTGTCTAGTCCAAGCCAAGTTCTAGAACCTTGTCTAGTCTGAGCCTAGTCCAAGAACCTCATCCTGTTCAAGTCAAGGATTTGTGTTCTCATCCTGTCCATGTGCCTCATCCTGTGCAGGAGTTCCACGTCTAGTCCTGTAGCCACGTCCAGTCCCGTGGCCACGTCCAGTCCTGTGGCCTAGATACATCCAGTCCTGTAGCCGTATCTTGTCCTTGCCTAGATCTGGGGTCCAGGTCCCTGTCCAGTCTCTGGCTCAGTGTCTTAGCCCAGGCTCCTAGTTCCAAGTTCCTTGTCCTGGTCCAACTTTCCTAGTCTTAGTCCTAGCCCAGGCCCGGTGTCCATGACTTGTCTAGGGCATGTTTCCATGTTCAGCGTTGTTTCTTCCTGACTCCCCTTGCTTTCTTGATAAACCTTGTCCTAGTTCCTAGTCTGTGTCTTGCAGTTGGGTCTGCTCCCAATGCCCCCTTATGACAGAAGAGCCCAGTCACACATGGACCCAGCAACACAGACACTGTTGTTTAACTTTGCCATCCTGGGTTCCCCCCTGTTGAATACCCCCGCAACCGCCCGGGTCGTCCTTAGTCCTGGAGAGCATATTCGGTCGCCAGGAGGCTCCCATAGAGGCGGGGTTCTGTCATGGTCCGGTCCGTGAAATCCGCATTCCGGTTCATGGTCCGGTTCATCGATCCTTATTCTGGGATTTCCTGTTTTCCCTTGTTCCATTGGGTGCCTTAATTGAGGCACCTGATTCTTGTTTTTGGACTGGCAAATAAATACTTCTGCAAACCAAGGAATACCTGCTGAACTGTTCCCTTCCCCTCCCCATCTGAATCCCTGACAGCTTCCTCAGCGGTTTCCTCGGCAGTCATCCCGGCCCTGCATCCTAGAAAGGGTCCCGGCCCCGTATCCAAGAGCCTAATCCAGCCAAGTCTGAGAACCGAGCCAAACCTAGTCCAAGAGTCACGCCCTGCCCGGGAGTTTCCTCACCCTGCCCAGTGCTGGAGGCTCCCTCATCCTGTTCAGGAGCCTCTCTTCCAGTCCAGGAGTCTCTCATCTAGTGCAAGCCATGTCCAAGTACCTCGTCTGGTGCAAGCCACGCCCAAGAACCTCGTCTGTCCAAGCCACATCCAAGTACCTCGTCTGGTCCAAGCCAAGTCCAAGAACTTTGTCTTGTCTAAGCCTCGTCCAAAAACCTCATTCTGTCCAAGTCAAGGCTTTGTGTTCTTGTCCTGTCCATGTGCCTCGTCCTGTGCAGGAGTTCCACATCCAGTCCTGTAGCCTAGCTACATCCAGAGCTGTAGCCATGTCTTGTCTTCGCCTAGATCCGGGATCTGAGTCTGAGTCAAGACCCAGGTTCCAGGTCCCTGTCCAGTCTCTGGCTCGGAGTCCTAGCCCAGACTCATAGTTCCAAGTTCCTTGTCCTGGTCCTGCTTTCCTAGTCTTTGTCCTGGCCCAGACCTGGTGTCCTTGTCTTGTCCAGGGTCTGTGTCCATGTCCACCGTCCTTTCTTCTTGACTCCCCTTCCTTTATTGATAAATCTTGTTCCTTGTTCTGTTCCTTGTACTTCAGTGTCTGTGTCTTGCATTTGAGTCCGCTCCCAACGCCCCCTTATGACACTGTACTTCTAATGAAGTCATGAAACCATTGAGATTTCCATAAAAGACACCTTGAAAAGCCTACGGATGGTATTACTCGGTTCCAGAAGATGAAAGAAGCATTTGAAAAGCATTGCACACTCGAGTCATTTGCCAAAATATCTAAAAAAAAATCTTCATCATGGTCTCATTGCTTCTTCTAACATTTGCAAAGTGTGGAATATCTCACACTACTAGTGAAAGATTAATAATGCCTGCTGTAACAGAAGTGATCACCACTGTTCTCAAAATGGATACGAGTATTTAAAAATCAATTCCTCTGAGCAATAACTGTAGCTCTAGTATTGATGAAATGAGTGTATACATTGAGTATCAACTATGCACAGAGCTTCAAAAAACAGAATTTGGGATACAACTGTATGAGTCAAGGGTTGCGACATAATGATTCTCTTTTATAAAGGACAATCAATGTATAAAATGTATATTGAGGATAAAAGTATTCCGATTAGGAACATGATTTCTTGTGCAACAGACGGACCACCACATATGACAGGTTGCAGTACTGGTTTAGTGGCAGTTATGGGAAAAAGAAATTTCAAGTCTGTTTGCAATCCATCGTCAATGTCTTGCAGGCCAAAATCTCAGCCAACTACTTTCTTGATACAGGAAATGTAGAAACAAAACATTGGGAGAAATTTTTATCAGTTTCCCTGCATGGAAAATATGGCATTCACTATCACAGGTGGTGATTTGCAATCACTGAAGAAGGATTTTCAGAATTGATTCAATGATTTGAACCATCTGGAAATTCTAGACTGGGTAATTAACCCATTTCTTTGCAAGCTGGAAGAACAGGAAGAGGGCTTGCAAAAAGAAATTATCGGAATTCTGAATGATGAAGAAGCAAAAATGCTTTTCAAAAATATCAGCTCTTGTGCTGTATGGTTATACCATGATGCGAAGTTTCCTGGTGTTTGGAGATGAGCCAAACTGCTCTTCATTGTATTTCCACCCTCCTACCTTGTTGAAAGAGACTTCAGTGCAGTGAACCACATACTCACAGAAAACAAAAACAGAAACCACTTGGACATTGTTAGGCGTGGGGATTTAAGGATTTTGCTGTCACAACTTGAGCCAGATATTTCAAATCTTTCTAAAAACCATGAAGCTCAACGGACACATTGATATCGAAGTTGCTGTACCACTCAGAGTTTCTGAGTAAGCTCGGTTTAAAGATAAAAACATTAAAGCAGAATACTTTTTCTCATGTTGGCATATAGTAAACATGTTTTTTACACTCTAGGGACCAGGAAAGTATATTATACCTAAGAGGAACGTTGGTAAGTATGAAAGTGCTTTAGGAGGGCGTTAGGCTAAAAAAGGTTAGGAAACATTGACTTAGATTATCCATAAGAGAATTTTTCGTGCTTCTCTCACCTGAATATTTAGTACATTAAGACAACTCGCTCTCTTGCCGGCAGCTTCGCTCCGTCGGAACCTAGCGTCGAGAGTCAACCGAAAGGGGGATTTACTGCTGATATTCTCTCTCCCGGCATTTCCGTGTTGTGCTGTTATTGGTGTAGAAAAACTGTGTGCGCTGATTGGTTGAGTGTGAGAGTGTAAGAAAAAGTTTGGTTGTAGCGTTCATTTGTTGTGTTTTCGTTTGTTCAGTTTTAAATTTTGGATGCGGCTACTTTTATATCTTGTGTTTGGTCGCCTAACACGGGTCACAAAGGATCCCCCCCCCACCCCCCCAACCGCCTATCTCTTGGTTTTGACGGCCTTTTTTTTCGCTTTTGTAAGAGCCGTTCGCTCGCGCCAGCGGTAACAGAGGCGCTTAGCTTGTTTTCGACGAAAAAGCGAGCCGATAATTAGATAGTGGGGAAGTTGTTGCAAGCCTAACATGGCGGGACCAAGAGTCCCTTCGCGATATAGTTTTCGGGTGGAGGATGCTCATCGATCAGGGGACGCAGATCTAGAAAGTCCCAGCACACGCTAGTCGTTCGGCATTATCTGGCACATAGGAAATAAAGTAGTAGGATAAACAGTAGTTTACTTTTAAGAATTTAAACAAATACACCACCAATCTTCAATAGTTCTTCCTACCCCCACCACCGGAAGTATAATAATGTAGCCTCTGCAAGTATTCATATGCGAGAAATGTCAGCCAATTCAACAGCTCGGGAACAAGGTTTGGTTGAACGTGAGAAGGGGGTTGCTTACCTGTGATGTTGTAGAGAATTGGCAGATGTCCTACAGGGAGGTACTGTGCACCCCAGGAGAACCACGGGTTGAGAATCCAGAACAGAAAGAGAGGTAGGTGACAGTGGGAAGGAAGCGCAGTGTACGAGGTGCACATTGTCCGGGGGCATCATCTCCAGACCTGGAAGTGCTCAACCATTTTGAATATCTAGCAATGCTAGACAATCAACATGAAGCCCCTGAGATGGCAGGCAGGACAGCGGAGTCCCACAGGCCCTTAATCCCAAACCAAACCCTGGTGAAAACGAAGAGTTGATAGGATGGGAATCAATTGTCAGCTGGGTTAAGAATCAGATGTGTACTAACAAGGATTCTTGTGTGGTGTGTTGCCTACCTGGATCACAAGTAACAGACCTCTCTGGATAAGTAGATAAGCTCCTGGCCAGAGCTGGAATGGATCCTTCCCCATGTCATTGTCCACATTGCAGCAAATGATATGGGGAAGGGCAGGCAAATTTAAAGAGTGAGGTGAGAACTTAGGGACAGAACTGACATGGTGGTCTTCTCAGAAGTTCTTCCTATTTAATGGCAGGTGAAATGGAGGAAATTAGAAGATTTAATGTGTGGCTCAAATCATGATGTATGTCAGAAGGGCATAGGTTTATGGGATATTGGGGCGCCATTTGAAGCAAATGGAATCTGTACCGATGGGATGGGTTGCATTTGAACCGGAGGGGCACTAATGTACTGGGTAGGCTTATGCTTCAGTGAATTGAGGACTGCTTCAACTAGGAAATGGGGTGGGACTGGTGCATTCCCTGGGAAATGTTTCACTGCTAATGTAATGTGTTTTTTTTTCTGTATCATCAATGTTTGGGTTATAGCTACAGATAAGGAGGGCTTTGGAATGTCCACCGTCCAATGAAGTGAGTGTTTTTTCCCCTGATGTGTGCCTGCGACCAAGGTGATCTGGATCTTTTGTTTGGCGGAAGATGAAGAGAGAAGATGCCAGAAAGGAGAGGTCATAGCTACTAGGAAGGAGTCGACTTGGAATGGGGCCAGGAGTCGATGAACCCTGGGAAATTTGATGGAGGACCAGTAGAAGGGAAGGAACAGGAGGTTTTGCACCGCAGATTTCAGACATTTGGCGGGGCCAGAGACTGTCTTCCCTAGACTAATGCCACCGGCTGAACCTGAGGGATACAATTGTGGGGGCTCGTCCAGGATTGATTTTGTTGGATGCCCTGAGCATTGAACCAGTGGTTTGTGAGTTTAAGTCAGTGCTGAACTATTGTCCAGTAAAGTGAGTACCATCCGTGGGTATGGCTGCTGCCAGGGTTGAGCGGTGGTGTGCATTCACGAGGTTACTGATAACGAGTGCATGCGTGTCAAGTGGGGTAGATATTTGTACCCCTGAAGAATTGTTAATTCGATTTTGAAGTACTATGAAAGCTGTAGGCAAAGTTACGATTGTGGGCCAGAGATTTGATAAAATGGCTGGCACAGACTTTGTTTTAGTTCAGACTACCGCTGACGACACAGCAGTGGAACTGTCGGATACTATTGGGGTCTCAGGAGAGGAGTGCCGTGGGCTGTCCATACTCTCCAGGAGGTGAAGAGTGTAGTAGAGCGGGCTGAATCGCAAGTCGAGTCCCCCGTAGCTGGGGTCGGAGACTTCAAAGACTGGGTTCTCTCCTTTCTGAGGAGTAAGGGGGAAGAGGAATATGAGACTTGGGCAGAGCAGACCGCTCAGTTGTTATATAGGTGGCAGTGCTCTGATAATGTAAAAAGACAGAGATTGTTTGAGAGTTTGAGCGGGTGGGCTGCCGACGTTTTGAGAACCGTAAAGTCCCAGTACCCTGTTACCACTGTTGCTGCTTACATGCAAGCACTGGAAAATGCGTTTGGGATGACAGGAAGCCCAAAGGAGCTCATGATGGGGTTTCAGAACATGCGCCAGGAGAAGGAGGAGAACACGTCGAAGGTGCGGGAGGGCTCCATCAGCACGGTACAGTCCTCGGTAGTAGCCCCTTGTGTTGAAGTGACCACGGAGAGTACAACCCGGGGTGTGGTAAAAGAGATCATGGCAGAGTTGAGAACTGAGATGTCCCAGTTTTTATCAGTGGGTGTGCCACCCGTATGATGGAACTGATGGAGAGGCGGACCACCTCAGGGGATGGACGATGCAGAAGGCTGTAGGTGGCCAGTATTCTGCGAGAAGGGACCGACTAGTAATAGATTAAGGATGGCCTGTATAAATGCAAAACGCACTAAGAATAAAATAAATGAGCTCATAGTATGTGTATAAGTATGACATAATAGCAATAACTGAAACCTGGCTGACCTCAAAGGATGCTGATGCATATAGTATTCAAGGATATACTGTACTTAGTAAAGATAGGCAAGATCGTAAAGGTGGAGGAGCAGTCATATATGTAAGAGAGAATTTAAACATGAGGCAGCTTATGATAGATGAATCAAAACCATTACCATTACCATTATATTTTATTGTCACCAAACAATTGATACTAGAGCGTACAGTCAACACAGTGATATTTGATTCTGCGCTTCGCACTCCCTGAAGTACAAATCAAAGTAAATATAACAAAAATTCGAAATAAATCATAATTAGAAAATTGAAAGGGAAAGTAAGGTAGTCCAAGTCAGGTCCAGATATTTGGAAGGTACAGCCCAGATCCGGGTCAGGATCTGTTCAGCAGTCTTATCACAGTTGGAAAGAAGCTGTTCCCAAATCTGGCTGTATGAATCTTCATGCTCATGAACCTTCTCCCGGAGGGAAGTAGAACAAAAAGCGTGTAGGCTGGGTGAGTCTTGTCCTTGATTATCCTGGCAGCACTGCTCCGACAGTGTGTGGTGTAAAGTGAGTCCAAGGATGGAAGATTGGTTTGTGTGATGTGCTGGGCTATGTTCACAATCTTCTGCAGTTTCTTCTGGTCTTGGACAGGACAACTTCCATACCAGGTTGTGATGCACCCTAGAAGAATGCTTTCTATGGTGCATCTATAAAAATTAGTGAGGAATTTAGGGAACAGGCCAAATTTCGTCAGCTTTCTCAGGAAGTAAAGGCGCTGGTGGGCCTTCTTGGCAGGGGACTCTGCTTGGTGAGACCAAGTCAGGTCATTTGTGATCTTCACCCCAAGGAACTTAAAGCTTTTGACCTGTTCCACCTGCGCACCACCGATGTAGATGGGGTCATGCGGTGCGCTACTCCTTCTGAAGTCAACAACCAATTCCTTTGTCTTGCTGACATTGAGGGATAGGGTATTGTCTTCGCACCATGCCAACAGGTTCTTAATTTCCTCTCTGTACTCAGACTCATCATTACCCAAGATGTGGCCTGCAATTGTGGTGTCATCAGCAAACTTAACTATTGAGTTTGATGGAAATTTGGCTACACAATCATGGGTGTACAGTGAGTACAGCAGGGGGCTGAGTACACAGCCTTGTGGGGCACTGGTGCTCAGAGTGATTGTAGAGGAGAGCTTGTCCCCTATTTTTACAGCCTGGGTCCTGTCTGTGAGGAAGTTGAAGATTCAGCTGCAGATCTGAGTGCTGAGACCCAGTTTCCAGAACTTAGGAATCAGTTTATTTGGAAGATTGGTATTAAAAGCAGAGCTGTAGTCAATGAAAAGGAGCCTTACATATGGGTCTTTATTCTCCAGGTGTTCTAAGGAGGAATGTAGTGCCAGAGAGATGGCATCTGCCGTTGACCTGTTGCTCCGGTAGGCGAGTTGCAAAGCATCGAGGTTGATTGGTAGGTTATGGCTGATGTGTGCCATAACCAATCGCTCGAAGCATTTCATAGCAATTGATGTTAGAGCCACAGGTCGGTAGTCATTCAGGCATGCCACCTTGCTTTTCTTCGGCACCGGGATTATCGTTGCTTTCTTAAAATACGAGGGGATCTTAGACTGAAGCAGGGAGCAGTTGAAGATGTCATCAAACACTCCAGCTAGCTCGCTTGCACAGGCCCAGAGAACCCGTCCTGGGATGCCATCTGGGCCCGTTGCCTTCCTTGGATTTATCTTCAGGAAGGCTCTTCTAATGTCTTCCTCGATGATGATGAATCTTGATGCCACCATGTCTGGTTCACCCGGAGGGGGCGGGTTGCTCCTCTTCTGTTCGAATCTTGCGTAGAATACGTTAAGTTCATCAGGAAGAGAAGCGCTACAGTTATTGATATTCCCAGCCTTTTCTTTGCGCCCAGTGATCTCTCAGTGAAGACATCTGGGGGAGAATTGAAAGCTGTAAGGGTAAAGGGATAACATTGGGTATATGTTATAGATGCCCAAATGCTGATAGTGATTTTAGTAAACAACTCTATCTGCTGTGTGCATACATTTACTGATGCCTCTGGACACATCTTCAGTGATGTTCCTGGAATCATCGGGTGTTTCAGGTCTTTCAACATCATACACACTCCTCCAGGTGACCCAGCCAGGGCTGATCAGACCCCAGGTTATGTCCAGCTGGCTAGCTACTTATGACTCCATGGCTCCCCTTTTTTGAGTGACGCCCATCTTGAGGCCCTCTCTGTTGCATTGGTGGTATTGTTCTCTCCTCTTCCCCTCTACCTCGATGCCCAAATTGCTGAAGGCTCTTGCTAAGGAACGGGCTGCAAATCCCCTACAACCGACTTCCACTGGGAGACACCTCACTCTCCATCCAGCCTGCTGGCAGTTGCTGCCAAGCGATCTTCCCATGGGTCTGTCAGCTCCAGCATCACCACCTGCTTCATAGACTCAGGCACAAGGACAATGTCTGGTGTCAGGGTGGTGGCAGAATAGTAAAAAAAGAAAATTCTGTGAATGATGTTATGGAGATTTAAATTTCGCAAAAATTGAGTGGGAGAACACAGGGATTACAGGAAAGTGAATTCATTGAGTTATTGAAAGTTAGTTTTTTTGACCCAGTATGCCAATGCTCCAACAAAAGGAGAGGCCTGTCTTGATTTGCTATTCTATAACAATCAGGATAGAATTTTGAGTACAGAAGTTGTTGAGCCTTTAGGGACAATTGATCATAATATTATTAGTCTCAAGTTTTTCGGGAGGGTATATCATTAGCAACGAAAGCCATTAAATTGAATTTCAGAAAGGCAAAGTGTGTGCAGATGTGACAAAGCCTTCAGAAGGTAAACTGGCAGGAAGTGTTGATGTTGAGTCAGTTGAGAAACAATGCGGTCAATTTAGAGAGATAATACATGCAGTGCAGGGAATGTTCACACCCAAGGTCAGAAGAAACAATAAAAACAATAGATCAACTACATGGATGATTAAAAATTATTGAAGAAAAGACAGTTATAGAAGGAATAGAAAAAATATAGTAATGATGTTAATTGCAGGGCATATGAAAATATGAGAGCTATGGTCAAGAGAGAAATCCAAATTGTCAAAAGGAAGGCTGAGAAACATATTGCTGACAATGCTGAAGTTACCTGAAGGGATTTTTTTTTCAATATTTGTAGTAAAAGAAATGTCAAGGGGGAAATTAAGTGCATTAGGAATAATAGTGGAGTGATGCATTATGCAGAGAAGGACGTAGCAGATTCTCTTAACTCATATTTTGTGGAAGTACTCACCTGAAAAGTTATTCACAATATGCCAGTTAGGATAGAAAAAAATGTTGTTTTAAGTGACTTGGAGATCTTAGAAAGTGAGATCTTACTTCAACTGAAAAGGCTGAAACTTAATAAATCTCCAGGGCCAGACAACATATATCCAAGGGTACTTAAAGAGGTTTGTGATTATATGTACAAAGCTCTACCACATATTTTTCAAAAAACAGCGAAGACTGGTTAAATCCCTAAGGACCAGAAATGGGATAACTATAAACCAGTAAGGTTAACGTGTATCGTAGGTAGAATAATGGAAATAATAACAATGAATGAGTTGGGAAAGCAGATAATAAGAACAAGCATGTTAGCAGAAATCCAGCATGGGTTCAGAAAAGGAAAATCATGTTTTACCAATACACTGAACTTCTATGAAGATACAATTAAAGTTTATGACAACAATAGAGCAGTTGATATATTTACTTTGACTTTCAAAAGGCTTTTCGGGGGTTAATAATCAAATTACAGGAGATAGGGCTTCAGGATAAGGTATGCGAATGGGCACAGAATTGGCTCAAAAACAGAAAACAAGGTACGGTGAGAGGATCATTTTCACAACTAAAAGACGATAAAAGTAGGATTCCGCAGGACCAGTTTTGGGGTCACTGCTGTTTTTAATTTACAGTAATGATTTGGAGAAACATAAAAAATAAACTAGTAGGGTTTGCCAATTACACAAAATTATTTGCCATTGATCACGTTCAGGCAGGAGAATCAATTCAGTTAGATGTAATCAAAATCCAGATGTCAGCAGTTAAATGGCAGATGAAATTTAAGGTATGACAAACACGAGGAAATCTGCAGATGCTGGAAATTCAAACAACAACACACACAAAATGCTGGTGGAACACAGCAGGCCAGGAAGCATCTATAGGGAGAAGCGCTGTCGACGTTTTGGGTCCTGACGAAGGGTCTCGGCCCGAAACGTCGACAGCGCTTCTCCCTATAGATGCTGCCTGGCCTGCTGTGTTCCACCAGCATTTTGTGTGTGTTGTTGTTTAAGGTATGACATATAGGAAGTAGAAGTATTGGATATAAATGTACAATGGGGGTCTTGAGTTAGAAAATGCACGATATGAGAAGGATTTGGGCATCTTGGTAGACTCATCACTATCAACATCCAGACAATGCACAGAAGTGATTACGAAGGCTAATAGAATGTTAAGCTATATAATGCACTCAGTGGAGTTTCAAATCTCGAAATGTTCTCCTTAAGTTGCTTTTGAGGCCACTCCTGGAATATGGTGTACAATTTTGATCTCTGTATTGTGTGAGGGATGTGAGGACACTGGACATCGTTCAGAGAATGGCAACTGGACTCATTCCAGGTCTGAAGATTATGAACTATGAAGAAAAATTGAAATAATTAAATCTTTTCAACCTAAGTAGATGCAGAATGAGAGGAGACATGATAGAAGCGTTCAAAAATCATTATGTGTATAAGTAAGGTGGATCCAGCTACTCTTCAAAATTAATCTATCATCAAGGTCACGGGGCCATAGGTAGAGACTGGTTGAAGGGAGATTTCAGACATCATCAGGAAACATTTCTTTACACAGTGAGTAATCACTTAGAGACGTTCAAATCTAAAGGATAGTTATTTCAAAACACTATGTGAACAGGCTTTGGGTTGAATGGCCTGATTTTGTCAAAAACTTTCTAATGATCTAATGTCTGATTCTTAGTCCCTCATGGTATTCAGTTACACTTCGTATTTGGACCTCACGCCGACTTCTGACACCATGTTACGTTTGTTCTTTAAGAAAGGCAAATCTTGCATGGGTTTAAACACTAACAGATTTATTGACTGGAGACCATCATGGCATCTAGCTCTACAGTTTTGGCCCATGCCCCCAGTCCACCAACATCACCTCTGGTTCTGGGTGAACCGCCTGCATTGCCACTGGGATCTGAAGTTCTACATGTACACATATAATAACATGCCGCTCTACCAGAGTTCTCAGCACTAGTGGCACTGATCCAGGCCTTAATTAAGGGAGGGAATTCCCCTCTGGAGGATGTATGATGGGGGCCAGATGAGGAAAAGGGTACAGTGATCACAAAAGCCCTTGTTTCTGCATCAGCACTTGTGTTACCAGATGCGGTTCATCCCTTTCACCTCCACTGGAGCAATCAGGGAGGGAATTACAACACAGTGGTGATGCAGAGGAATTTTTTATTAGATGGGTCTCAGAGGTACATACTGTAGAAGGGAAGCCATGGACTGGATGGGATGTGGTGAAGGAAACGTGAGAAATTAGCTGTAGGAGAATTGCTAGGAGGCTCGTCAGCTCAGGTGCAGTCAGGTGGCCCTGACAAAAGCACTCTGCTACTGTAAAGGCAGACAAGTAAATATATATACAGGCAGCAGGTATTCCTTTGGGGTGGTGCATGATTATCTGATGGTGTGGGCACGACGAGGATTTGTAACATCAACAGGGGCAGGTATTCAGTATGAGCACCTAATACAAGAACTGCTTGAAGCCATGAGGCTGACAGCAGGACTTGAACTGATTAAAGGGTCACCAGAAAGGGGAGAGTAAGGAGCAGAAAGGAAATGAGTGGGCAGACATCAGTGTGAAGGTGGCAGCAGTCAAACATGTAGCAGCTGAAATTGCAAGGGTGCAGGAAGGAACTTCTGAAGGCAGTTTAGTAAACTTACACAAAGAGGTGAAAGCAGAGGAGAAAGGGAGCAAAGGAAGGTTCACATGGGAGCTGGACTTATGGGGAAGCAGGAATCGTGCTGGATACTAGTGAAGTTATATCAAGGGGTGTTGCATCAGGGAAGGCAGAGTAGGGTCATGATATTCTGGCAGGACTGGTGTTGGCTAGAGATGGATGGGGATATTGAGAAATTCTGTTGCTGTTGTATATTTGTGCTCAGCATAACCCTGTGGAGGGCATAAAAGCGAGGCTAGCAAACCAGCTACTGCTGGGGTGGCCCTGGCAAAACATCCAGATGGACTTCATGGGGTCCTTGTCAAAAAGCAGGGAGAGCAGACACTGTCTGATGATCATGGATCACTTCACCCGGTGGGTAGAGGCTTTACCAAAAAAGGAATGCACTGTCAGCCTTCCTCTAACCATGTGTATTATACTTATAAACTGTGACATGAAGGCTGCAGTTACTGTACTCGGGTATTCTGTCAAAAACAGCCAAACTACAGAGAGGCGAGAATACATGAAGTCTACCACTGCATCACTACCTACCACTACAACTTACATTAAATCCTTGATACTTAACTGTATTTTCAACGGAAGTTTGATGCACTGTTCTTGGTGAGTACACAACCTTTATTCCCACCAGAAATCTGCATAAGTAGTAGCATGTTAAAAATATTTATGACTTTAAAAAGAAACCATACTTTGTACTTATAACAATTTATATTTTTAACAAACTCATGTATTTGTCAGAGTATGTGTTTGTTCATCCGTACTTACTGGCAGAAAGCAGTATATCAGTTACAAACCAGTTACCTATATCAGTTAAAAATGGTTTACCATTTTCATTTTTAGTTGGCTATGCACATTCTACACAGTAAAATTTTTAAAAATTCCTTTTGATTGGATTCTGTTATCTGTGGAATTTCTATTATCTCAAGTATAAAGGTGATAGATTATTCAAAGGTGTCATCTTGTCATTGAAGCTACTGGATCGGTTTAATTTCTCTCATCTCTCATGGGCCTTTCTACTGAGTCTGTATCTTTTTTAAACTTAAAAATGAATATTAGCGAAGAATCACTGAATTAAAATTTCTTGCTGATTCCTGAACTCCATAAAGAACCAGGAATTGAAATCTACAGGGATCTAACAATACTGACACCTTTTCATCTAAGATAACACTTATTATAATTATTCAACATTTACTAATTTTGTATAAAGCCTACTCAAAAAATGGTATTGTTCTTAACAACATTTCTCTCTCTCTTTCACTCTCACAAACACACATGTATATACTTTTATTTTTTTATTTTTTACAACAGATAGCTACTGCAACAAAAAAAAACCATCAGCAATATTGCATTAAGTATCTTGGCCATGGTTTCATTCCATGCCCGCAGGACAAAGGATACCACTGTGAAAGTGTATGCCTACACTTTCAAATGATGAGATATGAAAAATTAGTTCAGTTGACTTTAAAAAACTTAAGCACCTAATGAAGACTGTCAGGTTTGGAGGGGCACAGACATAAATGAAAGTCACAAGTGGGCCATGAACAGAGAAAGGTTGAGAACCATTGGGGTAGGGCACTGGGGAGATTTACAGAGAGGGAGGTGTGACAGGGCTTGACGTGCTTATAGAGATATGGAGGAGTCTTAGCACCTGAGGGCATTATGTTACCTTCAGAGCGAGGGTTTGTCTGGGTGGTTACAATGATAGGAAGAAGAAAAGGGGCCTGAGAGAGTTACAGCGAAAGGGGACTGATGAGGTTACAGTGAAAGTTTTAAGGCAGGTCCTTATTTTCTTACCAGAGGTGGACTGCACTGAAGGTTTATTGGCTGATTCTGGGAATGGTAAGTCTCACACTTGAGAATTGACTTCATTTCCAAGACCTTATAGACTCAAGTTCAGAAAAGACTAATTTCTGACTGGGCATGACAGACGTTGTTATTAATTTCCAGGATCTTGACATTGATGGTTAAAAGATGGGTGGGCTGGGCCATTCCTTGATCTTCTGCCAATTTATCAGGTACACTTGTCTATTAATGCAAATAAAGTTCAAAATTTCAAAATACATTTAATATCAGAGTACGTATACAGTGTATCACCTGAAATTTGTCCTCTTCAGAGACATCCACAAAACAAAAATAAAGACCCATAGAATGATAGAAATATCAACCCCGCAACTCCCCTCCCACTCCATTCACACAAACAGCAGCAAAATAATTGAAACTTCCCTCCCACAACCAACAGCACCAGCAGAAGCACCGACACCCCTAGTCCGTCTACTATACAAGCAGTAGCTGAAGTACCCAAAGAGTCCTTGGATCCAGATTCCATCAAACTACAATTAACAAGCCAGAACTTCAGTATCTCAGACAGGCTCACTCTCCAGTGAGGGAGAGAGAGAGAGAGAGGTTGCTCCTGCAACAACGAGAGTAGAGAAAGGCAACTCACTGTTCCGATGTTACAGTCTTCCTCGTTGCTACTCCAAAACCCCCGTTTCAAGAGAGAGAGAGGGATACTCGAGAACAGGGACCTTTCTCTGACAGCAGCTGGCTGTCAGCAAAGACACCATCTGCTGTCACCGGGTTCCAGTCTCAATGTTGCAGTCTTCCACGACATTTCAATCACTGAATCAGTGGGGAACCAGGCCACCAATGGGGCTGAACACTGATTTCGAACCTCCCAGACCTAATGGGTCAAGTTTTCCAGTCAGTTCCTGGGGAAACTGAAGCCCTTGTCTGCACAGTTGGTCTGGAAACCCACATCTTGCGAAGAATATCTAAACAACCAATTATGTGGCAGCAGCTCAATGCTTAAAAGCATGCGGACATGGTCAAGAGAATGGTCAGACGTGGTCAAGTTGTTGTTCAGCGAAAATGTCAGAAATGTGAACTAATATAAAACACTTTTACCAAAGAATGCTTATGCTTGTTGGTGCCAGACAGAATGATTTCAGTGTGTCAGAAACTGCTGATCTCCTAGGCTTTTCACACACAACAGTCTCTAGAATTTAAAGGGAATGTTATTTTGAATGGCAGTTCTGTGGCCAGAAATTTTTTAAGCAAAATACACTTTATTCAAAAATAAAATTATTTACAATAAACCATTCAACGACATTCAATCTGTTACAGTTGTTTCCTCTACATTCTGTACATTTCCACACTTTCAGCCACTCAGGTGGCACTATGTTGGTTCATCTTTAAATATTATTGTTGAGGGGTAAACTACCCGCCACCCTACTCCTCCCACTCCCATGGGAGAAGAACTCTTAAACTGTGGTCCTTCCCCACCGGGCCCTTGTGGTGGCTGCACCAAGTTTCAGTGCGTCCCTCAGCACGTACTCCTGCAGCCGAGAATGTGCCAGTCGGCAGCAATCCCCCACAGACATCTCCATGTGCTGGAAGACCATCAAGTTTCGGGCCGACCAAAGAGCGTCTTTCACCGAGCTGATGATCTGCCAGCAGCACCGGATGTTGGCCTCCGTGTGCGTCCCCGGGAACAGCCCGTAGATCAGAGAGTCCTCTGTTACGCAGCTGCTGGGGATGAACCTCGACACTGCCCCTTCCATCCTCCTCCACACCTTCTCCGCGAACCCACAGTGTGCAAAGAGATGGGTCACCGACTCCTCCTCACTGCAGTCCTCCCGTGGGCAGCGGGGTGTGGAGACGACGTTCCGGGCGTACAGGAGGGATCGGACTGGGAGGGCCCCTCTCACCACCAGCCAGGCGAGGTCTTGGTGCCTGTTGGTGAGGTCTTGGTGCCTGTTGGTGAGGTCTTGGTGCCTGTTGGTGAGGTCTGGCGATGAGGCATTTTGCCAGATGAACTGGACAGTCTGCTCAGGGAACCACCCCACTGTGTCCATCACGTCCTTCTCCTGCAGTGTCTGCAGGACCTTACGTGCTGACCACTGCCTGATGGCCCTGTGGTCAAAGGCGTTGACCCGGGATAACATTTCTACGAAGTACAGGCATGGCGGCAACGACCAGCTGACAGGGGTGTTGCGCGGGAGTGGGGCCAGACCCATCCTTCGTAGCCAGGGCGACAGGTAGAACCTGGGCACATTGTGGTACTTGGTGCCCCCGTACCTGGGTTCCACAGACAACCTGATGCAGCCACACACGAAGCTGGCTATCAGGGTGAGGGCGACATTGGGAACGTTTTTGCCCCCATTGTTCAGGGACTTGTGCATGGTGGTCCGTCTGTCCCGCTCCATCTTGGATCCCCAGACGAATCTGAAGACGGTTCGGGTGATTTCCGAGCTGAAGGAGCGGGGGACTGGCCGCACCTGCGCCAAGTACAGCAGCCCTGAGAGCACCTCACATCTGCTTACCAGGTTCTTTCCCGTTATCGAAAGGGAGTGCCCTCCCCACAGCCCCAGTTTCTGTTTCACCGCTCCTGCCAGTTCTCATTGCACGCCTCGGCCCCTCCGATCCACATTCCCCAACCCCTTCACGTGATCAGACCTGATGGTGAAGGGGACGCTGGATCGGTCGGGCCAGTTGCCGAAGAGCATGGCTTCACTCTTCGTGTGGTTGACCCTGGCCCCTGACGCCTGCTCGAACTGTTCGCAGATGCTGAACAGCCTGCGAACTGACCTCGGATCAGAGTAGAAGACGGTGACGTCGTCCATGTACAGGGAGGTCTTGACTTGGGTCCCACCACTGCGTGGTAGTGTCACCCCTCCTATGCCCTCATCCCTCCTGATGGCTTCTGCAAAGGGTGCTATGCAGCACACAAACAAGACAGGGGAGAGAGGGCAACTCTGCCTGAATCCAGACCTGATGGGGAAGCTGTCTGTTTCCCACCCGTTGACCTGGACTGCACTACAGATGTCTGTTTAGAGCAGTCTGATTCAATTCCGGATTCCCTCCCCATATCCCATTTTCGTCCACTATGCGATACCCTGTCAAAGGCTTTCTCCAGGTTCAAGCTGTCCAGGCAGGCGTCCATCCCCCTGTCCTGCACGTAGGCAACGATGGGCTCTCGGTACCATTAACTGTGGTGTTAACTGTTCAGGCTAACAAAATGGCCTCTCTGTATTGTTATAATGAAGTAGCTTCTCTGTAACGTTACTTAATGCTGTAATGGGTTTCTGTGTCTGGAATGTTTGGGTTATGACTGCAGATAAGGGGGGAACTAACCAATGGAGAATTGTTATGCTATTTTGTATGTGTAAGCTGAGCGGGAGTTCGCGGTCTTTTTCGGGAGGCGAGCGAGGAGGACGGACGTGTGAGGAGCGGACAGCGGTTCCAGGGTGGCGGATACTGGACGTCGGCGGTTCAGACGGTGGGCGAAGGGTCGGAAGGTCGTTGTGGATGGAACCGGATGCGTGAACTTCAACGTATTATGTGCACAAACTGATAAACTTACTGATTTGGCGCCTTTAGGTTATGTTTCTACTAACCCATCACTAAAAAATAACTATAAAGCTGCAATTATTTATTCACCTTTGGTGTGTTGTCTGGTATTTGTGTTGCGAGCGTGTACTGGGGGGGGGGGCATTACACCGTATTTACATCGAAGTATCGCACTATTGGCGGGGCGACGGCGGTTCACCCTAGGCGAACGGGGGGAAATTGGGGGCACGGATGCTACATTTGTGGGGTTTATCGTCCGGGATCTGAATTTGAATTTGTCAGATACGGTGTAATTTGCCACGGTTTAAACGAGGGGAGATGGATTTGGATAAGATTGAATTCTGGTCTGAGATCGAGGGATTACCGGTTAATCATGCCTGCGTGTTAAGTGGGGTGGATATGCGTACCTCAGACGAAGTGTTAATTCGATGTTTGAGTACGGTTGGAGCTATCGATAAGGTCAAAATCGTAAGCAGAACGATTGGTAAAATGGGAGATTTAGGCTCTGTGTTAGCGCAGATTGGTGCTGTCGTTGGGACTGTCACCGTCTATCGGTGACCTCAGTGACGCGGGGCCATGGGGCGCGCACATTGTCACGGAGGAAAGGTTTGAAGGGTCTGATGGGTCACCAGAGGAGTTGCCAGCCGCTGGACGCGGAGATTTTCGAGAGCGGGTCCTATCGTTTTTGAAGGATGAAGGAAGGGAGCGGTCAGATTTGGAAAATCTAATTAGTTTCCCTCTCCCACGGAAAGGGGAGGTTCGGAGTTGGCGTCAGCCATTAACACCTTGGTGAACAAAGCGGTGGGTCCTCGCCAGAAGTTAAGAATTTCCTCAGGGTGGACTCTCACCCTGAAGGGGAGGATGATCATAAGACCTGGATGGAACATGTCACTCGGCTGCTGGGTGAGTGGCAGTGTCCTGAGGAAGAGAAGCGGCAGAGATAGTTTGAGAGGGGTGGAAGCTGAAGTAGTAAAAGGCGTGAGAGGCACCTGGAAGAAGTATCTAGAAGCATTGGAGGAGTTTGGTCTGACGGGGGACACGGTGGAACTTTTAGGGGACCTTCAGAGCCTGCGTCAGGAGAAAGGGGAAAAACTTTCTGAGTATCTTTTCCGGGTAGAGCGAAGGCTAAATTGTTTGAGGCGACGAGGGTCATTTCGGAGACGGAGGTGAATCAGGTAAGGTTAGACCAGGTAGCCAGGGGCGCCCAGAGGCATGATGTGATTGCTACGAGTCTCCGGCAGTCCCGTAGATCGCGCCCCCGCCCAATCAGTTGCTCAGAGAGGTGAGGGAGGAGGAGGACGCAATGGAGTCGGAAGAGGGCTCTGTCAGTACAGTGCAGTCCTTCGTGGTAGCCCTTTGTAGCGAAGTAACTGGGACCAGCTCCAGTCGGGAGATAGTGAGGGGGGACGCGGCAGGTGGGGTCCCTCCGCGTGACGGCACTGGCAGAGAGGGCCCCTCAATGAAGGGACGGATTGCACAAAGGCCCGGGGGGAAGCCGAGGTCCCGCGAGACGAGGTGTGTGTTATAACTGTGGGGAAGAGGGCCACTTCAGGCGGGAATGTGACCGGCCGGGAGCCCCTCGGAGGGAGACTCCACGGGTGTCCCAGCAGGAAGTGGGTTCGATAAACTTAGAGGAGACCCAGTAAGGGAACAGCCTGGAATCTCTGGGAAAACACGTTCCCAGCAATGTGTCACGGGACCCCCGAGAGGAAAAGACCCTGTCCCAGAAGGATTGGTGGGACCCCTTTTCAGTGTGTTGATCCGGATAGAGGGAATAGATGCAAAAGCCATACTCGACATTGTGTCGTAGGTCACACTATTGTACCGTACAATACGCTAGAGGAACTCAGCAGGTCGGGCAGCATCGGTGGAAACAAGCAGTCAACGTTTCGGGTCGAGACCCTTCGTCAGGACTGGAGGGAGGGGGCAGGGGCCCTATAAAGAAGATGGCGGGAGAGTGGGAAGGAGAAGGCTGGTAGCTGCCAGGTGAATAGCCAGTAAGAGGAAAGATCAAGGGGTGGGGGAGGGGACAGGCAGGAAAGCTGAAGAAGGAATGTAAGGGGAAAGCACTATGAAAAGCACTCGCCACACCATCCCGGTGACTGAAGACACCCCATTTCAAGAAAAATCGCGGCGACTGGCCCCTGCAGATGTGGAGGATGTGCTGCAGCATTTGTGTAAGTTGAAGGAAGCTGGGATCATTACGGAGTCCTGCAGCCCTTATGCGTCCGTGATAGTCATGGCCAGGAAGAAAAATGGGAAGATTCCTATGTGTGTGGATTATAGGACCCTGAATAGGCGCACAGTCGTTGACCAGTGTACAGTCCCCAGGGTCAAAGGTGCGCTGGCCTGTTTGAGTGGGGCGAAATGGTTCAGTGTGTTGGATTTGAGGAGTGGATATTACCAGATCCTGATGAGTGAGGCGGATAAGGAGAAGACGACCTTTATATGCCCTCTGGGATTTTACCAGTTCGAAAGGATGTCCCAGGGCATATCGGGGGCCCCTGCCACCTTCCAGAGGGTCATGGAGAAGACCTTGGGGAATATGAACTTGCTTGAAGTGCTGGTATATTTGGACGACCTGATAGTATTTGGATCCACCTTGGAAGAACATGAAGCGAGGCTAATGAAGGTGCTCAACCGGCTGAAGGATGAAGGGTTAAAACTTTCCCTGGACAAGTGCTAGTTTTGCCAGACGTCTGTTAGCTATGTTGGACATATAATCTCGCAGAATGAAGTAGTTACAGACCCAACTAAGATCGAAGCTGTGACCACCTGGCCGAGGCCCCAGACTGTGAGCGGTCTGCACTCGTTCTTGGGGTTCTGTGGATACTACCGGAGATTCATGAAGGGCTACGCAAAGGTGAGCCATCCCTCGAACCAGCTTTTGCGTGGCTACCCTCCACGGGGACAGAAAGGGAAAGGGAGGAGAGGATGGGAGGCTGGAGAATATTTCAACCCGGCAGAGCCCTTCGGAAAGAGATGGGGTGACCAATGTGAAGCGGCTTTTCAGTCACTGAAGGAGATGCTGACTCAGACGCCGGTGCTGGCTTTGCAGACTCCTGATTGCCCTATGTGCTACACACCAATGCCAGTCGGGACAGGTTAGGGGCCTAATAGCATCAGGATCAGGGCACCCTCCGAGAGGAACTATCCCACCTACAAGTCGGAGTTTCTGGCATTGAAATGGGCGGTGGTGGATAAGCTGAGTGACTATCTCTACGGGGCCAAGTTTGAGGTACAGACGGACAACAACCTGCTTACCCTCATCCTGACCTCGGTGAAACTGGACGCCACCGGTCATCAGTGGTTGGCCGCCCTGGCTGCATATGATTTTAGCCTGAAGAACCGGCTGGGGAGCCGGAATCTCGATGCGGACGCTTTGTCTCGACCGAGGCATGAGGACCTGGAGGAGGACTCAGTCTGGTTTGTGATGCCGCCGTTTGCTCCGATTGTTTGCATGGTGTGTGTATATGTATGTTTTATTTTCTTGTTCTCAGCGCAGTAGTTATGGCCTTTTTAAAAAAAAAATGTTTTCTTCAGTTTTCTTGCTTTGTGTCTGCCTGTAAGCAATCAAATCTCAAGGTGTATAATTTATACATTCTTTGATAATAAATGCTCTTTGAATCATTGAAATAGATACTGGTCTGGATCAGAACCAATAAGAAGATGTTGACGGTCAGTCAGATGATTAATAGCAAATGACACTGAAATGCAACATCTGATAAGGATTGAATATAAAAGCAGAGGCTTTCAAAGGCAAAACCGCGATAACTTTGAAGATTGACCATCACAGAACAAGGGTGAGAGACCTTACATGGAACACATGGAGAACTGATTGGGATTACAAGGAACACCTGTCCAACGTAGACCCTTTCTACTGTTTGGCTATTCAGGAGAGTCAGGAAAGTGAGTGTGTGTGCAAGCAGGCACTTGTTTGCTTGTTAGTTTTCATGTACTTGTTAGTTTAGACAATGAAGGTACTTGTTGGTAATCACAGATTCTCTCTGTGCCTCTCTGATCATTATTACAGGGGGTGATCCTTGTAATAGTGCAGACAGATGCAGACCAAAGATGAAGTATTCTAAAGGGAGGATGACACATCCTAGGCTGACAAGGGAAGTCAAGGACAGAATAAAAGTAAATGAGATGGCATATAATAAAAACTAGTGTGATTCTAGAGGACTGGGAAGCTTTTAAAAACTAATAGAAGGGAACTGAAGAAGCCATAAGGAGTGAAAAGATAAAATAGATAGATAGATAGATAGATACTTTATTCATCCCCATGGGGAAATTCAACTTTTTTTCCAATGTCCCATACACCTGTTGTAGCAAAACTAATTACATACAATACTTAACTCAGTAAAAAAAATATGATATGCATCTAAATCATCATCTCAAAAAGCATTAATAATAGCTTTAAAAAGTTCTTAAGTCCTGGCGGTAGAATTGTAAAGCCTAATGGCATTGGGGAGTATTGACCTCTTCATCCTGTCTGAGGAGCATTGCATCGATAGTAACCTGTCGCTGAAACTGCTTCTCTGTCTCTGGATGGTGCTATGTAGAGGATGTTCAGAGTTATCCATAATTGACCGTAGCCTACTCAGCGCCCTTCGCTCAGCTACCGATGTTAAACTCTCCAGTACTTTGCCCACGACAGAGCCCGCCTTCCTTACCAGCTTATTAAGACGTGAGGTGTCCCTCTTCTTAATGTTTCCTCCCCAACACGCCACCACAAAGAAGAGGGCGCTCTCCACAACTGACCTATAGAACATCTTCAGCATCTCACTACAGACATTGAATGACGCCAACCTTCTTAGGAAGTACATTCGACTCTGTGCCTTCCTGCACAAGGCATCTGTGTTAGCAGTCCAGTCTAGCTTCTCGTCTAACTGTACTCCCAGATACTTGTAGGTCTTAACCTGCTCCACACATTCTCCATTAATGATCACTGGCTCCATATGAGGCCTAGATCTCCTAAAGTCCACCACCATCTCCTTGGTCTTGGTGATATTGAGACGCAGGTAGTTTGAGTTGCACCATATCACAAAGTCCTGTATCAGTTTCCTATACTCCTCCTCCTGTCCATTCCTGACACACCCCACTATGGCAGTGTCATCAGCGAACTTCTGCACATGGCAGGACTCTGAGTTATATTGGAAGTCTGATGTGTACAGGGTGAACAGGACTGGAGAGAGTACGGTTCCCTGCGGCGCCCCTGTGCTGCTGACCACCGTGTCAGACCTACAGTCTCCCAACCGCACATACTGAGGTCTATCTGTCAAGTAGTCCACTATCCAATCCACCATGTGAGAGTCTACTCCCATCTCCGTTAGTTTGTGCCTTAAGATCTTGGGCTGGATGGTGTTAAAGGCACTAGAGAAGTCAAGGAATGTAATCCTCACAACACAACTGACCCCCTCTAGGTGAGAGAGTGATTTGTGCAGCAAATACGTGATAGCATCCTCCACTCCCACCTTCTCCTTATACACAAACTGAAGAGGATCCTGGGCGTGCCTAGTTTGTGGCCTCAGATTCTGTATTATCAGCCGCTCCATGGTCTTCATCACGTGCGATGTCAAGGCAACTGGTCTGAAGTCATTCAACTCCTTTTGTTGTGGTTTCTTCGGTACCGGGACAATACAGGACAATAATATGAAGGTAAGCTAGCCAATAATATAAAAGGGGATATCAATTTTTTTCACATATACTGTATAAAGAGTAAAAGAGAGCAGAGAGTGGATATCGGACCACTGGAAAACGACACTGAGGACGTAGTAATGGGATCAAAGAAATGATGGACAGATTTACCAAATGCTTTGTGTCTGTCTTCACTGTGCTAGAAATTGGAGAGTGTCGGTGGCAGAAATGTGTGTAGTTGCTATTAATTAGGAGATATTGCTTGAGAAGCTGAAAGGTCTGTAGGTGCATCAGTCACCTGGACCAGATGGATGACAGCTCAGTGTTCTGAAAGAGGTAGCTGAAGAGATTGTGGAGATAATTGTAATGATCCGATGACTAATGGTGATCTGCACAGGTTGAGGTTGGGACTGCTTCTTTTCAAGTTATATGTCAATGATTTGGATGACGGAATTGCTGGTTTTGTGGCTAAGTTTGCAGAAAATACAAAGATAAGTGGAGGGCTGGTTGAAATGAGGAAGGAAGGGAGTTTGCAGAAAGACTTAGATGAGAGAAATGGGCAAAGTACAAACCCCATTTCCAGAAAAGTTGGGATATTTTCCAAAATGCAATAAAAACAAAAATCTGTGATATGTTAATTCACGTGAACCTTTATTTAACTGACAAAATTACAAAGAAAAGATTTTCAATAGTTTTACTGACCAACTTAATTGTATTTTGTAAATATACACAAATTTAAAATTTGATGGCTGCAAAACACTCAACAAAAGTTGGGACAGAGGCATGTTTACCATTGTGTTACATCACCTTTCCTTTTAATAGCACTTTTTAATCGTTTTGGAACTGAGGATACTAATTGTAGTAGATTTGCAATTGGAAATTTTGTCCATTCTTGCTTGATAGAAGACTTTCAGCTGCTCAACAGTCCGTGGTCTCCGTTGTCTGATTCTCCTCTTCATGATGCGCCATACATTTTCAATAGGAGATAGATCTGGACTGGCAGCAGGCCAGTCAAGCACATGCTCTCTGTGTCTACAAAGCCATGCTGTTGTAGCCCGTGCAGAATGTGGTCTGGCATTGTCCTGCTGAAATAAGCATGGACATCCCGGGAAGAGACGTCGCCTTGATGGCAACATATGTCTCTCTAAAATCCTAATATACGCCTCAGAGTCAATGGTACCTTCACATTCATGCAACTCACCCATGCTGTGGGCACAGATGCACCCCCATACCATCACATTTGCTGGCTTTTGCACCTTTCGCTGATAACAATCGGGATGGTCATTTTCATCTTTGGCACGGAGAACTCGACGCCCGTTTTTTCGAAAACTAGCTGAAATGTGGACTCATCTGACCGCAGCACATGGTACCACAGTCTTTCGGACCATCTGAGATGAGCTCGGGCCCAGAGAACTCGCCAGTGTTTCTGCATAGAGTTGATGTATGGCTTCCTCCTTGCGTAATACAGTTACAAGTTGCATTTCTGGATCCAGCGATGGACTGCGTTAAGTGACAATGGTTTTCTGAAGTACTTCCGAGCCCAGGTGGCTATAATTGTCACAGTAGCATGACGGTTTCTTAGGCAGTGCCGCCTGAGGGCTCGAAGATCACGCGCATTCAACAGTGGTTTCCGACCTTGCCCTTTACGCATTGAGATGCCTCTGAATTCTCTGAATCTTTTCGCAATATTATGTACTGTAGATGATGAAAGACCTAAATTTTCTGCAACCTTGCGTTGGGAAATGTTCCGTTTGATCTGACTAACAATTCTCTCACTAATTTTGGCACAAAGGGGTGAGCCACGACCCATCCTTGCTAGCAAAGACTGAGCCTTTGATGGACGCTACTTTTATACCCAGTCATGGTACCTCACCTGCTACCAATTAGCCTGCTTAATGTGGAGTCTTCCAAACCGGTGTTACTTGAATATTTTGTGCACTTCTCAATCTTATTTTAACTCTGTCCCAACTTTTGTTGAGTGCATTGCAGCCATCAAATTCTAAATTTGTGTATATTTACAAAATACAATTAAGTTGGTCAGTAAAACTATTGAAAATCTTTTCTTTGTACTTTTGTCAGTTAAATAAAGGTTCACGTGAATTAACACATCACAGATTTTTATTTTTGTTGCATTTTGGAAAATATCCCAACTTTTCTGGAAATGGGGTTTGTATTGGCAGATGGAATATAGTGCTGGGAAGTATATGGTCACGCATTTCGGTTTGTTTCATGGTTATCTGGAGAATAAGAATCTCAGAGTTGAAGCCTTGAAACAATAATCTCTTATCTTGCCTACAAAGATATGGCCATCATATTCTTCTACTCCCGGAATGTCCTAAATGTAATAGAGAGCAACTTTTTGCTTCGTAGCAAACCTTTATTAAAGTTTCATAGATTTACCAGTATATACAAACTGCTAGTATTTAAATCCACACTTCCATGTGGTGGGATGAGGATCCAATATCTACGTTCATCCACACATATATATCCTGATACTTATTATTGCAGTTACATTGATTTGGCTAATTGGAAAGATTACTGATTTATTGATGCATTTATGTTGTGGTTAAATGTAGCATCTACGTTACTTAACAAATCTATCAGCTAAAACTATTCACTCAACTTATATACAGCAATAACCTGCTGGAGGAACTCAGTGGGTCAAACAGCATCTGTGGTAGGAAAGGAATTGTCTACATTTTGGGTTGACACTCTGTGCTGAGGACACCTCCATCAGTTCTAATACATGATCTTGACCCAGCACCAATA
Source organism: Hemitrygon akajei (assembly GCF_048418815.1). Taxonomy (NCBI): domain Eukaryota; kingdom Metazoa; phylum Chordata; class Chondrichthyes; order Myliobatiformes; family Dasyatidae; genus Hemitrygon; species Hemitrygon akajei. Next base: position 28,324,376 of record NC_133154.1, read on the forward strand.
ATCCCTTCTCCCCCATCCCCACGAACAGATGCTACTCAACCCACTAAAAATTCCTCCATCTTCCCTCTTGTTCCAGATTCCAGCACCTGCAGTATCACGTATCTCTGCTGAATGTTCATCCATTCTCGCATTTCAGCTTCCAGTTGTTCGTTGCTGGTGGTAAGAATGTAGCAGCCAGAGGGAGATGACAAGTTCCCCATCAGGCTCTGGGAGGAAACTCTGCTGGTGAGACAGGGATCCACAGAACACAGAGCAGAGTGGAGGAAGGCCACATTATCAACACAGGGTCAGTATTGAATAGAGCTGACCGCTGACCCAGAACACTGAACCAGCAGTTAAGGACGATGTGGGAGCTGACATTCTGTGCCAGGGAGAGTTTGATGAATGATAAACACAGCTCCTTATAATTGATAGTTCAGGTAATTGTGGTACAGTGTGGACAGGCATATCAGAGGATTGAAAACACATGGATAAGAAATGGATATGAGCGAGCTTTATGTCCATGGGCTGTGGGAAGGTATTCAGTGGTTGGGGTGGAGGAAATAGCTGGTGTGGGAGAATGTAGATAGGTTCTGGGAGGGAATTCTATGGGGGGGGGGGGAAGAGTGGCCGTGGGCTACAGGAGAGTATTCAGTAGGTGCGGAAATGCTGGTGATGGGGGAGTATCTGTGGGCTGCAGGAGGGGATTCAGTGTGTGGGGAGTGTTGCTAATTGAGAAGAGTCTGTGGGCTGTGTGAGGGGATACAGTAGGTAGGGGAGTTGGTGATGAGGGAGACAGGCTGTGAGAGGATTCAATGAGTTGGGGGGGAAGAGTTGGTGATGACAGAGAGCGTACATGGAATGTGCAAAGTGATTCGGTGGGGGGTGGGGAGTTGGTAATTGGTGATATTGTGCATGAGCTGTGGGAGGAGATTTGATGGGGGGAGGAGTCAGTGATGGGAGAGAGTGTCTGTGGGGTGTGGGAGGGGATTTAGTGAGGGGGGGTGAGTGTGCATGGACTGTGGTAGGGGATTAAGTCAGTGAGGAGAGTGAGTCATGGGTGAGAGTGTCCGTCGGCTGTGTGAGGGGATTTAGTGAGTGGGACATAATTACACTGGCTCAGTCACATCCCTGGGGTTTTGAGATTCACCAGCTGGAATCTGGCCCCACTTCAAATGTTTCAGCATGTGCCTCTGATATCCGGCTAGGGATTGGATGTGGAATGTGTGTGGTGGACAATATTTGGGGTCCAGTTCATTGATCAGACTGTGGAGGGGAATGGTTGGAAGCTGCTGGGATGTCAGAGGATTGGTGTTGTGGTCACATTTCTAAATGTATGCATTTTTTGACTGCTTTCCTGCTATGGATACAATTTTGCCACAGCACCTACCACAGTTACCTGCTCTGAAATAATCTCCGCAGTCTCCTTATGAATTTCATGAAACTCCATTCTGTTGCTTCTTCATATTTCTTCTTCAGGTACTCGTACCTCTGTCGAGCCCTTTCTGCATCCTCGTTTCTGCCTTCAACTTTGTATTTCTTCATCTCACTCCCCATATGCTCCATGGCTTCCTTCAGCTCCTCCACGCTGCACATTTTACCATCGTCAAACCTCTTCTTGATCTGCTCCATGATCTCCTTATCCCTGCATTCCTCAAATGCCTTCCTCCTCTCCTCCATCTTCTCCCTCTCATGTTTCACTCTTGAGAGCTCCTCTTCCAAAGCTGACAAAAGGGGCAAAGGATGAATTGGTTAGTCCATGCAGAGAGTGGTGAAGGGGTAATTTCTCGAGGTGTGTGTGACAAGACATTGAGAGGGAGCTTTACTCACTGTTCAGCCTAAGAAAACACACAGAAAATGCTGGAGGAACTCAGCCAGTCAGGCTGCATCTATGGAAATGAATAGACAGTCAACGTTTCACCTGAGTCCGTATTTCAGGACTGAGGAGTAAGGTGTAAGATTCCAGAATAAAAAGGTGGGGAAAGGGGAAAGATACTAGTTGGAAGGTGATAAGTGAATGCAGGTGGTTAAAGAAGGTCAAGAGCAGGAGAGGAAACAATCTGATTGGCGAAGAGAGCGGACTATCGGAGAAGGGGAAGGAGGTGGAACCCAGGGGTTAGTAATAGGCAGGTGAGAAGAAGTAAATTGTCAGAGTGGAGAAAAGAGGAGGGAGTGGGAAAAATGTGTTTACCAAATCGATATTCATGTCATCAGGTTGGAGTCTTCCCAGATGGAATATAAGGTGTTGTTCTTCTACTCTGAGCATCACCACTTCTTGGCACAAGAGGAGGCTATGGACCGATATGTCATAACAGGAATTGTAATTGTAATTAAAATGTTTGGCCATTGGGAATTCCTACTTGTGGCGGATAGTGCGGAGGTGCTAAACAAAGAAGTCCCCCAATTTACAATGGGTCTCACCAATCTAGAGGCCGCATAAGGAGCACCAGACACAATAGAGACCCCAGCAGATTTGCAGGTGAAGTATTGCCTCACCTGGAAGGACAGCCCTGAAAGGAGATGGGGAAGGTGTATGGGCAGGTGTAGTACTTAGAGTGCTTCCAGGATTAAGTGCCTGGAGGATGATATTTGGGAATTGGGTTGGGGGGGGGCTGGTGGAGAGATGAATGGATAAAGGAATTGTGGAGCGAGCAATCCCTACAGAAATTGGAGGAAGAGGGTGGTGGAGATATGTTTATTGGCAGGATCCCTTTGGAGATGGTGGAAGTTGCAGAGGATGATGTATTGGATGCGGAGACTCCTGGGGTGATAAGTATGGATAAGAGGAACCCTATCACTGTTATGCCTGTGGGAAGATGGGGTGTGGACCCCAGCTCCCCAACTACCATAAGTACCTGTCCCCCTCCAGGCAGAAGCCACTCATAGCTGACACGTGCATTCCTCTCTCTGCGGTGGGTGTCCCAAACCCACCAGCTTGTTCCATCTCCGACACAATTCTAACCCCAGGATCAGTGGTGGAGGAATCCTCAGAGAACTAAGGGGAATCTGGGCTTGTTGGTGACCACAGGGGAGGGACACTCTCAACATCAGACTGAAGGATGGCCTCATTGTTCTTGGCTTTGAAAGTCCATACAGAGCCACATTCTAAGGTAGAGAGGAGCAGCTCTCCTCACCGCAACCCTTCGCACAGTCTCTGAACCCTAGTAAGCAAGTCCAGGTAAGATATTCCTCGTTCAGAAATGGGCATCTCTTGGCTTACTCTGGAGTCTGAACAGAAAACACAACCTTTATGGTCTACATCCTCCTTGTTACCCCATTCACTGCCCCAGCAGCAACACCAGACAGTCCCCCAACCACTAGAGCACCCTTACTCTGCCCCATGAGAGGGTTTGGTGTCCCACGGCTTTTTTCCATTTCCATCATCCACAACCGAGATCAGGGTAAATGCTGGGGTCCCACTCCTGCAGTCATCTTCCCACCATGTAGCCTGTGTTTCTAATCTACACTATCAAACTCCTCTCCTATTCCATGGTATTCTCCCTTGTTTCGGCATAATACACCAGGTTTTGGATCAAACTATTGCACTTTCCATTTGTATAACTGTAGGCATTCTGCTCGAGTTCCACTGATATCATATGCCAAGCCCTTCTGTTTTCTCTGCACCTATATCTCTTCAACAAGGAGTACACACTCCTCACTGATTACCCCTACTCCAGCCTCAAATCTACCTTCTACTCTTGGGCACCCCACTCTGGATTTCTGTTGATGTTCTTCGAGAGACCCAACACCAACTTCTTTATGTGAACATGTCCAAGAACATCGGCACACCCCTCCCTGATCTCACTATGACTTTGGACCTTCTGATGAACTCTGAGCTGAAGTACCCAGCAGGAGTGTTTCACATTTTTAGTTTTCAGACTCGAAGAGTTAATTTTAAATCTACGAATAAACACTGACCAAAATGTCTTCAGCATTTTGTATATTTTCTCACCAGAGACACGCTTTTGTTCCTCCGTCAGCCGGCTGTCCATTTTCTGTACCTGGTCTAGATGAGGTTTTTCTTTTTCCAGGAAGTGGGTGAGGACAGCACACCCCTGCAGAGAAGAGAAGATACAATCATTCATGTCCAACTCTCTCTCATCACAGCAGTCCACAGGAGACCAGTGACAGGCTCTCCCCATCAAATAACTAGTGCTGGGGACTGTTACAAAATTAAGGAGCTCCTCTTACCAATCTACAGGAAACTAGTAAAACCACAACTGGAAACGACGCACAATTTATATCATGGCTTTGAATGAAGGCAGAGTTCTTTCTTTTTTTCAATGACAAAAGGCTAAATAGTAAAAATGACACACACTGGTGACAAAGAGTAGAGAGCTAGGTTGTATGAATGGACAAGTATCAGGCAAATTGAGCACAATGTGGGATAATACAAAATATCCATTATGGCAGAAAGATAAATAGTAGTATATTATCCAAATGGGAGAGTTTGTGAGGTTCTGAGATGTAGAGGGATCTGGGCGTCCCAGTGCAAGATTTGCAAAATGTTTGTGTTCAATTAAGTGGAAGAGATGGATGTGTAACAAAAGTAGGAAGGAAATACTTCAGTTATATCAAGTTTTGGTGATATTATATCTGGGATATGGACTGTATAGGTCTACTTTAACATTAATACACTGGACACAGTTTAGAGATGGGTTTTAGACTGATACCTGGAAGGACAGATTATCTTTCTCAAGAAGGTAGGACTGGCTCGGTCTAGACACTTCTGTGGGAAAGCCCAGAATTAGGAGTCACGGACTGTATGGATAGTGTAGGAGAGAAGGTCGTGAGTCACAAAGCTGAGTTGGATGAACAGGTAGCTGGATCAATGGAGATATGAGAAAAGCATTTTTCTCTCAATGCATGATTAGCTTTTTGAACTTTCCATTGAAGCACAGTGGAAGCAGAGAGTTAGGATTTTTAAGGGAGAGATTGGAAGGCTCTTGAAAACTAGGATTAAAAGATAATTCCCACAGCCCCATTACTGACTCTCCAACCACTGAATCCCTTCTCGCATCCCACGAACATCTCCCCATCACAATCTCTCACTACCCATGAAATTCCTTCCCACAGCCCCACAGGCACTGACCCCACCCACTGAAAATCCTGCCACAACCTATAACACTCATTCCTCGATTATAGACCCAATCTACCCAATTAATCCCATTCCAGATGATACGGAGAGCAGAAATCAAATTCAATTTTGTTGGGTTAATGGAAGCCAGAGGGGGGAGTTTTCTGAATCCATGTACGGCAGGGGAAGGAAAAGCTATTAGAATTGAAAAGTAAATGTCTTGCTGTAAAATATTGAACACACCTCTATCTCATTCTTAGTCTTTTCTTTATACTCCTTGATGGCCTTATCAAGATCCTTCTTCAGCTTCTGGAAGCCACCAGGTCTCAGGTAATGTTCAGATGTCAGGTTTTGTTTTATTGATGACATTACTTTTTTTAGATGTGCCTCAAATTCCTCTCGTGACTTCTCCTTGATCTTGGCCTCGAGAGACTTGTAATTAGAACTCATTGTCTCCTGGGAATGAAGGAAAGATGTACAGTAAACTAGGAAACAAAGTATTGTACACTGACCAGTGTCTCACAGTCCCTCTCTCTCAGTGGTATATCTGCATACCAACTATATCTCTGAGTTGCTCTCTCTCAGGGAGAGATCTGTACACTGACCACTGTCTCTCAGTCAGAGATCTGTACACTAATAATATTTCTGACTCACTCTCTCTCAGGGAGAGATCTATACACTGATCGGGAGTGATCTGTATACAAACCAGTGTCTCTCCGCCACTCTCACTCAGGGAGTGAACTAAACTATCCGGTGCCTGTCAGTCCTTTATGTTCAGGATGATACAGTATCTATGCTCCTTGTCTCTCACTCTTAAGGGTTGGATCCAGGGACTGTTGTACAGTTGAGACAGTTGGAAATCACTGAAGATTAGAAGCTCACCTCCAGCTGTTCGATGTGTTTGTCACTGTTGTTCATACATCTTTTGTGGAAGATATTGAATGCCTCTTTGCTCTTCATATGGTAATACTCTGTGAGTTTGCTCATAGTAACATCATCAGATTCTGAGAATTTTTTCATTTCATCATCAAAGAATTTCAGGGCTTCATCTACTGCTGCTTGATTTTCCACCTCCATTAACTTGGCAACACAGCTCTCCACACACGGTAGGACTCCATCTGCTATCATGCCCACGTACATTTTGGTCAATTCAACAAATCCTGTGTGGGTAATTTCTGGAGGTCAGTGCCTGGGGATCTGATCACACTCTCAATTCCCGCTCTCCATATCACAATGTACCCAACCCACTCTCATTCACTTCCAATGGGATCCCATTCCCCCCAATTCTCTCCCATCATGCATACTCCCAATAAGACTCCACCCCTTTCCTATTCAATCCCACAGTCCATGCTCACAAAGGGACCCGAACCCTTCTCATTCAGTCCCCCAGACTATATTTCCAATGGGACCCTACCCCTTTCCCATTCAATCCTACAATTTATATTCTCAAAGGGATCCCACACCTCCCCGTTCACTCATAGTGAATTCCATCTCTTTATATTCACTCCTACCCTCTACACATATGCTGGTATCCCACACCATCCCACTCATTCCCAATGGGATCCCAACACCTTCCCATTCACTTCCCTTGTCCACACTTCTAATGGCATCCATATCCCTTCCCATTCAGTCCCACTGTCCATATTCCCATATACTCTGATAGTATGTTCCTATTCCAGGTGAGCGTTTCAGGCCAAGAGCTTTCACCAGGGCTGGAAAGGAATATGATAAATCAGGATAGGAAGGTGGGAGAGAAAGAAATCCAAATTGTCAGGTGATAGGTGAAACCAGGATAGGAGGAGAGGGGTGAATTGGGAAGTCGATTAGTGAAAGTGATAAAGAGCTGGAGTAGGGGGATGTGATAGGAGATGACTGAAGATCATGGAATAAAAGAAAGAGAAGGAGCAACAGAGGGAAGTGATGGGCAGGTAAGACATTTGAGAAATCTATCTTCATACCATCAGGTTGGAGACTACCCAGACAGAATACAGCCTGGCCCCCTTGGGGCAAAAGAGGCCATGGACAGACATGTTGAAATGGAATGGGAAGTAGGATTGAAATGGGTGGCCACAAGGAAATCCCATGTTTTGTAGCGGATAGAGTGAAGGTGCTCAACATGATTGCATGAGCATTGATTTCTTAAACTCTAGTAATTCCCCCCCCCCGCTCATTTCCTTCACCATTCCCCATTCTTTCTTCCCTCTCACACCTCTTTTCACCTTTCCATCACCTGCTTCCGGTGCTCCAATCCCTTCCCCTTCTTCCATGGTCTTCAGTTCTCTCCTATCAGATTCCCCCTTCTCCTGCCTTCAACCCTTTCACCAATCGACTTCCCAGCTCCTTTCTTTACCCTTGCCCCTCTCCCAGTTTCACCTATCACCTACCAACTTGTATTTTTTTCTTCTTGCACCCTCCCCCATCTTCTTATTCTGATTTCTCCCCTCCCTTTCCAGTCCCGATGAAGGGGCTTGGCATGAAACATCAACTGTTTACTCTTTTCCATAGGCGTTCCCTGGCCTGCTGAGCTTCTCCAGCATTTTGTGTGTGTTGCTTTGGATGTCCAGCATCAGCAGATTTTCTCATGCCAGGTTAGTGTGTTATACTGAAGAGAGGTGGTGAGGTTTTGCCCAGTTACTCACTCCTGCCCATGACCAGCTGACCCCCAACAACTCTCTTGACTTTCTTGTGGGTGTGAATGTAATCGATGAGGTTCTGCCGCTCCGTAACAAAATCCTCATCCAGATCCTTGTCCTCCAGTTCCTGGAGCTGCTTGAGTTTCTTCCGGTGTGCGGGAATGGGAAATGCAAAGCAGCAACGTGAGGGAAAATTATCACGGATACACCTGCGGAGTTCATTATATTTCTTGTCCTGCTCATTGATCTCACCTGTAAAATAGAACCAGGAATCAGGCAGGAATCACCCTTACTGAGTCTGTTCCAAACGTGGTGACTGTTATCCACAGGGCTGTGGAGAGGAATAGGGGAAGGACAAGAAGGAAACAGAGGGGAGGCAGTTTGCAAGGTGTGATAGTGAGGGACAGGATGTGTGAGAGGGGCATCAAGTGCATTGTAGTTGGGTGATGGATGACTTGTCATGGAGGGGGATGATGTGACATTGAAAGGGTAGTTGAGGGTTATATTGATTGAGAGGTGGGTGTGTGTGGGAGAGTGACACCCTGCCAATGAAATGAAACTCTGATGGGAAGGAGGTGTCAGCTGGGTGGGAGTGGTGCATTTATATCATCAAACCAGAGGACAATGTACATTGGTGTTAAGTTAATGCAGGGAATTGTGAGGTAATGTGAATGTGAACAGGGCAGGAATGCAGAGTAAGTGGGGAAATGAGAGATGTGAAGGGGCCGGGAGACCCTAGAGTGTTTGTGCACAGATTCTCAAAGGTAAAGATTGCCCCTTCCTCTCCTACCCCTCAGACATTGACTTCAACCCTGCTCCTTTCCTTCTCTGGCCCCTTTCCAAGTTTGCCCTATCTCCTCAGAGACTGGTACAGCCACATACTCACTGTCCTTCAGTTGTAGATTGCGCTCCAGGTACTCATTTAGAGTGATAGGTTTTCCATCGATCTCTAGCTCCAGAGTGAAATCACGAATCAACCAAACAAATTCAGGGAAAAAACGGACAAAGTCCCAACTGTCACAGTCATCGGGCTGGGACTTCATCTGGATCAGCTTAGACTGTTCAGTCACAAAACTGGAAGCAATATCAAGGAAAAGGAATGAAGGGTTGGCAGGAAGATAGTGAGGAATGTCATTCACTGTTCAGATCTGCCCCGAGACAGAGACACTAGTCAGTGTACAGATGTGTGTGTGTGTGTGTGTGTGTGTGAGTGGGAGAGGGGGAGAGAGGGAGGGGGAGGGAAAGAAAGAAATATATATATGATATGCTTGTCATTATGGAGATATCTCACTGAGAAAGACAGACAGACACACTGGGCAGTGTACAGATCTCCCTCTTGGCAAGGTGGACTGAAATAGTGATCAGTGTACAGATCTCCCACTCAGAAAGAGGGTGACAAAGAGACTGCAGTCATTGTGGAGTTATCTCCCTGAGAGAGAGGGTCTTGATGAGTAAAAGGCAAAGCTGCTGGTAATTGGGAGCCCTGGATATCTAGGAATATTGTAACTTTGCTGAAGAAAACAGGAGGTGTCTTGATCCAGATACAAGTAGTTGGGATCAAGTGAACCATTGAATATATATATAGAGGATGCCGGAGTAAACTCAAGATGGAGATTTAGAGGGCAAAAGGGAGAATGAGGTGACTTTAGTTATGAAAATTAAGGAGAATTCTGAGTGATTTTACAAATATATTAATGAAAGAACAGTAACATGGGAGTGAATAGGGCCCCTGAAAGAGCAAGTTGGAAATGTATTTGTGGAAGTGCTGGAGATGGGCACAGTTCTCAAGCATTATTTCCCTGTCACAGAGGACACTGAAGAGGAGTACCAGCAAGTGCAGTGGGGTCTCAGGCTACGTCCACACTAGACCGGATAAATCCGTAACTGAAGCTTTTTTTCTTCGTTTTTACCATCCGTCCACCCTAAAATGGTGTTATCGTCCCCCGAAAACGGAGATTTTCAGAAACACTCTGTGTGTGTGTGTGTGTGTGTGTGTGTGTGAGAGAGAGAGAGTGAGTGTGTGTGTGAGAGAGAGAGAGAGAAGAGAGCGAGTGAGAGAGTGTGAGAGTGTGTGAGAGAAAGAGAAAGAGAAAGAGAGAGAGGAAGAGAGAGAGAGAGAGAGAGAGAGATAGAGAGAGAGAGAGAGAGAGAGAGAGAGAGAGAGAGAGAGAGAGAGAGAGAGAGAGAGAGAGAGAGAGAGAGAGAGAGAGAGAGAGAGAGAGGACTATCGATGTTATGGTTTCTTTGCAGCTTGTTTTGAATATACAAGGACGCTGCCTGCTTGTGAGTTTCTGCAGAGACAGAGAGAGCTATGAGTTGCTCGTGAGTCGTCATGGTGACGGAGGGCGGTGTTAATTGATGGACAGCTGGCGTTCAGCATGCTTGGATAAACACAAGGTCAGCCGGTTGTCTGACAGACACACACAGATTTGGACACCGGATGAGTTTTGTGTGCCCACAGAAAGGTGGGTTTTGAAGGATCGATCAGGAGAATCGATCAATGGCTCTGGCAGTGTGAAAAGGGGTGACTGGTGGAAAGTGTGTCCAACCCTCGCCTGGGTGGATAACTTTACCACAGGAAACGGTCTCCTTTTTGTGGTCACATTCGGTGACTTTAAAGGATTTCGGAGGACAACGGAGGATCGACGGCATCGGCTTACTCGGACAGCCACAACACCTCTCAACTCAATAACACGAACTGAACTGACTTCATTTACTCACCATCGTAAGACTGTATCCATTATCTCCTAAGCTTGAAGAAGCTTGGCTTTTATATTTACACTTATACTTGCATAAGTTCTGCTAACATGTTTGATTTATCTAATTTTTATATTACTGCATTGCGTAGTTACTAATAAAATAGCTTTAGGCAACAGCAATACCAGACTCCAGGTGTGTTCCATTTCTGCTGGTTCTTTTGACCCGTTACGGGGTACGTAACAGTAGAGTTACGTTTCGGAAGGACTATTCAGTGAAGGACTTTTACATTGTTTGCAGGGGCTCCGGTTACCTTTGCACAACAGAAGGAGCTCAGAGTAGAGGTGCAGGATTCCCTTAAAGGGACTTACATGTAGAGAGGATAGGGGTGTGCAGAAAGATTTTAGCATGCTGGCGTTCATCAGTTAGTGTGCTAAGTTTGAAGTGGGTGGTTACACTTTGATTGTACGGACTGTTGGTGTGGTTACACTTGGAGTACTGTGTACAGTTCTGACTATGCAGTTATAGCAAGGATGTGATTAAACCAGAAAGAGAGTAAAAGAAACATTTGAAGGAGGTTGCCAGGAGTCAGGGAACGGAGTGACCTTTATTCTTTGGAGCATAGAAGATTGAAGAATGATATCACAGCTGTAATAACAAACTCATGAAGGGCATTGATACGGTCAGTGGTCTTTGTTTGCAAGGTTGGGGAAATGAAAACTACTGGATATAGTATTATGGTTAGAGTGAAATTATTAATAGGAACCTGTGATGTCATTTTTTTATTGACAGAGGGTGGTGATTATATTGAACCAGCCAGCAGACGAAGTGGGTGAGGCGCGTACATGAGACACATTTACGAAGTATGTCGACAGATATGAAGATGACAAGAACTCAGAGGGATATGGGAACGTGCTGGAAAGCTGGATCAGCTTGAGAATACATTTTAGTCAGTATGGGCAAGCATGGCGGACAGGATACTTTCCGTACTGTAAAACTCAATGGCTCTGTGATTGAGAGACAACAGAGTACAGATATATGCCAAAAGAAAGGGACAGAGAAACATCAGTCCATGCACAGATACCCCACTGAGAGAGACAGGGACTGAAATAAACTGATCAGACTACATTATCTCCCTAAGAGAGTAGGTCTGAGAGACATCAGTCACTGTGCAGACATTCCTGAGAGAGGAACTGAGAGACATTGGTCATGTGCAGATAGTCCTGAGAGAGGGGAACTGAAAGACACTGTACAGATACCACCCTGAAAGGATACTGTAGGTCTTGCAGAGATTGCTGGTCAATTTGATTTTTACCATTGTAAATGAGGACGCTGCTCAGAAGGATGGCCAGTGTATAGATGGAATTATCATTGTGGCTGTCTCCCTGCAGGTAGAACAGAGCAGATAGTGAGAGCTTTTGCTCAGAGATGAGTCGAATAAATAAGCATCCCATTTCTGGACATTTCTTGCTCAGTGTTTACAGAGGTTGGTGGGTGAGGCTTCACTCCACAGCATCCTTCCTGTCAATGCCACCAGTGGCAGGTGTATGGCCAAGGGAAGCCTTACAGACTGAGTCTCGACAATTGCTCACCACCACGGTGCTGAGAGAGAGCACATTCTCATGGCACCTTATCATCCTTTTCATTTGGGAGGATGGGGATGGGAATTGGAGTGGGTGGGACAGGAAACGGTGTGGGTAATAGACTTGTATCACATATAGTTCCAAAGGAAAATATGGCAGAATTGCTCCCTGATGCTCAGCGTGAACCTGTGCTGACAATGTTAGTTAATCAACAAATTAATTCAGTTTTACATTAAGCATTTAACCATCCAAACTGCCTGTGGTGAGATTTGAACTCTGGTCTGTGGATCATTCCCCTGTCTGTGGGTTACCCATTTGGTAATGAAACTACTGTTCTGAGGAGAAGAATAGTTGTGAGGGATGGACTGACCTTCTCAGGATCTCGCAGACCCTCGGTGTCCAACAACAGGAGGACCTCATTGGGTCTTTGAGGGTGGGATTGACACCACATCCAGATTCCTTTGGTGTGAGCCTGGACGGTTGAATCCACTGAGAATCCTGCAGAGGGGAGAGACAGAGATATAGAGAGGTAAACTTTGCAAGAACATAAGTGGATCTATGATCTTCTATAGCCCAATGACATGCAGTTTCTTAGTACCCAATCCCTAGTTAGTGAGGGTTAGGTAGAATTGTTGGGAACATGTGAAGAATAAAATTGGATTGTTATAGGATTCGTGAAAAAGAACAATTGATGGTTGGCGCAGAGTCAGTTTTATGGCAAGTAACTCTGGTCGCCATTAACAAGACCAGTGTGCTCTCTGCATCCGAAATATGTAGCAAGAATGCAGTATAAATTCCCCAGATGTCTCTAGATCTATTGTCCAAAACAGTGATGGGAACACCAAGATAAATGGATGTCTCCAGTACATCTCCCACTACTGACAGCTTGACAATGCAAGTGTGCTCTGTGTGTCCCAGGTCTCAGGAAAACTTCTGCAAGACAGATAATAAACAGAGGTGAAAGGTTAGAGGTGGAAGTTTACAACCACTGCCCTTACCGTTCTTGTCTCCTGCGAGACAGTTCATGAGGTAGGACTTCCCTGTATGAGCAGCACCAACCACAGTCACAACAACCATTGGAACCTCAAAGGACTGGAGGACCCTCAGAGCCTCTGGGTTAAGTTGCAGCTTCCCGTCCTTGTTAAAAACTAGCTGCAAGGGGTTCTCCATCTTCTGTTTGTTGGCATCAGGGTCCCTGTTTACCGACATCAGACAGTCCTTTCCCGAACTGTCTACAAAATCAGAGCAAGGGAATCACACGCTGATTGAATCAGAGTAAACGGAATTGACAAAATACAGAGCACATCATCAAAACAGCTGCATCTCAATCCTGAGCCCCTGGAGTAGATCCCAAACATTATTTTATACACTGGAATCTGTTACCTACAGTACATACCAATCCCAAATACCATGGATTGTAACCCAGCCTCTACATCACTACTGAGATCTGTTATTTTATATATACTCCCTCTGAACACCTAGAATAGATTATGGCCTATAACACACACCTAGGAATCTGTTATTCAACATATAATCTCTCCAAATCCATGCCTTTAAAGCACTCCCAATGATCTGCTTATTTTCTAAATAGAAAACTCCAAACCCCTGGATTACGTCTCAGGCTGTAGCTCACTCCTGGGAGTCTGTTGTTGTACAATATAAAACCCCAGCCAGGGAATCTGCTGTGATATTGCCATGGTCCTGACTGAACAGCAGCAGGCATCCAGGATCCAGCACTCCAATTCCCCAGAGTATGATTAACTGCCACTGTCCCTCAGAGACTCAGACTGCCAAGTATTGCCTGCCACATTCCTTCATGAAAAGTTTGTACTTAAAGGCCTCACGCTGAGCACTCAGTGCTCAATCATGGAAGTTTCATTTCCAGTACTACTGTTTCTGATTTTTGTCTTTGGATTTTGTTTGTATCATCTTGTTTATTTTGAGTCTGAATTCATTCTGGACCTTACTCTGCACTTGGGTTAACCACCATCCATAGGTCTCGTGTTACAGCATGATTGAGACATCGTGACCTCAGCAGAGTACGAATGACTGTGTTGGTGCTGCTTCGTGCACCCACGCTGAGCTCAGCAATTTTATCAATATTGCCTCTAACTTCCACCATACACTTAATTTAACTTGGTCCATCTCTGACACCTCCCTTCACTCTTTTGCTCTCCTTGTCTCCATATGTGGAGAGAAACTGACAGCCAACATCCTTTATAGACCTAGTGATTCTCAACTTTACTTTGTCACTGGCTCAGGTGCAGTGAGTGTTACTGTCAGAGGCGTATGGAATTTGGGAGAGACAGTATAGAAGGAGCAGATTTGGGTGAGGCCAATCTTTCTCGGCCTCACAGACATGGTAAGTGTTGGCGTCAGAGGCCTAAACTCAGATGCAAATAAATGAAGATGGGGTCACGCAGAGTGGCTAATATTGGAGTGTGCCAGAGATAGAGTGGGAAGGCTTTGGCTTTACAGGCAAGAAAAAAATCTGCAGATGCTAGTCATCAAAGCAACACACATAAAATGCTGGAGGAACCCAGCAGGCCAAACAGCATCTATAGAAAAGAGTAAACAGCCAACATTAAAGTCAGGCAGTGTGGGAGAGATCGGGGGCTCATTAGTTAGGGGTCAGAGAGGAGATTCTGTGGCCGCAAAAGAGACACCAGGATTGTGTGTACCCTAGGCTGCTAGGGTCCAGGATGTATTGGAATGGCAGCAGGATATTCTCTGGGGGAGGCTGAACAGCCAGAGCTTGTGGTGCATATTCACATCATTGACAGAGGCAGAAAATGGAAAGAGATCCTACTTAGTAAGTATATATAGTTAAGAAAGAGGCTGAAGAGAAGGATCTCCAAGGTACTAATCTCCAGATTACCAGCGGTGCCATGGCTAGAGCAGGTAGGAATGGGGTGATACCAGGGATAAATGAGCGACTGAGGAGATGGTGCAGGGGGTAGGGTTTCAAGTTCTTGGATCATTAGAACATTTTCTGGGGAAGGAGTGACCTGTACAAGAGGAGTGGGTTGCACCTGAACTGGAGGGGAACCAATATCATGCTTGGATGCGGAGAATGTGAGTGAGGTACTCAATGAGTACTTTGCTTCAGTATTTACCAAGGAAAAGCACAGAGAGGACCAGGAGATCAGAGCTGAGTGCATAAATATGTTAGGGCATTTAGTGGTTAAGGAGGAGGAAGTGTTGGGTCTCCTAATGAGCATTAAAGTCAAAGAGGTAAAAACAAGTCAGTGTATGTGATGCATTTGGATTTTCAGTTGGATTTTGATAAGGTCCCATACAGGAAGTTGGTCAGCAAGGTTAGACCACATAGGACAGATGGGGCTAATGATGTGACATGGACTGAGAATTGGTTATTGGACAGAAAACAAATCAATGGACAAATGAGAACAAGGAAATGGGCTCAGATGTAGGTCTCATGTCCTCTCACGCCGATCCCACCACTTATGGCTGCCCGAAATCTCAATTTCAGTGTTGATCCAGAGTTTCCCAGTGGGGGCAGCTCTGGCCCTGAGCTGAACAAGTATTCAAAGCGCTGAAAATGAGCCCTTCAGGCTGGAATTTAATCACAAGTTAAGCGTGATGGGATTGAGTACACATTACTCTGTAGAGTCTCAGGCACATATATTATCAAGCTCGAGAGCCTAAGACTTTTGCACAGTACCATATTGATTTTATGTGTTGTCCTGCACTGCTGCTGCTGCAAAAACAAATCATGACATGTGATTGTTGATGTCTCTTCGGCAGTTCGCAATGAAAAGATCCAAAGCAGGCAGAAGACCAGAGCGGGGTGTCCAGGAAGAGGAAAAGGGGTTGGAGGTGGGAGAAAGGGTCATCGATGCGAGCTGCAGAGTCCTTGCCAATGAACTAGGTATGGAGATGGAGACTGTGCAAGAAGAGCTCAGTATCATGGTGGACACAAAACTCACTGAGGTATGGGTGCAGGAGGGCAAAAGTGAGGCCTTTACTGATGACATAAGATTCGGCCTCAGAGAGGGGAAGGTCAGGGAGATGATGAAGACGTGGCGCGGATGAGAGCTGGTATCAGAAAGGGGAAGAGGGCTGGTAGTCATTGAGGACAGGGGAGGGATGGTGTGTTCAGGGACAGTCCGGTGAGAGGAAGATAGATTCTTGAGGACCCAAGAGATGACAGTGGGACCTGAGAGACACTGCACTGCAGAGTGGTGGGGGAAGGTGTGAATGGGATTCCAGCAGCAGGGTGCAAAGACCTGCTCTGTAGGTGGTTTTAGAGATGGTCCAGGCTGAAGTCGTGGTTAGAGGTTGTGCAGTCAACACTTCGAAGGTGTCCGGGAATGTTGGACCTGCATTGACGGCATTGGAGTCCTGGCTCTGAGTCTGCTCAGGACTGTTTGAACTGTTGGTCAGCAACAGGGATCGCGGTCTGAGGACACCTGTGGCTGCGGGCATTCGAAACTGCAGGTCCTGTGGTCTGTAGACAGACGATCTTTTGATCCACCGAGCATCAGAAAAAGCGGGATCTCCCGGTAGTCACCTATTTCAATTCCACTTTCCATTCCCATTCTGTCATGTCAGTCTACTGCTGCGATGAGGCCACACTCAAGTTGGAGGAGTAATGTATTAAATTCCGTCTGGGTAGCCTCCAATCTGATGGAATGAACATCAATTTCTTGAATTGCCGGTCTAATGACCCCTTCCCCATTCCCATTTCCCTCGTCGGCAGTTAGCTATGAAAAGATCCAAAGTAGACCAGAGCGGGGGTGTCTAGGAAGAGGAAAAGGGTTGGAGATTGGAGAAAGGGTAACTGATGTGAGCTGGAGAGTCTTTGCCAAGGAAGTACAATTGTACAAAGTACAAGGAAGGACAGCACAATTTTCTCTGATGACTACACCTGCAAAAGGTGCATCCAGCTGCAGCTCTTGTCAAACTGAGTTAGGGAGCTGGAGATGGATGAACTTCGGATCATTTGGGAGGCAGAGGCAGTTTCAGGGAGACAGTCACCCCTAAAAGTCAAGAGACAGGTTACTGGGTGACTGGGTGACTTTCAGGAGAAGGGAACGACCAAAACTAAACACAATACTCCACAATGTCTCACTAGTATCTTGTACAATGCCAACATAACCTCCCACCTTCTATATTAAGTGACCTCACTACTGACTAATAGCCAGCCAGTAGTGTAGTGGCATCTGCACCAAACTTCAAGGCGAGTGGTCCCCATTTTGAATTCGGCCGGCTGCTTGCATGCTTTCACAGTTCACTGTGAAAGTCATACTCTGGTTTGACTTCCCAAAATGCAACCCTTCACACTTATCCAGGTCTGATAGGTATGAACTATGAAGAAAAAGTGAAAGAATTAAATCTTTTCAGCCTCAGTAGACACAGAATGAGAGGAGACATGACAGGTGTTCATATTTATTAAGGGTATAAGTAAGGTGGATGCCAGTTGCAACTTCAAAATTAATCCATCATCAAGATTACAGGGCCGTAGATGGAGACTGACTAAAGGCAGATTTTAGACCAACTATCAGGAGACATTTCTTTACACAGTGAGTAATAGCTTAGAGATTTTCAAATCCAAAGTTGATAGTTATTTTAACACACTATGTGCATGAGACAGGGAGGTGTGACAGGGCTGGGGGAGGTAAAAAAAAAGTGAAGGAGTTTTAGTGCCTGAGCATAATGTTGCGAAGGGGAAGTATAAGGGCTGGTGGTAATTTCACAGAGAAGGGTAGGTCTGGGTGGTTATAATGATAGGAAGAAGAACAAGGCCATGAGAGAGTTACAGCATAAGGGGACTAATGGGGTTACAGTGGAAGTTTTAGTGCCCTTTCATATGTTCTCACCAGAGGTGGACTGCACTGAAGGTTTATCAAACTGTCTACAGCAGTTTGATAAATGCATATGAGAATTGACTTCATTTCCAAGACTGTATAGACTCAAATACAGAAAAACAAGTGGAAACTTTATTTAATTTCAAAAATCTTTGACTGGCATTGATGGTATGAAGATGGGTCTTGATCTTTTGCCACTTTATTAGGTACACCTCTACACCTGCTTGTTAATGCAAATAAAATTCAAAATCTCAAAGTATATTTGATATCAGAATACAGTGGACAACCTGAAATTCATCCTCTTCACAGACATCTATGAAACAAAGAAACCCCATAGAATAACCCTGAAGCTAACCCTCCCCCCTGAATTTGCACAATCAGTAGAAAATGCATCAAAATTCCCTAAGTCCCCACCCACGCCAGCAGAATCACTGACAAACCCCCAAGACCCCACTATGTGAGCAGCAGCAGAAGCATCCAAAGTGTCCTTGATCCAGAGTCCATCAAAAAAAAAGATCACCAACCAGCACTTCGGTATCTCAGACAGAATCTCACTCTCCAGCGAGGGAGAGAGAGGTCGCTCCTGCAACAACGAGAGCGGTAACCAGCAACTCACTGTTTCGATGTTACAGTCTTTCACGTCGACGACAGGCTCTCTCTCTTCATCTAGAGTGAGAGGGATAGATCGAAGACAGGGTTCTTCCTCCCTTTGCAGCTGGTGGTTAGCAAACACACCGCCTGCTGTCTCGCTGTTTTAGTCTCCCACGATGCTTCAGTCAGCGAAATCAGCAAGGAACTGAGTTGCCCACAGGGCTCCTCCCTGACTTCAAACCTCTTGGCCATGAGGGCTCAAGTCTTCCGGGCAATTCCTGGAGTTAGTGTTCACTAGCAGTTCATTCCACACAATTACCACCTTATGACCACCAGTCTTACTCAACCTCAGTCGAAAAAGCCTGCTTGCGTTTACCTTATTTATGTCCCCCATCATTTTGTATCCCTCTACCAAACCATGGCTCATTCTCCTGTGCTCCAGGGCAGGAGATCCAACCTATTTAACTTTTCCCTATAACAGGTCCTCAATTCCCAGCAATATCCTTATCGATTTTCTCTCTACTCTTTTAATCTCATTGATATCTTTTCTGTAGGTAGGCGGCCAGAGGTGCACATAATACTCCGAGTTTGGCCTCACCAACATCTTATACAACTTGAACATAACATCTCAATTCTTGTACTCAGTACTATGGTTTATGAAGGCCAATCTGCCAAAAACTCTATCTTTATGACCCTATCTTCCTGTGATGCCACTTTCAAGCAATTATGGACCTGTATTCCCAAATTCTCTGTTCTACCACGCTCCTCAGTTCGCTAACATTCACTGTCTAAGTCCTACCTTGTTTGTCCTCCCAAAGTGCAACGCCTCACACTTGTACATACGAATTCCATCTGCCGTTTTTCAACCCATTTTTCCAGCTGGTCCAGATTCTGCTGCAAGCTTTGATCATCTTCCACAATGTCCACTATGCCCCCAATCTTGTTGTCATTCACATTATCATCCAGATCATTGCTATAGATGTCAAACAACAACTGACTCAATATCGATTCCTGCCGCACTCCACTAGTCGCAGGCCTTGGTTGAGGTGTATTGAATATTGAACTAGTCAAAGAGGTACAAACAAGTCAGTGTATGTGATGCATTTGGATTTTCAGTTGGTTTTTGATAAGGTCCCATACAGGAAGTTGGTCAGCAAGATTAGACCACATAGGACAGATGGGGCTAATGCTGTGACATGGACTGAGAATTGGTTATTGGACAGAAAACAAATCAATGGGCACATGAGAACAAGGAAATGGGAGTAGGTATAGTTCACATGCAATCTCAAGCAGATCCCCCTATTCATGGCAGCTCTATCCCAGATCTCAATTCCAGTGTCGATCCAGTGTTTCCCAGTGGGACAGCTCTGGCCCTGAGCTGAGCAAGTATCCAAAACGGCTGGTTGTAGAGTGGTACAGCACAGAAAACGAGCCCTTCAGGCTGGAATCTAATCGCGAATTAGGGGTGATGGGTTGGAATATACATTACTGTGTAGAGTCTTAGGCACATATAAGGCTCAGGAGCTTATGAGTATAAAGCTCAGGAGCCCAGGACTTTTGCACAGTACTGTAGTGATTTTATGTACTGCCCTGCACTGCTGCTGCTGCAAAAACAAATCATGACATGTGAGTGTTGATGTTTCATCAGCAGTTAGCAATGAAAAGATCCAAAGCAGGCAGAAGACCAGAGCAGGGTGTCCAGGAAGAGGAAAAGGGTTGGTGATGGGAGAAAGGTCCGCAATGCGAGCTGTAGATTCCTTGCCAGAGAAGTAGGTATGGATACAGAGGCGGCGGAAGAAGAGCTCAGTGTCATGGCAGGCGCGAAACTCACTGAGGTATGGGTGCAGGAGGACAAAGGTGAGTCCTTTACTGATGACATAAGGTTCTGTGAGATGGTTTTGAGATGGTCTAGGCTGGAGTCGTCGATGGAGATTGTGCAATCAGAACTTTGAAGGTGTCCAGGGTTGTTGGAACCTGCATTGATGGCATTGAAGTCTTGGTTCTGAGTCTGCTCAGGATTGATCAATCTGTTGGTCAGCAGCAGGGATTGTGGTCTGAGGACATCCGTGGCTGTGGACATTGGAAACTGCAGATCCTGTAGTCTGTAGACAGGTGATCTTCCGATCCAATGATTACCAGAAAAAGCTGTATCTCCCGGTGGTCACCATTTAAATTCCGTGAGAAAAGAGTAGCCAATGTTTCGGGCCGAGACCCTTCATCAGGAATGGGGGTGAAGAGAGGGCCGAAGCCCAGTAATAGAGATAGGGGAGGGGCTAGGGCCTAGAGGCGCCAGGTGGAAAACCAATCAGAGGAAAGATAAAGGGGGGAGAGGGAAGGGATAAGCATGAAAGAACTGTAGAGATAAAGAAGCAGAAAGTTGAAAGGGGAGAGGGGCAGAGAGGGACCTGGGATAGGGGAAGGGGAGGGTGAGGGAATTACCGGAAATTGGAGAATTCAATGTTCATACCACCAGGCTGGAGGCTACCCAGACAGTAGATGAGGTGTTGCTCCTCCAACCTGAGTTTGGCCTCATCATGGCAGTAGAAGAGTGCATGTATGGACATAGCTAGAAGGGAATGAGAGGCAGAGTTGAAGTGGGTGGGATCCACAGCATCTGCAGTTGTATTTTTGTATTACCATTTAACTTCCATTTCCTGTTCCCATTGGTCTACTGCCACGATGAGGCCACACTCAAGTTGGAGGAGCAAAGTCTTATATTCTGTCTGGGTAGCCTCCAATCTGATGGAATGAACTTCAATTTCTTGAACTGCTGGTAATGCCCCCCTTCCCCATTCCCATTTCCCTCTCTCACATTATCTCCCTATCTGTCCACCACCTCCCTTTGGTGCACCCCTTCCCTTTCTTCCATGGCCTTCTATTCATCTCCCATCAGATTTCCCACTATTCCAGCCCTTTATCTCTTTCACCAATCAACTTCTTACCTCTTTACTTCAGCCCACCCCCTCTCCCGGTTTCACTGATCACCTTGTACTTCTTCCTCCCTTCCTCCGACCTTTTCATTCTGACTTCTCATATTTTTTTCTCCTGTCCTGATGAAGGGTCTCGGCCTGAAACATTGGATGCTTTCTCTTTTCCATCGATGCTGCCTGGATTGCTGAGTTCCTCCAGCATTTTGTGGGTGTTGCTTGGATTTCCAGCATCCGCACATGTTCTCTTGTTATAAATTAGGTCGAAGTTACCTTGTTGTGTTTATATGCTTAATACCAAAGCTCCTGGACACTTAAATTTTTCGTGTCTGGTCAACCCAGCCCATTACAGCTGTTAACATATCAGAGGATCTGTCCTGCGACCAGTGCTTAAGCAGAAAGAAATTTGTTTAGCTTTGGCATGCCACTAAAAATTTTAACAAACCTCAATAGATGCACAGAGTTGAATATTCTAATTCATTGCATCACCACATGGTATGGAAACAGCAACTCCCAGGAATGGAAAAAATCTAGGGGAAGTGTTGGATACAGCCCTGACCACTGCAGACAAATTTACACATGACCGCAGCATCCATCTTCAAAGATCCCTCCCATCCAGCCTAACTAATACCATTGGGCAGGAGGCAAAGATGCGTTAGGTCCCAGATCATTAGGTTGAGGAAAATGTATTACCCTACAACCATCGGGCTCCTGATACAGAAAGTAAAACTGTTTAAATCAATTTACCTCCTAGTGTTTATGAGGAAATTGGAAATTTGTGCATTTCACTTCTGGAAACACTACTTTAGATTCTATAAATGACTGGATAAAACACCTCCCGCATAAGTGTCACTATCAAATATATCGTATAGTAATTCCAACCATAGAATACACAAAAGAAAGTTATTTACAACACATTATCACATAGCATTTGTGGAAATGTATGCTTTGGTCTGGTACCATACAGTCATTTAGTTTACAACTGCATAGAACTGCAAAGATTTAAGATGAACATTCAAATAACTGATTCCAGAACACTCTACAGCATGTGATACATAAACTAAAACTTATTAAAACATATTACCACTTAGTGTTTTGAGGACATTGGAAATATATGCTTCTTTGCTTTGAACATAATACATTAGCTTCTGTACTCTTTTTGTTATGCAACTACATATACCTTCTCAGACTTAAAGCCACTATCCAATAAATGGTTGTGGAACAATCAAGACCATGGAATACATACAATTGTTCATAACAAGATATCACACAGCATCTTTGAGGAAAGTGGCTGTATATGTGTTTTACTCTGGGAACACTGGGTGTGCAATTTTGCGTTACCATAAGGAGCAGAATTATGCCCTTCAGCCCATCAAGTCTGTTCCACCAATAGATCACGGCTGATCCCAGATCCCACACAACCCTGTACACCTGCCTTCTTGTCATATCATTTGATGCCCTGACAAATCAGGAAATGATCAACTTCTGCCTCAAAGACACCCACAGACTTGGCCTTCACCACAGTCTGTGGCAGAACATTCCAGAGATTCACTACTCTCTGGCTAAAAGCATTCCTCTTTACCTCTTTTCTAAAATGTTGCCTTTCAATTTTGAGGCATGCCTTCCAGTTCTGGATACCCCCACCATAGAAAACATCTTCTCCATATCTGCCCTATCTAGTCCTTTCAACATTTGGTAGGCTTCAATGAGATCCCTCTGCATTCTTCTAAATTCCAGTAATTATAGGCCCAAAGCTGCCATACACTCCTCAGCGTTAACCTTTCATTCCCAGAATCATCCTTGTGAACCTCCTCTGGACTCTCTCAATGATAACACATCCTTTCTGAGATATGGGGCCCAAAGCTATTAACAGTACTCCAAGTCCATCCTGACTAGTATCTTATAAAGAATCAGCATTATCTCCTTGCTTTTCTATGAGAAACATAGATAACTTACAGCACAATGCAGGCCCTTTGGCCCACAAAGCTTTGTGAAACATATCCTTGCCTTCGAAATTACCTAGGGTTACCCATAGCCCTCTATTTTTTCTAAGTTCCATGTCCTATTCCCTTTCAAGTAAATGCCAACATTGCATTTGCCTTTTTACAACACACTCAAACTCTTTCTTTTTCAATCTTTTTATTGAATTTTTCAAAAACAGATACCTAACGGTCATAATAGTACAAATGGAGTGAGATTACATTGTTAGCAATTAACACATGAGTAAAAACTCTAGGTAACACCATATAATCGACCTCCCAAACCCTTGATATAAACAAGATAAAAGAAGAAAAAAAAAGATGAAAAAAAAACAAATTGAAAAATCAAAAACAAAATAAACTAAACTAAACACAACTAAACCTACACTAAAAAATGCAAGCTGGGCTATTCTATTACATCAAAAAAAAAAATCGTTTGTGTTGTCAACTCCGCTCCTCTACCCAATTTAATGAATAATATAAAGGAATCGGAAAAGGTTCAAATTACATTCTGTGAAAGTATTGAATAAAAGGCCTCCAAGTTTCTTCAAATTTAACCGAGGAATCAAAGGTACCACTTCTAATTTTTTTCTAAATTTAAACAGGATATGGTTTGAGAAAATCATTGAGATGTAGTAGGAGGATTTATCTCTTTCCTATTCAATAAAATAGATTTTCTAGCCATTAAAGTAGCAAATGCAATCATCCACCAAGCTGCAGAGGGCAGATCAATCATTGGTAAGCCAAAAATTGCAGTAATAGGATGAGGCTGTAAATCAATGTGCAAAACTGTAGAGAATGTATCAAAAATATCTTCCAAAATTTTTCCAAAAGAGGACAGGACCAAAACATGAGTCAGAGAGGCTACCTCAGAGTGACATCTATCACAAATCAGATTTATATGTGAGTAAAAACGAGCTAATATATCTTTAGATATATGAGCCCTATGTACTACTTTAAATTGAATCAACGTATGTCTAGCACAAATAGAAGAAAACTAATTGAAATTTTTCCCATTTCTCTAAAGGTAAAGAAAGTTGAAGTTCCTTCTCCCATTCATTTTTAATTTTATTGGAAAATTTGGCTGTATATCCATAATCATATCATAAATGATTGCTATTAAACCCTTTTGATAAGGGTTTAAGCCTAAATTTTTTTCCATAATATCAGTTGGATATGAAATTGGAAAAGTAGGTAATATCGCATTTAAAAAAATCTCTGATCTGTAAATATCTAAAAAAATGGGATCTGGGCAAATTATATTTATTAGACAACTGTTCAAAAGACATGAAACAGTTATCCAAAAATAAATCACGAAAACATATCAACAACACACACAAAATGCTGGTGGAACACAGCAGGTCAGGCAGTTGTTGTTCCACCAGCATTTTGTGTGTGTTGTTGTTTGAGTTTCCAGCATCCGTATAGATGCTTCCTGACCTGCTGTGTTCCACCAGCATTTTGTGTGTGTTCTTGTTTGAATTTCCAGCATCTGCAGATTTCCTCATGTTTGCTCTTTAAAAGAACATATTATATCCTTTGTTTTCCAAACCAAAAAGGCTTCATCCATGAGAGAGGGTTTAAAGAAAAAATTAGATATAATAGGACTTGAAAAAATAAATTTATTCAAGCCAAAAAACTGAAACCATATTCAAAATGTATGTTTAATTATTGGATTAACAATTTGTTTATTCAATTTAGAAAAAAAAGGAAGCAAGGTCCCTAAAATGGAAGTCAATGAAAATCCTTGTGCAGAATTACATTCAAGATTAACACATTGTGGACTGATGTTAATATCCACATCTTGTGTCCGAAGTATTAAATATCGAATATAATTTGCCGAACAATAAAATCTTAAATTCGGCAGTGCCAGGCCACTGTTCTTTTTGGATTTCTGCAAGTATTTTTTACTTAGCCTAGGGTATTTATTTTGCCATATATATGACAAAATTTTAGAATCAATAGTATCAAAAAAGGATTTAGGAATGAAGATTGGTACTGCTTGGAAAAGATATAAAAATTTAGGTAAGATAATCATTGACGTTAAATAAATCCTTATGTTTTTTAGTAATCTTAACACCTAGATAAGTAAAATAATCTGTAACCAATCTCAATGGTAAATGTCTATAAATTGGAACTTGCATATTTAAAGGGAAAAATTCACTCTTATTAAGTTTCTGTTTATAACCAGAAAAGTTACTAGACTGAGTGAGCAAGGACATGACAGCAGGAATAGATTTCTCAGGATTCAAAATATATAATAACAAATCATCTGCATTTAATGATAACTTGTGTATCACATTTCCACAGGAAATGACATATATCGAAGGTGAGTCACAAATAGCAATAGCTAATGGTTACAGGGCAATATCAAATAACAATGGGCTAAGAGGACAACCTTGCCTAGTGCCCGGAACAACTGAAAAAAAGGAGATCTTGTATTATTGGTAAGTACCGAAACCATAGGGGCATAATATATCAATTTAACCCAAGATATAAATTGCAGGCTAAAATTAAATTTCTCAAGTGTACTAAATAAGTATGGCCCATTCAACTCTATTGAACGATTTCTCAGCATCCAATGAGATAACATATTCTGGAGTTCTGAGGGAGTATAAAGAATATTCATTAATCTCTTAATATTAAAGGATGAATAGCAGTTTTTAATAAATCCGGTCTGATCAACCGAAACAGATCGAGGCAATACATTCTCCAATCTAGTTGCCACTATTTTCAAAAAAAATCTTAGAATCTACATTCAATAAGGATATAGGCCTATATGATGCGCATTCAGTGGGATCTTTATCTTTTTTAAGGATTAAGGAAATAGAGGCACCATAAAAAGATTGTGATAATTTACCTGTAAATAATGCATCCTTAAAGATTTTACATAGCCATGGAGAAAGTATAGTAGAAAAGGATTTCAAAAATTCTACTGTATAACCATCTGGGCCAGGTGTTTTACCTGAATTCATCGATGAAATAGCATCTTTTATTTCTTGTTCCATAATAGGAGCATCTAATTCTAAACGCTCATTAGGTGATAATTTCGGAACATTCAATTTCCTTAAGAATTCATGCATTATAGTGGGGTCATCAGGAGATTCTGATTGATATAAAGAGGTATAAAATTCTTGAAAAGATTTCTTTATCTCATCTTGATCAACCATCAGATTTCCATCTTGTTTTCAAATTTTAATAATCTGATGTTTAACCAAATCAGATTTCAATTGACTAGCCAATAGTTTACCAGATTTAGCACCATGTACAAAGTTTGTATATAAAATTGACACCTAGACTTAATTATTTGATATTCAATTGAGGATGTTAAAAGTAAACTATGCTCCATTTGAAGTTCGACCCTTTTTTTTTATAAAGCTCCTAACTAGGAGCAATGGAGTATATCTTGTCAATCACTTTAATCTTATCAACCAACATACAAATCTCTTTATTAATTCATTTTGTTTCAGTCCAGCAGAATCTGAGATAATCTGTCCATGGATGTATGCTTTAAAAGTATCCCACAGTACACTGCTGGAAATTTTATCTGTAGAGTTTGTTGAAAAGAAAAAATTAATCTGTTCCTTAATGAAATTCATAAAGTCCCAGTCATGTAATAATACAGATTTGAGTCACCATTGTCCAAAACTAGAAGGTATATCCATTAGTTTAATAGACCAGTGGCGCATGGTCAGAAATGACAATGAAATCATAATTACAGTCAGTAACAGAGGGAATTAGACGAGAGTCAATAAAAAAGTAGTCAATTCTAGAATAACTATGATAAACATGAGAAAATGAGAGTAAGTGTTTAAAAATTCAGGGTAATCAATATTCAGAGCATAAACATTAACCATAACCACATTTTTATTACAGAGTAGGCCAATGATTACCAGAAATCTACCATTTGAATCTGAAATTGTTTCGTAATGAACAAATGAAATAGACGAATCTATTAAATAGAAACGCCTTTCACTTTAGCCTGGGAATTCGAATGGTATTGTTGGTATTTACAAAACCTGAAAAAACGCGGATTATTCTCTTTCCTCACATGAGTTTCTTGTAAAAAAATAATGTGGGCATTCATTCTTTAGAATACATTGAATTTTTTTTTCCATTTAATCAGATGGTTTAAACTGTTTGTATTCCACAAAACAAAAATAATAATCTTATCCAACATAATAAGACCAGTAATATAGTACATAAAGGGTTAACCAGAATACAAACTCATGAACTCAGAAGAGGAATAAAGGTTCAAAGGGGAACCGGAAGTTACGGCACATCGGACATTTTAGTAGTTTTGAAATAGCGCAGGTGAAAAAATCTAATCCAAAAAGAAAGAAATCCCCTCTCCCCACAAAAGAAGAACAATGCAGGACAGCATCTTAAAATGTCAAAAAAGAGAGCAAATGTAAGTCCGTTCAAGAAAAAAAGAAATCAAACACCAAAACATCATTAAATAATTTCAAAAAATTAAAAAGCAGAATCTCAAAAAGGAACAGCAAAATTAATCTAGAAATACTAAGAATACTGTTATGAGTGATGAACCGATCTGATGGACAATGGGGTGCAGAGTTACCCATTCCCCCTCCCTGAGAATCACGAACCATTAATGTTGCTATGCTGCTCATGAGAGAGAGAGATGAAAAAACATGCAAGAACATCTGCTGGAGAGACACCCTTCAGACACACCAGTGGACACTGATTGAATGTTGGGACCCACAGGGAAGGGTGGGGACATTGGAGACCGAACCAGGAAATCGGTCAGTTAAACTCACAGTGTTACAGCAGGGCCGGTGGGGACTTGTGTGTGTGTCCACTCATGCCAGTGACGAGTCCATCACAGAAGAATGGTCTAGCTGAATGACAGAGGGCTCATAACTGAATGACCACAAAGATATGATGGATTAAGAAAGCAAAGGAAGGTTTGGCTACAGTGGCTGTTACATCTCTCTCTCTCTCTCTCTCTCTCTCTCTCTCTCTCTCTCTCTCTCTCTCTCTCTCTCTCTCTCTCTCTCTCTCTCTCTCTCTCCTCTCTCTCTCTCTCTCTCCTCTCTCTCCTCCTCTCTCTTCTCTCTCTCTCTCTCTCTCTCCTCTCTCTCTCTCTCTCTCTCTCTCTCTCTCTCTCTCTCTCTCTCTATTACAACACAACAACCATATCAACCTCAGCACACATGAACTGAACTGAACTTTATACTTTTTTTAATGACAATTCATTTACCCCTAGACATCGATAGAGCTTGTTTATTATTGCTTATTATTATTCCCACACTTTTAGGTTTATTATTGCTAACTTGTGTTATCTATAAATTTGCATTATTGGTATTGATTTGCTTATTTTACTAATAAACACTTTTAAATATAGTACCACCAGACTCCAACGGATTCTTCTTTCTCTGCTGGTCAGGACACCCAGTTACAGGGTACGTAACAATACCTACAGTACAAACCAAAAAAAAGAGAACCCACACATAAACAATTGAAAATGATGGCAACAAGAAAATAAGGTCTTATCGGAAGAAGAAAACAAAACAACATCTTGAAATGTAAAAAAAAAGGGAGCGAATGTATCTGTACTGCGTATGTTAATCAAAATGGCTTTTTTGTTTGTTAAAAGTAAAACTGCTTCTTTGTTATGCTAACTGGTGAGGGAGTGTTTCTTGCAGAGCTTTCTCAAAGCTTCTTGCATCTTGTTTAGGTTAAAATTGCTGATAACAGGGATTGTATTCATTTGTTAACCAACTGGGTTGGATGTTATTTTCTCTTGTGGGTCTGGGAGCTGGGATTTCGCGGTCTTTTCAGGAGTCAGGGTGGGTCTGGGAGCTGGGATTTCGCGGTCTTTTCAGGAGTCAGGGAGGAGACGGCAAAGAAGGTGGACGTGTGCCGTAGTGCTCGGTTGATCACTTCGGGTGGTCCCAGGTATGGGGTCGTGGAGGTTGGAGGAGAGCGAAGAGGGGTCGAACGGTTCGATGGCTGAGCTCCAACGATGTGCACTAAATTGACTGAACTCTGATAAGTTTTGGCGTCTTTTCTTTATTTTCTTTTCCTTCATATATACTGTATCGTTATTAATCACTTAGTTCTAGTAAGAGTCATAAAATGTATTCTGTAACCGTACCTGGTGTTAGCTTGATATTGTATGAGCGACATTGCATTAACGTGTATTCCACAGCATCTGCGTATATGGGAGGTGGGGTTTGACGGGTGGATGGATGCTCCCCCTAGACATATACCAGCCTGTCGTGCAAGCGTTACAAATCTCCATTCAAAAAAGAAATCAAACACTAAAACATCTACTAAATAGTTTTAAAAATAATAAAAAGCGGAATCCCAAAACAGTACAAACCAGAAAAGAGAACTCTCACATTCTAACTGACCCAATCAATAAGCTGGTAAATAGCTTAGAAATTAAGTAAAAACAAAAAAAAATGGAACCCAAGTCAGGCCGTAGTAGAGGAAGTTTGCTTGTCAAAAAAATTTTGAGCTTCATTTAATGTCTTGAAGAGACAATGGGAATTATCAGAGAGAACGATCCTCAATCGAGCAGGAAAAAGCAGAGCTGGTTTGAGACCCATACGAAAAAATTCTGACATCAGAGGTTTAAATGCCATTCATTCCTTCAGAACCTCAGGGCTGAAATCTTCAACGAAGTGGAATTGTAATCTTTAAATTCTAACATGCCTTTCCGCCGAGCAAAGTGAATCAGATGTTCTTTGATATGAACATAATGGAGACGAATAATTACTGGCTGTGGATGATTAGATTTTGGACATAATGAGTGATGGATATGGTCAATGAATGAAGGGTCGTCCAGGACTTCTGTGCCAAACACATAGAATAAAAACTGAGAAAGGAACTTAATAGGATCTCCCTCCTCAACATGTCCAGGGAGCCCGATTATCCATAGATTCTGTCTTTGAGATCGATTTTCAAGGTCGGTAACTTTAGATTTATAACGATCCAGTTGTTGAGACATCGAAGCTAAATTTTGTTCAAAAGTTGTGATTTTTCGGTCTCTTTGTCGAGCGCCCTCATCAAGTTCTGAAATTGGTTGCTTTCTGCAGTCCAACTTCACATTTAAGCAATCTAAATTATCCTTGATCGTCTTTAAAACTCCTTCAACATGGCAAATTTTTGAGTAAGTTTATCATCTATAAGCTTCCACATTGCTTCAACAGTTAACGGAGCTTGCTTAGATTGTTTAGAATCACCATTTCTTTTTCCATTAGGATCCGAATCTTTCCCCTTTTTTTTCTTCTTGTGATCTGGTATTCATTTCCAGCGAATTAAAGTCAAAGTCCCAAAAGTATATCTATAACATAAACCTTTTGGTGTAGGTATAAAAGAGAGTAAATACAGGTGGCTACAGGTAATAAAAGTAGAGGAAATGGAGTGAAGCCAGATTAAACCTCACTCCATGAGTACCATCAGGAGACCTCCAGACACAACCTGTAAATTAACCATCTGGGAATCTTGCATAAGGACTCCAAAGTCTTGCTGCACCTCAGATGTTTGAACCTTCTTCTCATTTAGATAACAGTCTGCATTATTGTTCCATTTACCAAAAACGCAATATCATACATTTCCCAATGCTGTATTTCATCTGCTAATTTTTTGCCCATTCTTCCAATTTGTCTTAGTCCTGCTACAATTGCATTGGTTCCTCAGCACTTGCTACCCCTTCACCTATTTTTGTATCATCTACAAACTTTGCCACAAAGCCATCAATTCCATTATCCAGCAAACACGAGGAGATCTGCAGATGCTGGAAATTCAAACAACACACACAAAATGCTGGCAGAACACAGCAGGCCAGGCAGCATCTATAGGGAGAAGCACTGTTGACGTTTCGGGCCGAGACCCTTCCATTATCCATTATCCAAATCATTCACAAACAATGTGAACAGTAGCCGTCATAATACTGACCCCTCAGAAACACCACTATTCACTGGCCCCTTTTATTTCCACTCACTCCCTCCTGCCTGTCAGCCATTCCTCTATCCATGCCAGTATCTTTCCTGTAATGCCAAAGGATTTTATCTTGTTAAGCAGTCTCATGTGTGGCACTTCATCAAATGCCTTGTGAAAATCCAAGTAAATGACATCCACTGCCTCTCCTTTATCCACTCTGCTTGTTACTTCCTTGAAGACTCTAACAGATTTGTGGGCAAGATTTTCCCTAACAGAACCATACTGACTTTGACTTAGGTTATCATTAGTTTCCAAGTACCCTGAAACCTCATCCTTAACAATAGACTCAACCTTTCCTAACCACTGAGCTTAGGCTAACTGGCCTAAAATTACCTTTCTTTTGCTTTCTCCTTTCTTAGAGTGGAGTAACATTTGCAGTCTTACAGTTCTCATACAACTTCAAATATCTTGTAAGAATGAAGTTACATATTCAAATAACTGATTTCTAAGCACTCCAGCATGAAATGCATTACATAAAACTATTTCAAACAAAGCACTGTACCTGTTAGTGATTTTGATGTCATTGGAAATGTATGCTTTCTTTCCCCTGGAAACACTATTTTAGAGTCAGTGCACATTTTGTTATACAACTGGATGTACGGTACCTTCACAGGCTTCAGTGCCACTATCAAATAAACACTTGAATATTTATCAGACTGTGGAATGCATAAAACATAGTTGCATACAACAAGTTGCCACATAACATTTTGAGGAACATGGCAATATATGTTTTTTGCTCTGGTGAATCTCTATTTAGCTTATCTAAACACAAGAGATTCTGCAGATGATGGCAGTATGCAGCAGCACACATATAATGCTGGAGGATCTCAGCAGGTCAGTCAACAACTATGGAAGTGCATAAACCAGTAAATGTTTCAGGCCAAGACCCATGTATTTAATTGAGGAAGGGCAGGTTAGTGGCAATGGCCAGGAAGTTGGGATTGGGAGTCCAGACTCGGAGCATGTGTTCTCAGAAAGAATGCACAGCAGAAATGTAGAGGTTGTTTTTGGAACAGGAAGAAGGAAGTATATTCAAAGTTTAAAAGAAACAAAAATTTGACAGGACTTCTTAGAATTATACATTGCCCCAATAAAGGACTTATTAGAGATGAAAGGGAACATAAAAAGGGCTTGGCAATAGAGGCACAGCAATACAGCATGGATTCAGGCCTTAGAGCCCAACTAGTCCATACCAACCACATTCTCCAACCGGCTGGCCCCAACTTCCTGCATTCAGTCCACTTCTCTTCATGTTAATGCTTCTGAAAAGATGCTGTTGTAACTTCTTCAACCACTTCCTCTGGCAGCTTGTTTCGTATACTCACCACACTCTGTGTGGAAAATATGCTCCTCTAGTCCTTTAAGATCTTTCCCCTCTCACCCGAAACCTATGTTCCCCAGGGTTAGATTCCCCAACACTGCGGGAAAGATTATTACCATTCACATTATCTATGACTCTCATAAATGAAAAACTTTCTACAAAGTCACCCCTCATTCTCCTACATTCCAAGGAATAAAGACCTATCCTGGCCAAAGCCTCCTTAAAACCTAGCAGAAACCTCACCCTTTCTGCATTTTTTTCCAATTTAACCATCTTGCTCTGAAACAAGGTGTCAAAACTGTACTCTTTCTGACTGTGGCCATCACCCGCACAGTCAGGTGATGTTGTCCTGTAAGTCCTCTGTGACTCTCCCTTTCGAGGATATTACCGAGGTTTCTGCAATTATGGATATGCACCATGGCCAGTAAAATTTTCAGCCTTATGGTTTTTATATTTTGTGTTTTTGGGCGGGATGAGGATGATTTGAGGGGTTGATGTTCTTGTTGCATTTTTGTGGAGGGAGGGGGATTTGGGGGCTGATGTTTTCTTGCATTCCATGCGGGGGCGGGGATTTGTGGAGTTGATGATTGTGCTGAAGGTTTTTTTTGTGCGGGAGAGGGGTGGTTTTGCTGTTTCTCTCTGAACTAGCTTCTTTGTTTTTTTTCTCTGTGCTTTGTGGCTGTCTGGAGAAGAAGAATCTGAGTTCCATGCTGCATACATACTTTGATAATAACTTAAACTTTGAACCAATAATCTTCATTCTTACCTACAAAGGTATAGCCATCATATTCTTCGACTCCTGGAATGTCCAAAATGCAATAGAGAACAACTTCCTGCTTCACACCAGAACTTTATTAAAGTTTCACAGATTTATCAGCATATACAAACTGCTAGTATTTAAATCCACACTTCCAAGTGGTGGGTTGAGGATCCAATATCGAATTTCATCCACATGTATATATCTTGATACTTATTATTGCAATTACATTGTTTCGGCTAATAGGAAAGATTACTAATTTGTTCATAAAGTTATATTGTGGTTAAATGTAGCATCTATGTTACTTAACAAATCTATTAGCTAAAACTATTCACTCAACTTGCATACCCTGCTGGAGGAACTCTGAAGATCAAGCTGCATCTGTGGTTGGAAAGGAATTGTCAACGTTTTGGGTCGAGACCCTGTGCTGAGGACACCTCTATCAGTTCTAATAGTGATAATCTAAAGCATCCAGTGGGGGAGGCGGCAAGCTGGTAACTGGAGAGATTGTCCCTGAGCTGTGGGTATTTGCTCGGTGGATGGTGGAAGAGTGATTGGGGAGAATGTCCATGGGCTGTGGGAGGGGGTTCGGTAGGTGAGGGAAGTCAGTGATGGGGAGAATATCCATGTCTCTGGGGTGTGGGAGGGGATTTAGTGAGTGGGGGCAAGTGTCCATGGACTGTGATAGAGGATTTAATGAGTCAAGAGAGTTGGTCATGGGGCAGTGTCCGTCGGCTGTGTGAGGGGATTTAGTGAGTGGGACATATTACACTGGCTCAGTCACATCCCTGGGGTTCTGAGAGTCACCAGCTGGAATCTGATCCCACCTTTAAATGTTCCAGTGTGTGCCCCAGATATCCGGCTGGGATTGGATGTGGAATGAGTCTGGTGGACAATATTTGGGGTCCAGTTCACTGATAAGACTGGGGAGGGGTGTGGTTGGAAGCAGTAAGGGATGTCATAGGATTGGTGTTGTGGACACATTTCTAAATGTACACATTTTTTGACTACTTTTCTGCTTTGGATATAATTTTACCACAGTGCACACCACAGTTAACAGCTCTGAAATAATCTCAGCTCTCTCCTTTTGAATTTCATGAAACTCCATTTTGTTGCCTCTTCATATTTCTTCTTCAGGTACTCATAACTCTGCAGAGCTCTTTCTGCATCCTCCTTCCTGCCTTCAACTTCGTATTTCTTCATCTCATCCTCATATGCTCATGGCTTCCTTCAGCTCCTCCACGCTACAAATTTTACCATCCTCAAACCTTTTCCTGATCTGATCCATGATCTCTTTATTTCTGCATTCCTCAGCCATCTTCCTCTCCTGCTCCATCTTCTGCATCTCATATTTCAACTTTGAGAGGTGCTCTTCGAAAGCTCACGAAAGGGGCAGAGGATGGATTGGTTAGTCTGTGCAGAAAGTGGTGAAAGCGTTACTTCCCTAGTTGTGCGTAACAGGACTTTGAGAGGGAGATTCATTGTCCAGTGGGGAGAAAAACGTCAAGGGCCGGAGTGGAAGCAATATGACAGACAAGGAGAGTGAACTATCTGAGAAAGGGAAGAAGGAGGGAATGGAGGGTAGCAATAAGTAGGTGAGAAGTAGTAAAAGGTCAGAGTGGATAATAGAGGAAGGAGCAGGGGAAATGTGTTTACCAGAGGGAGAAATCAATATTCATGCCATTAGCTTGGAAGCTTCCCAAATGGAATATAAGGTGTTGTTCCTCTGCTCTGAACATGGACTCTTCTTGGCACAAGAGGAGGCTATGGATTGACATATCAGAATGGGAATTGGAATTAATTTGTTCGGCCATTGGGAATTCCTGCTTGTGGCAGATACTGCCATGGTGCCTGTCAAAGCAGTCTCGCAATTTACAATGGGGTCTCACCAATGTAAAGGCTGCATCGGGAGCACCAGACACAGTACATGACACCAGTAGATTTTTCAGGTGAACTTTTGCCTCATCTGGAAGGGACAGCCCTGAATGGAGATGATTGTGGAGGTGTATGGGCAAGTGTAGTACTTAGGCTGCTTGCAGGGTTAAGTGGTGGGAGGGAAATATTTGGGAGCGGGTGGGGGGGAGGGGGGGAGACACATGGATAAGGAAATTGCAGAGGGAGCTATCCCTGCAGAAAGTGGAGGGAGAGGGTGGTAAAGATATGTGTAGTGGTAGGATCTATTTGGAGATGGCAGAAGATGCTGAGGATGATGCGGTAGATGCGGAGAATCCTGGGGCTATAGGTAAGTGCAAGAGGAGCTCTATCACTGTTAATGGAGTGAAATAATGGAGGGAGGGAAATCCCATTCTTTAAAGAAGGACATCACTGTTCAACCTGTTTTGTTTCCAAAAAGTAATTTCTTTGATATTGCTCAGATTATTCTTTACAAATATGCATGCAATCAACAACCCCATATTTAAACTTTCATCTCTGTTCTCCTTCTCAATCTCCTCTGCTACTTGATTGGCCTCCGGTTGTACTCCTACCAGAAGAGGCAAATGTGAGCTTTGCCCACTACCCACCTTAGCCTTAGGGATGGGAAACTCTCCTGCTCCCCCTCTACGTCTCTCACAACAGTCAGAACAAATCTTGGAAATGAGCTGTCCTCCAGCCTATTAAAGAGCCAGTACGTGGACCCTGCCCACATGTATGATAGAATGAGCTCTGCCCACAACAGGTGGTAGTCCGAGCACAGCACCAGGTGTATTGGAGAATGGTACAGGCGCACTTCATGAGCTGTGCCATTTTCAACCTAGAATTCAGAAGCAGCTGTTGGGCTTGAAATTCTGCCCTGTGTTCGTTTAGGAAGAGAGACAACTAACACCGGAATATTACAAAACGTGGCTTTATTGCAGAATTCGTAACTGGCACAGCGAATCCACGGAGTCGCTGGAGAAGGCGTTCTGTTTTCCCCTTACAATCTGCTCTTATTTATACCCCTTTTCCCCCCAGCACAACCCCCCGTTACATATTAGGTAATATCGGGCACTTGTGTCCATCTTATTGGCCCGCAGCCATATGCTCACGAGTTACCTGTTTCTTTTGTTTACTGAATCGCGTGACACTAGTAGTTTCGATGTAGCGGGGTCCCCAGTTTCGCTCCCCTCCCTCGCATTCCAGCCTCCTAACATTATGTGTGTTACGTGAGCCACTCCTGACCTGTAATGGCAGTCCCGAATTAACCCCAACACAGCGGAGACTTATTGTAGGAGCTAGGATGAGAGGAATCATAGTACAGGACACATGGCAGTTCATCTCACTGTGAATGGGCACCAACACACCAAACTACCACAAGTCCCTGTCCCCTCCTGGCAGAAGCCACTCATAGCTGACACATGCATACCTCACTCTGCAGTGTGTGTCCCAAACCCACTAGCTTGTTCCATATCCAACACCAACTTCTTAATATGAAGATGTTCAAAAGATCAGTACACCCCTCTGAGGTGAAATACCCAACAGGAGTGTTTTGCATTTTTTAGCTATCAGACTCAGAGTTAATTTTAAATCTACAGACACACCCTGACCAGAATTTCTTGAGCACTTTGTTTATTTTCTCACCAAGGATATGCATTTGTTCTTCTGTCAGCTTGCTGTGCATTTCCTGTACATGGTCGAGATGATGTTTTTACTTTTCCAGGAAGTGAGTGAGGACAGCACAACCCTACAGAGAAGAGAAGATACAATCATTCACATCCAACTCTGTCCCATCACACATCCACAAGGGACCAGAGAACATCTAGTGCTGGGGATTGATACACAATTAAGGAGCTCCTCTTACCAAACTACAGTAAATTGGTAAAACCACAACTGGAGACTATGTATAATTTATATTGTGGCTTTGAATGAAGGCAGGTTTTTTTTTGAAATGACACAAGGATAACTTGTAAAAATGACACACAGAGGCAATGAAGAGCAGAGAGATAGGTTCTGTGAATGGAAACGGATCAGGAAAATCAAGCACAATGTGGAATAATGCAAAATATCCAGTATGGCAGAAAGATAAATAAAGCATATATCCAAATGGAAGAGTTTGTGAAGTCCTGAAATTTAAAGGGATCTGTGTGTCCTGGTGCAAGATTTGGAAAATATTTGTGTTCAAGTAAGTGGGAGAGAGAGAGAGAGTGTGTGTGTGTGCAACAGAAGTAGAAGGGAAATACTTCAGTTAAATCAGGTTTTGGTGAGATTGCATCTGGAATATGGACAGTATACGTCTCCTTTAACACTAGCACACTGGAAGCAGTTCAGTGATGGGTTCCTGGACCGATACCTGGATTGACAGATTACCTTTTTAGAGAAGGTAGCACAGCTTGGGACTAGATACATCTGTGAGAAAACCAAGAACAAGGGTCACGGTCTGGATGTTTGTATATGGGAGATGGTCATGAATCGCAAATCTGAGTTAGATTAACAGGCAGCTTGATCATCAAAGATATGAGACAGGCATTATTATCTCAATGCCTGATTGGTTTTTGGAACTCTCTCTGTTCCAATGGAAGCAGAGTTAGGATTTTTAAGGGAGAGATTGGAAGAATCTTGAAAACTAGCATTAAAAGATAATTCCCACAGCCCATGGATACTCTGCCTAGCCATTGAATTCCCTCCCACATCCCACGAACATCTCCCCATCATGAACTCTCTCCACCCATGGAATGCACTCCCATTGTCCCCCAGGCACTCACCCCCATCACTGACAAACTGTACCCATTGAAACCTCCGCCACAGTCCTATAGGCACTACCCCCATCACTAAAAAAACCCACCTACTGGAACTCCTCCCACAGCCCCATAGGCACTACCCCCATCATGGTTAAACCCCGCTCAATGTAACTCCTCTGAGAGCCCACCATAACTGGTTTCCCCAATCACAGACTCACTCCACCCAGTTAATCCCATTCCAGATGTTACGGTGAGTGGAAATCAAATTCACCTTTATTGGGTGAATGGAAGGAGGCAAAGGGGGCAATTTTCTGAATCCATATAAGGCAGAGGAAGCAAAAGATATGAGAATTGAAAAGTAAATGCCTATCTGTAAGATATTGAACTCACCTCCATCTGATTCTTAGTCTTTTCTTCATACTCCTTGATGGCCTTATCAAGATCCTTCTTAAGCTCCTAGAAACCTCCAGGTCTCTGGTAATATCCAGATGTCAAATTTTCTTTAATTGATGACATTTCTTTTTTTAGATGTGTCTCACATTCATCTTGTGACTTTTTCTTCATCCTGACCATGAGAGACTTGTAAGTAGAACTCATCTTCTCCTGGAAGTGATTGAAAGCTGTACAGTAAACTGGGAAACAAAGTATTTTACACTGACCAGTGTCTCTCAGTACCTCTCTCTCAAGCGTATATCTGCATACCAACTATATCTCTGAGTTGCTGTCTCTCAAATTGAGATCTGCACACTAACTGTATCTCTGAGTTTCTCTCTCTCTCAGCGAGAAATCCATACACTGACCACTGTCTCTCAGTTCATCTCTCTCAGTGAGAGATCTGTACACTAACAATATTTCTGAGTCACTCTTTCTCAGGGAGAGATCTGCATACTAACTATATGTCTGAGTTACTCTCTCTCAGGGACAGATCTGTACGATAATCAGGAGGGACCTGTATACAAACCAGTGCCTCTCCACCATTCTCATTCAGGGAGTGCCTCAGTCCCTCATGTTCATGATGATGTCTATGCACTCTGTCTCTCAGTCTATGTCTATAAGGGATGGATCCAGGGACTGTTGTTCGGAGGTGAGACAGTTGGTAATCGCCGAACATTAGAAGCTCACTTCTAGCTGTTTGATGTGTTTGTCACTGTTGTTCTTCATAGATCTTTTGTGGAAGATATTCAATGCCTCTAAACTCTTCATATTGTAGTATTCTATGGGTCTTCTCACAGTAGGACAATTAGATTCTGAGAATTTTTTCATTCCATCATCATAGAATTTCAGGGCTTCATCTACTGCTGCTTGGTTTTCCACCACCGCTAATTTGGCGACACTGCCCCTCACACATGGTTGGACCCCATCCGCTATCATCCCCACGTATGCCTTGTCAATTCAACAAATACTGTGTGGGATGTTTCTGGAGGTCAGCACCTGGAGATCTGATCACAGCCTCGATCCCCACTCTCCATATACCAACGTACCCAACCCATTCTCATACACATCCAATGGGATCACACTCCCTCTCATTCTCTCCTATCATTCATACTGCCAATGGGAACCCAACCCTTCCCATTCAATCCCACAGTTCATATTCCCAGTGGGACCCCACACCTCTCCATTCACTCGTAGTGAATTCCATCTCTATCCATTCATCGTACTCTCAACATGCTTGCTGGTATCCCACACTATCCTACTCATTTCCAAAGGAATCCCGACCCCTTTCCGTTCACTTCCATTGTCCACACTTGCAATGGGATCTCAGCCCCTTTCCATTCACTTCCCTTGTACACACTTCCAATGGTATCCAAATCCCTTCCCATTCAGTTGCATTTCCACATTCCCATGCACTCTGAGAGTATATTCCCATTCCAGGTGAGTGTTTCAGGCCAAGTCTCTTCACTGGGGCTGGAAAGGAAGAGGAGAAATCAGGATAGAAAGGTGGGGGAGGGGGAGGAAGGTGGCAGGTGAGAGATGAAACCCGGAGAGGAGGAGGAGGAGGTGAAGTGAAGAACTGGTAAGTAGATTGGTGAAAGTGATAAATAGACAATAGGTGCAGAAGTAGACCATTCGGCCCTTCGAGCCTGCACCGTCATTTTGAGATCATGGCTGATCAACTACTATCAATACCCGGTTCCTGCCTTGTCCCCATATCCATAAGATACCTATCTAGCTCCTTCTTGAAAGCATCCAGAGAATTGGCCTCCACTACCTTCCGAGGCAGTGCATTTCAGACCCCCACAACTCTCTGGGAGAAGAAATTTTTCCTTAACTCTGTCCTAAATGAACTACCCCTTATTCTCAAACCATGCCCTCTGGTACTGGACTCTCCCAGCATCTGGAACATATTTCCTGCCTCTATCTTGTCCAATCCCTTAATAATCTTATATGTTTCAATCAGATCCCCTCTCAATCTCCTTAATTCCAGCGTGTACAAGCCCAGTCTCTCTAACCTCTCTGTGTAAGACAGTCCAGACATCCCAGGAATTAACCTGTAGCTGTAGTTGAGGGGGGATATGTTAGGAGATGACTGAAAATCATGGAATAAAGGGAAGGGAAGAAGCAACAGAGGGAAGTGATGGGAAGTTAAGAAGTTTGAGAAATTGATGTTCATGCCATCAGTTTGAAGACTACCCAGACAGAATACACCCTGGTCACATCGTGGCAAAAGAGGCCATGGACGGACATGTTGGAATGGAATGGGAAGTAGGATTGAAATAAGTGGTCACAATGAAATTCCACTTTTTGTGGCAGATGGAGTAAAGGTGTTTAAAATGATTGAATGAACATCAATTTCTTGAACTCCAGTAATTCCCCCCCCCCCCAATCTCCTTCACCATTCCCCATTCTTGCTTCCCACTCACACCTTCTCTGCTCACCTGTCTATCACCTCTATCTGGTGCTCCAACCCCTTCCCCTTCTTCCCTGGTCTTCAGTCCTCTATCAGATTCCCCCTTCTCCTGCCTTCATCTCTTTAAGCAAACAACTTCCCAGTGTTACGTACCCCGTAACTGGGTCACTTACCAGCAAAGATAGAGAGGTCCGTTGAAGTCTGATGGTACTATTTTAAAAAGTTTTTATTTATAAAGGGGCACAAAAATAAGATGAATACAAACATTCAGATAATATATGTCGTCAATACTCAATCTAAAAGCGCGGGTATAATCATAATCATAATCATAACTCTATCGTTTGTCTAGGGGTTACTGTATTGTCCGATGAAGAAATAAAAGTCAATTGTCATTAAAGATGCAGCTCTTAGGGTTGTAGAGACAGTCTTAAACTTGCCCGTGTCTTTTATGAGGCCGATCCGTTGAGTCGGGGGAGTTGGTTCCCCGTTATTAGTTCAAAAATCGTTTCCGTGGTACCAGCCACTGGGCTCCAGGCAAGGGAACCGAACGCACGTGGCTTTCTTCAAATGGCTTCCCGCTATTACGGGATCGCTAGCGTTTCTTCTGGTGCGTCTGAGGGGCCGTCTCTACAGCCCCTCTTTTATCTTGACTCGCAGGGTAGTAGATGTCAATCAGGTTGGGGGTGATGCAATCTCTCTCTCAACCAGCCCACTTTGCCCGAGGGCTTGCACGTAGCATAGTCCCCAATCCACAAATGTGTCTCCAAGAGACAATGGCCAATGTCGCGTTATTTTGCATCGCCGGGGAACGAGGCATCCTGCACGTCTCTC
Organism: Hemitrygon akajei; assembly: GCF_048418815.1. Lineage (NCBI taxonomy): Eukaryota > Metazoa > Chordata > Chondrichthyes > Myliobatiformes > Dasyatidae > Hemitrygon > Hemitrygon akajei. The sequence goes on from NC_133154.1 coordinate 28,366,053, forward strand.
TCCCATTTCCTGGGTCCTCTGACCCAACCCACTAGTGCCCTTGCGATTCTCACAAAGGAGGGGGCTGCGGGCATAACACCAGCTCCTTTATTAACCATTCCCCTCTCGCAGTTTCAACTATCACTTGGCAACTTATACTTTTTCCTCTTGCCCCCTCCCCTCCATCTTCTTATTCTGATTTCTCCCCTCCCTTTCCAGTCCTGCTGAAGGGCCTTGGCATGAAATGTCAACTGTTTATTCTATTCCATAGATTTTGCCTGGCCTACTGAGTTCCTCCAGCATTTTGTGCGTGTTGCTTAGGATTTCCAGCATCAGTAGATTTTCTCATGCTGGGTTCGTGTGTTATACTGAAGAGAGGTGGTGAGGTTTTGCCCAGTTACTCACTCCTGCCCATGATCAGCTGACCCCAAACAACTCTCTTGACTTCTGTGTGGGTGTGAATGTAATTGCTGAGGTTCTGCCACTCGGTAACAAAATCCTCATCCAGATCATTGTCCTCCAATTCCTGGAGCTGCTTGAATTTCTTCCCCTGTGTGGGAAATGGAAATGCAAAGCAGCAACGTGAGGGAAAATTATTGCGGATACACCTGTAGATTTCTCCTCTCTCCTCAGAGAATGGCACTGCTACATACTCACTGCTCTTCAATCTCAGACTGTACTCCATGTACTTATTTGGAGGTATAGGTTTTCCATCGATCTTCAGTTTCATAGTCACATCACAAATCAAGCAGACAAATTCAGGGAAGAAACAGACGAAGTCCCAAATATCACAAACATTGGGCTGGGACTTCATCTGCATCTGCTTAGACAGATCAGTCACAAAACTGGGAGGATAAAGGAATGAAGGGTTGGCAGGAAATGGTGAGGAATGTCAGTCACTGTACAGATCTGCCCCTGAGACAGATACACTAAGAGACACTAGTTAGTGTATAGATCAGAGAGAGACAGAAACTTTTTAGAGTACGTGTTCGCCCCTCAGAGAGAGGGACTGAGAGACATTGGTCAGTGCAAAGATCTCTCCCTCAGAGAGAGTGTGACTAATGGATGCCTGTCATTATGGAGATATCTCACTGAGAGAGACAGACTGAGAGACACTGGTCAGTGTACAGTTATCCAACTCAGTAAGATGGACTGAAACACTGACCAGTATACAGATGTCCCCCTCAGAAGGAGGGTGACTAAGAGACAGCAGTCATTATGAAGATTTCTCCCTGAGAGTGAGGGTCTTGGTGAGTAAAAGGCAGAGCCTCTGGTAGTTGAGGGACTGACCTTCTTAGGATCTCCCAGACCCTTGGTGTCCAACAACAGGAGGACCCCATTGGGTCTCCGAAGGAGGGATCAACACCACATCAAGATTCCTTTGGTGTGAGCCTGGACAGTTGAGGGAGAGAGATAGATAGAGAGAGATAAACTTTGCAAGAACATAAGTGGGTCTATGCTCTTCCATAGCCTAAAGATATGCAGGTTTTTGAGTGAGGACTAGGGTTTGGGCAGAATTGATGGACGCTTGGGAAGACTAAAATGGTCCTTATGTAGAATTCATGAAAAAGAACAATTGGTGGTTGGTGCAGAGTTGGTTTTACAGCAATAACTCTGGTCACCATTAACAATACCAGTGTGCTCTCTGCATCTGAGATATGAAGCAAGCATGCAGTTTAAATTCCCCAGGTCTCTCTAGATCCATTTCCCAAAACGGTGAAGGGAACACCAATGTGACACAAAAGGATGTCTCTAGTACATCTCCCACTACTGACAGCTTGACAATGCAAGTGTGCTCTGTGTGTCCCAGGACTTGGGATAATTTCTGAAAGACAGGTAGTAACCAGACGTGAAAGGTTAGAGGTGGAAGTTTACAGCCACTGCCTTTACCCTTCTTGTCTCCCGTGAGACAGTTCATGAGGTAGGACTTCCCTGTACGAGCAGCACCAACCACAGCCACCACAACCATTGGAACTTCAATGGACTGGAGGACCTTCAGAGCCTCTGGGTTAAGCTGTAGCTTTCTAAACCAGGTGCACGGATTTTTCCATCTTCTGGTTGGTGGCAGCAGTGACATTGGTTACAGACATCTGACAGTCCTTTCTCGAAATACAGTTTGAATCAGAGTAAATGGAATAGATAAGACAGAGCACATCAGCAAAACACATACATTTCAATCCTGAGCCCCTAGAGAAAATCACAAACTTTAATTTACTCACTGAGATTGTAAGCCAGCCTCTAAATCTCTACCACAGATCTTTTATTTAACATATACTCCCTCTGAACAGCAGGTATAAATTATGCCCTGTAACTCACTCTTGGGAATCTTATTCAACATATAATCTCTCCAATTCCCTGCATCAGATCCAACCCTCTAAAGCACTCCCAATGATCCATTTATTTTCTAGATGAAACCACTGAATTAGATCTCAGCCTGTAGCTCACTCCTAGGATTCTATTGTTGCAGAACATAACACCACAAAGAACTTTTCTGTTACTCACTCCAAGGGATCTGTTGTGATATTGTCATGGTCCTGACTGAACAGCGGCAGGCCTCCAAGATCCAGCGCTCCAATTCCCTGGAGTACGGTTAGATGCCACTGTCCCTCAGAGACTCAGACTGCCAAGTATTGTCTGCTACATTCCTTCATGGACTTAAAGGCCTCGTGCGGAGCACTCAGTGCTCAATCAGAGGAGATCCATTTTCTAGTACTATTGTTTCTGATTTTTGCCTTTGGATTTAATTTGTATCATCTTGTATATTTTGAGTCTGAATTAATTCTGGACCTTGCTCTGCACTTGGATTCACCACCATCCATAGGTCTATTGTTACAGCATGATTGAGCCATCATGAACGCAGCAGAGTTCATACAAACCATATTGGCCTACTAGGGAGCAACTGTAGGCAGACCTGACAACATGCTTTGGGAGATCCTCACCATTCTGCAGAAACTTTCATTCACAAGGAGGCAGGATCCAAGTGGCTACCAGTTCCAGTCATGTTCATGCTGGAGACTCTGTCAATATTTGTCTATCCCCCATCAGGAAGGTCTTAAAGCCCCCTGCTTCTTTCTTGACAAAGGAACCAACCAACTCCCCTCCACCACCACCCTCCTCTGTCTGACAGAACTGGTCCACACCATGAAATATTTTCTTTGGTTCCTCTTATTTTCTCCACACCTAAGGGGTAGCTATGGGCACTAGTGTGGACCCAAGCTATGCCTGCCTCTTTGTTGTCTATGTAGACCAGTCTATGTTCAAAACCTTGCCCAGTTTTACTCCCCAACTCTTCCTCCACTGCATTGATGACTGTGTTGGTGCTGCTTCGTGCACCCATGCTGAACCGATCAATTTTATCAATATTGCCTCTAACTTCCACTCTGCACTTAATTTCACAGTGTATCTCTGGCACCACCCTTCATATTTTTGATTTCTCCGTCTCCATCTCTGGAGACAAACTATCAACCAACATCTTTTACAAACCTGCTGAATCTGAACATTACTTTTTCAGTCACTCAGGTATGGTGAATGGGAGTGTCAGAGCCCTACAGAAGTCAGGGAGAGAGAGAGAGGGAGTGAAGAAAAGGCACAGATTCGGTAAGTCTGCCTTTGTCGGTTTCATAGGCTTGGTAAGAGGCCTCGACTCGGGTGCAAATAATAAGAAGATCGGGTCAAGCAGAGTGGCTATTATTGGAGTGTGCCAGTGATAGAGTGGGAAGGCTTTGGCTTCACAGGCAAGAATACATCTGCAAATGCTGGAAATCAAAGCAACACACAGAAACCGCTTGAGGAATTCAGCGGCCAGGCAGCATCTATGGAAAGGTGTAAACAGTTGATGTTTCAGGCCAAGACACTTAAAGTCAGGCAGTGCATTAGTTATAGGGGTCAAAAAAGAGATTCTGCAGCTGCTAAATTGACAACATGATGATGTGTTGCCTCCTGGGTGCTGGGTCCAGGATGTATCAGAGTAGCTGCAGGATATTCTCAAGGGGGAGGGTGAAGAGCCAGAGTATTCAAATGAAAAATCAAAATAACAGGTGTTATGGTTTGGTAAGTTTCGAGTGTGTATATTTCAATGCTAAGAGTATTATGGTTAAGGGTGATGAAGTTAGGTACATGGCACTATGATGGTGTAGCCATTACTGAAACTTGACTGAGATACAGGCTGTAATGGGTGATTAATGTACTTAATTTTAGAAAAGATACAGGAGGAAGTAAAACGGGGTGGGGGCGGGAGTTGTGCTACTACACAGGGGCAATATCACAGGTGTGCTCAGCAGACATAATGGAGGGGTCAGACACTGAGTCCATTTGGGTAAAACTCAGGAATAGGAAGGGTGCAATCACACGGATGGGGTTGTACTAGAAACCCCCCCAATAGTCACCGGGACACTGAGGAATAGAGATATAATCTGATTAAGGAAATGTGTAAAAATTACCAGGTTGTTGTAATGGGGGATTTCAACTTTCCTCATATAAACTGGGATCTTCTTAGTGTAATGGGTTTAGATGGGTTAGAATTTGTTAAGTGTATCCAGATAGGTTCTTAAATCAATATGTTGATAGTCCAATGAGAAGAAGGGCCATACTGGACCTGGTGTTGAGTAGTGAGCCTGGCCAGGTGACTGTTCTTTCAGTAGGTGAACAATGACCACAACTCCTTAATGTGCAGGATAGCTATAGATAAGAATAGGTATAGTCTTTGAGGGAGAGTTTTAAACTGGAACATGGCAAACTACAATGGCATTAGAGCAGGAACTGAGAAGAGTTAATTGGGAACACTTTTTCCTGGCAATTCTACATGAGATGTTTAGAGGGTGTATAAGATCAATTGCACCGAGAGGAGGATAAAAATGTCCCTGTTGGAAGGAAGGATGTGGATGGAAAGATAAGAGAACCTTGGATGTCCAGAGAGGTGATGAATTTAGTCATGAAGAAAATGGAAAAGTATGTAAAGCTTCAGAAGTCAGGATCAAACATAGCACATGAGGATTATAAAGAAGCCAGAAAAGAAGTAAAAAGGGGAATTAGGAAAGCCAGGAGAGGTTATGAAAAGTCCTTGGCAAGCAGGATTAAGTAAATCTCAAAGCATTCTATACATACATCAAGAGCAAGAGAATAACTAGGGTGTGGATGGGACCACAGAAGGACAAAGGAAGGAACATTTGCTTGGATGCAGAAAACGTGAGTAAGGTACTTGATGAGTACTTTGCTTCAGTATTTACCAATGAAAAGGATATGGAGGACCAGGAGATCAGTGCAGAGTGTATAAATACATCTGGGTAACACGAGTGAATCTGCAGATGCTGGAAATAAATAAAAAACACAAAATGCTGGCAGAACTCAGCAGGTCAGACAGCATCTATGGGAGGAGGTAATAACGACGTTTCAGGCCAAAACCCTTCATCAGGAGTGAAGTAACATGGGATGGTCAAGGGGGGATAAGAAGTGGGGGGAGGGATAAAGTAGAGAGCTGGGAAGTGATAGGCTGGACGGAAATGGGCTAGGGGGAAGATACAGAATTATGGGAAATAAAAGAGAAAGAAAGGTAGGGCTGGGGGGAGAGATTATAGTGAGGGGGAAAAAGAGAGAGAAAGAGAACCAGACTAAAATAATGGATAGGGATGGGGGTAAGAATGGGGGGCAGGGGTATCAACAGAGGTCAGTGAATTGGATGTTCATGCCGGCAGGAAGGAGGCTACCTAGGCGGGAGATAAGGTATTGCTCCATCGACCTGCGTGTGGCCTCATCTTGATGGTAGAGGAGGCCATGGACAGACATGTTGGAGTGAGAGTGGTCTGTGGAATTGAAGTGTGTGGCCACAGGGAGATCCCGCCACTGCTGGAGGATTGAGTGCCGGTGTTCGGCGAAACGGTCTCCCAGTCTGCGGCGGGTCTCCCCAATGTATAAATAGCCACATCGGGAGCACCGGATACAATATATCACCCCAGTTGACTCGCAGGTGAAGTGGTGCCTCACCTGAAAGGACTGTCTGGGGCCTGGGATGGTGGTGAGGGTAGAAGTGTGGGGGCAGGTGTAGCACTTCTTCCGTTTGCAGGGATGAGTGCCTGGAGGGAGGTCCATGGGGAGGGATGGGGGGGATGAATGGACAAGGGAGTCACGTAGGGAGCGATCGCTGCGGAAAGCCGAGAGTGGGGGGGAGGGGAAGATGTGGTTGGTGGTGGAATCACGTAGGAGGTGGCAGAAGTTATGGAGGATTATACCTTGGATCTGTAGGCTGGTAGGGTGATAGGTGAGGACCGGGGGACTCTATCCCTGGTGGGCTGGCGGGGAGATGGGGTGAGGGCAGAGGTGCATGAAATACGGGAGACGCGATGGAGGGCAGAGTTGATAGTGGACAAAGGGAAGCCCCTTTCTTTAAAAAAGGAAGACATCTCCTTTGTCCTAGAATGAAAGACCTCATCCTGAGAGCAGATGTGGCGGAGGCGGAGGAATTGAGAGAAAGGGATAGCATTTTTGCAGGAGACAGGGTGGGAGGAGGAATAGTCTAGGTAGCTGTGGGAGTTAGTAGGTATGTAGTAGACGTCTGTGGATAGGCTGTCCCCAGAGATAGAAACAGAAAGATCTAGAAAGGGGAGGGAGGTGTCGGAAATAGACCAGGTGAATTTGAGGGCGGGTTGAAAGTTGGAGGCGAAGTTAATGAAGTCGACGAGCTCAGCATGCATGCAGGAATCAGCACCGATGCAGTCGTCGATATAACGCAAGAAAAGAGGAGGACAGATACCGGTGTAGGCTTGGAACATAGATTGCTCCACATGGCCGACAAAAAGGCAGGCATAGCTAGGACCCATGCGGGTGCCCATGGCTACACCTTTAGTTTGGAGGAAGTGGGAGGAGCCAAAGGAGAAATTGTTAAGGGTGAGGACTAATTCTGCGAGGCGGAGAAGAGTGGTGGTAGAAGGTGACTGGCTGGTTTTGGAATCCAGGAAGAAACGGAAAGCTTGGAGACCTTCCCGGTGGGGGATAGAGGTGTATAGGGACTGGACGTCCATGGTGAAAATGAGGCGGTGGAGGCCAGGGAACTTGAAATCTTTGAAGAGATGTAATGCATGGGAAGTATCACGGACATAGGTGGTAAGGGATTGAACAAGGGGAGATAAAACAGAGTCGAGATAGGCAGAAATGAGTTCAGTGGGGCAGGAGTAAGCAGAGACAATGGGTCTGCCTGGACAGACAGGTTTGTGAATCTTAGGTAGGAGGTAGAAACGTGAAGTGCGGGGTGTGGGAACTTTAAGTTTGGTGGCCGTGGATGGGAGATCTCCCGAGCTGATGAGATCGGAAATGGTTTGGGAGACAATGGACTGGTGCTCCCTAGTGGGGTCATGGTCCAGGGGTAGATAAGAGGAGGTGTCAGCGAGTTGTCGTCGTGCCTCTGCTATATACAGGTCGGTGCGCCAGATGAGAACAGCATCCCCCCCTCCCACCCTTATCAGCGGGTTTGATGGTAAGGTTGGGATTGTTGCGGAGGGAATGGAGAGCAGAGCGTTCAGAGGGGGTAAGGTTGGAATTGGAGCAAGGGGTGGTAAAGTCGAGACGGTTAATGTCCCGACGGCAACCAGATCCAGGGCGGGTAGAAGTCCTGGGCGGGGAGTCCATGAGGAGGAGGAGGGTTGGAGACGGGAGAACAGGTCATCGGTGGGGGTGGGAGAGTCCCTACTGAAGAAATGGACTTGAAGACGGAGCCAGCGGAAGAAGAGCTCCATGTCCTGGCGCACGCGAAACTCACTGAGGTGAGGGCGAAGGGGAACAAAGGTGAGGCCCTTACTAAGGACAGAGGGCTCAGCCTCAGAGAGAGGAAGGTTGGAGGGGATGGTGAAGACCCGGCAAGGTTGAGAGCTCCGGTCCGAGGGGGGGGGTGGGAGGCTGGTGGAGTCAGCGGGGAAGGGGTGGGGGTGAGAAGAAGCTGAAGCCCCCGAGGGCCCGGGAACCGGTGACTGAACCTCAGGCTTGGAAAGATCAGATGGCAGCGTGGTGGTGGGGGAAAGGGAGACAGCAGCGCGTGGAGGTCCAGCTCAGAGGTCAAGGCTGGGATCCAGCGTGGTGGGGGGAGGGGGAAGATGGCAGCACGAGGAGGTCCGACTGGAAGTTCAAGGCCGGAGTCTCTGAGGGGGTGTCCATGGCCGTAGGAACCCGCGTTGGTGGTACCGGAGTCAGGGTTCGGAGTCTGTCCAGTGCCGTGATTGGCAGCAGGGGTCGCGATCCGAGATTCATGCGTGTTGGCGTCGGAGCCGACGGAGTCAGAGTAAGAAGGTCAGGGAAGGGGTGGAAGAAGTACAAGGTAGTAGGTGAAAGTGGGAAGGGGGAGTGGTGAAGTAGAGAGCTGAGAAGTCGATGAAGGGCTGGTGAAGGGGGAATCTGATAGGAGAGGGCAGAAGGCCATGGAAGAACCGGAAGGAGGATGATCACCAGGGGAAGGTGTTGGGCAGGTGAGGAGATAATGTGAAAGGAAAATGAGAATGGGGAATGATTAGGGGCATTAACAGAAATTCGAGAAATCGATGTTCATGCCATCAGGTTGGAGGCTACCCAGACATAATATAAGATGTTGCTCCTCTAACTTGAATGTGGCCACACCATGGCAGTAGACTGACATGGACCTATGTGAGTGCCCATGGCTGTACTTCTTGTTTGAAGGAAGTGGGAGGTGCTGAAGGAGAAATTATTGAGAGTGAGGACCAGTTCTGCTAGACAGAGGAGAGTGGTGGTGGAGAGGAACTTTGGGTCTGGTGTCCAGAAAGAAACAGAAAGCTTTGAGGCCTTCCTGATGAAGGATGGAGTTGTATAGGGTTGGACATCCATAGTGAAAATAAGATGATCAGGGCCAGGGAACTTGATATCTTTGAAAAACTCAAGAGCATGTGAATTTCATAGATGTGGGCAGGAAGGGACTGAACCAGGAGGGATAATACTGAGTTGAGGTATGTAGAAATAAGTTTGGTGGGGCAGAAACATGCAGGTACAATGGGTCTACGTGGACGGGTAAGTTTGTGCATCTTGGGTAAGAGGTAGAAACGGGAGGTGTGGGGTGAGGGAACTATGAGGTTTGTGCCAGTGGATGGGAGATCTTTAGAGCTAATAAGGTTGGTGATGGTGTGGGAGACAATCGCCTGCTGCTGTTCAGTGAGGTCCTGTTCGAAGGGTAAGTAAGAGGAGGTGTCTGAGAGCTGTCACCTGGCCTCAGCAAGGTAGAGGTCAGTACCACAGTGTCCCTTTATCTGCAGGCTTGATGGTAAGGTTAGGATTAGTATGGAGAGTAGAGTGTTTGGAAGGAATGAGGTTGGAACTGGAGAGAGGAATGGTGGAGTTGAGACAGTTAATGTTTCATCAGGAGGTACCAATGAAAAGATCCAGAGCAGGCAGAAGATCAGAGTGGGGTTTCCAGGAAGAGGAAGAGGGTTGTAGATGGAAGAAGGGGTCGGCGGTGTGGGTTGGAGAGTCCTTGCTAAAGAAGTAGGCACAGAGACAGAGGCAGCAGAAGAAGAGCTCAGAATCATGATGGGCGCTGAACTCACTGAGGTGTGGGCACAGGGGGACAAAAGTGAGGCCTTCACTGCAGACAGAATGTTCTGCCTCACAGAGGGAAAGGTCAGGGAGATGGTGAAGACCCAGCATGACTAAGAGATGGGATCAGAAGGTGGAAGAGCTAAGGATGAGCGGATTGGGTTGAGAGGAAGGTGGAGTCTCGGAGGCCCCAAGAGCTGGAGGTGGGACCTGAGAGACACGGGATTGCAGAGTGGTGGTGGTGGAGAGATTCCAGTGGCAGCGTGTAAAGTCCCAGCCTGGAGGTGCTTTCGGTCAAGGACCAGGCTGGAGTTGGACGTACTTTGAAGATGTCTGGGGTCGTGGAGTCCAGGTTCTAAATCAGCTTGAGATTGTTAGAACCGTTGAGGTCGGCAGCAGGGATCGCGGTCTGGGGACATCCATGGCTGCCAGCGTTGGAGAAGACAGCAGGTTCTCTGGTCTGCAAACAGGCAATCTTCCAATCCACCGAGGATCAGTAAAAGCGGGATCTCCCAGTGGCTATCCATTTCAATTTCATTTCCCATTCCCATTCCAACATTTCAGACTCCTGCCATGATGAGGCCACACTCAGGATGGAGGAGCAACACCTTATATTCTGTCTGGGTATTCTCCAACCTGATGGCATGAACATTGATTTCTTGAACTTCTGGTAATTGCTCCCCTCCACCCTCCTTCACCATTCCCATTTCCCTCTCTCACATTATCTCCTTCCCTGCCCATCACCTCCCTCTGGTGCTCCTGCCCTTTCCCTTTCTTCTGTGACCTTCTGTACTCTTAGATTCCCCCTTCCCCAGCCCTGTATCTCTTTCACCAATCTACTTCCTAGCTCTTTACCCCACCCCTCATGCTCTCCTGGTTTCACCTATCACCTACTACCTTGTAGAGAGGGAAAACTCTGATTTCAAACCTTCCCTGCCTTGCAGCCATACCCACTCATGGGAAAGGCTTTGGGAGTAAACCCTGAGGACAATTCCGGTGCTGGGGTCTCTAAGGCTATCCGACATTGTCTTCAACCTCGTTCTGGCAATCCCTGTGACGACACTGATGCCAAGCTGTATCGGTCCTTGCCCTTCCCTTGGACAACATCGGTGGCATGAAGAGGGAAGACTTACTGCATGGGCAACAGCCGCTATTCCATACAACCTTGCCCAGGCCTGCACCCTGGAGAAAACTTTCCAGGCACAGATCCATGGTCTCACAAGACTAACTAATGCCATATACATACTACCTTGTATTTCTTCCATCCCTCTGCCCACTGTTTTACTCTGACTTCTCATCATTTTCTCTCCAGTCCTGATGAAGGGTGTCAGCCTGAAATGTCGACTGTTACTCAGTTGTGCTTCTATGCTTAGTACAACAGCTCCTGGATATTCAAATTGTTTGGGTATGATCAGCCCTTTAGAGACATTAACATATCAGTGGATTTTTCCTGGGACCAGTGCATAAGCACAAAGAAGTTTGCTTAGATTTGGCATATCACCAAAAACTTTGACAAACCTCTAGTCAATAGTGCTAGAAAGTTTGTGAATCCTGTAGAATTTTCTCTATTTCTGCATAAATATTACTTAAAATGCGATCAGATCTTCACATGTCCTAAAACTAGATAAAAGGAACCAAATTAAATAAACTACACAAAAACACTATAGTCGTTCATTTAGCTATTGCAATAACTGATTCAATATTACATGTATTTGTTGGGAAAAATTTGTGACTGCTGGGGTAATGCCTTCTGCAAAAGCTATTTGGAGTCAGGTGTTCCAATCAATGAGATGAGATTGGAGGTGTGGGTTCCAGAGGTGCCCTGCCCTATAAAAAAAGACACACAAAGTCAGGTTACTGACAGAGCCCGCTCTTCTCAAGAAAGATCTGTTTATGTGCACCCTTCCTCGATCAAAACAATTTTCACAGGACCTTAGAAGAGGAATTGTAGAGATGCTTGAAGCTGGAAAAGGCTACAAAAGCATTTCTAAAGACCTGAGTGTTCATCAGTCCACAGGAAGAGAAATTGTCTACAAATGGAGGAAACTCAGTATTATTGGTGCACTCCCTAGGAGTGGGCATCCTGCAAAGATCACACCAAGAGTATAACATGCAATGTTGAAGGAATTGAGAAAGAATCCAAGGATAACAGAAAAAAACCTGCAGAAATCTCTAAAACTTGCTGAAGTCTCTGTTCATGTGTTCACTGTAAGTGAAACACTGAACAAGAATGGTGTTCGTGGAAGGACACTAGAGAGGAAACTACTGCTCTTCAAAAAAAAACATTGCTGCATGTCTCAAGTTTGTAAAAGACCAACTGGATACTCTACAATACTTCTGGCCAATGTTCTGTATACAATTGATACAAAAGTTGAACTTTTTGGCAGAAATGCACAATGCTATTTTTGGAGGAAAAAGGGTAATACACACCAACACCAAAACCTCATCCCAAGTGTGAAGCTTGGTGGAAGGCTCATGGTCTGGGGCTACTTTGCTGCCTCATGGTCTGGAAAGCTTGCAGTCATTGAGGGAACCATGAATTCAAAATTGTATCAAGGCATTTTACAGGACAATGTCAGGGTAGCTTAATAGAAATTGGATAATGGAACAAGATAATGATCTGAAAGACAAGAGTAAATCAACAACAGAACCGTTTAAAAAGAAGAAAATTCATGTTTTGGAATGGCCAAGTAGAACTCCAGACCTTAAATCCTCTAGTGAGGTGGAAGGATCTGAAGCAAACACTTTATGTAAGGAAGCCCACCAACATCCCAGAGTTGAAGCTGTTTTGTAAGGAGGAATAGCCTAAAATTCCTCGAAGCCAATGTGCAGGACTGATGAACAGTTACCAGAAACGTTTGGTTGAATTTATTGCTGTATACAGGGGTAACACACCAGTTATTGAAAGTGAACATTCACATACATTTTCCAACAAATATATGTGATATTAGATAATTTTTCTCAATAAATAAATGAGCAAGTATAATATTTTGTGTTATTTATTTAATTTGGATCTCTTTATCTAGTTTTAGGACTTACATGAAGATCTAGTCACATTTTAGGTCATATTTATGCAGAAGTAGAGAAATTCTACAAGGTTCACAACCTCCTAGTATCATTGTAAATGCAGTGTTCAGTATTCTAATTAATTGCATCACGGCATGGTATGGGAACAGCAATGCCCAGGAATGGAAAAAAAATCTGTAGGAAATTTTTGATACAGCCATGTTCATCACAGACAAAGGTTTCTGCATCATTGAGTAAATTTACGTAATGTGCCGCCATAAGAAAGCAGCATCAATCTTCAAAGATCCTTCCCATCCAGCGTAACTACTACCATTGGGCAGGAGGCAACGATTCTTAAGTCCCACACCATTCAGTTCAGGAAAATGTATTACCCTACAGCCATCAGACTCCTGATACAGAAAATAAAACTGTTTAAACCAAGTTAGTATTTTTGAAGAAATTGGAAATTTATGCTTTTTACTTCTGGGAATACTACTTTAGATTCTGTGCAATTTTTTGTTTGACAGCTGGATATAACATCTCAGGCATAAGTGTCATGATCAAATATATTGTATAGTAATCAGGACCATAGGATGCACAAGAGAAAGTTATTTACAACAAGTTATCACATAGCATTTTTGAGGAAAGTGGAAATGTATGCTTTTGCTCTGGTCTAATATCCTCATTTAGTTAACAGAATGTGCAGTTTTGTTATACAACTGCACGTAATTGCAAAGAATTGAGATGCACATTCAACTAACTGATTCCAAAACAGCATGTGATACATAAATTACAACTAATTAAAACCAATTACCACTTAGTGCTTTTGAAGACATTGCTCTGAAAACAACACTTAAGATTCTCTGCACTTTTTGTTATGCAACTACATATACCTTCTCAGATTTAAGTGCCACTATCAAATAAATGGCTGTGGAATAATCAAGACTATGAAATACATAAAACTGTTTATTACAAGATATCACATAGCATCTTTGAGGAAAGTGGTAATATAGGCGTTTTGCTCAGGTAAAATTCATTTCGCTTTTGCAAATACATGAGATTCTACAGATGCTAGAAATCTACAGCTGCAGACATATAGTGCTGAAGGAACTCAGCAGGTCAGGCAGCATCTATGGAGATGCATAAACAGTCTCTGTCTCAGGTTAAGACCCATGTATTTAACTGGGCAATGGCAGGTCAAGTGGCAATAGGCAGAAACTTGGGAGCAGGAATTCTCAGAAATATGTGCAGTAGAAATGTAGAGGTTATTTAGGGAACACTTGCATTGGCTTCTAGATAGGTCTGTCCCACTGAGAGAGAGGGAAAGGATGGTAGCTAAAGGAACAAGGCTGCTGGAACATTTAGTCAACAGGAAGAAGGAATTATATTTAAAGTTTAAATGAAATAAAAATTAGACAGAGTTTTTGAAAATTATACATTGGTCAATAAAGGATTTTTGAGAGATAGGAGGAGACACAAGAAGAGTTTGGCAATGGAAACACTGCAATACAGCATGGATTCAGGCCCTTCAGCCCATCTAGTCCATGCCAATCACATTCTCGAACCGGCTGGCCCCAATTTCTTGCATTCAGCCCATTTCCCTCCATGTTAGTGCTTCTTAAACGATGCTGTTGTAACTTCAAACCACTTCCTCTGGCAGCTCATTCCATATACAAACCTTCCACCTTCCACTGTGAATAAGTTGCTCCTTGGGTCCTTTCAGATCTTTTCCCTCTCACCCCAGTGTTAGACTCCATTAGTTTTAGACACCACAACCCTAGGGGAAAGATTGTTATCATCCACATCACCTTTGCCTCACATAAATGAAAACCTTTCTACAAAGTCACTCCTCGTTCTCCGACATTCCAAGGAATAACGACCTCTCCTGGCCAAGCTCTCCTCATAGCTAGCAGCAACTAGCATTCATTCCAATTTAACCATGTCATTCTGAAACAAGGTGTCAAAACTGTAAACAGTACTTCAAAGATGGCATTTGGCCTTTGTCTTTCTAAAACTTTCCTAACCATTTACTTATCCAAATACCTTCCAAATGTTATAGTTATACCTGCCCTAATCATTTTAGCAGGTAGCATTTTTCATAAATGCTTCATTCTCTATGTGAAGAAGTTGCCCCTCAGGTCCCATTTATATCTTTCACCCCTCAACCTAAACATGTGTATAAGATGATCAGAGGCATTGATCGTGTGGATAGTCAGAGACTTTATCCCAGGGCTGAAACAGCTAACACAAGAGGGCACAGTTTTAAGGTGCTTGGAAGTAGGTACAGAGGAGATGTCATGAGTAAGTTTTTTACACAGAGAGTGGTGAGTGCATGGAATGGGCTGCCAGCAATGGTGTTGTTAACAGATATAATAGGGTCTTTTAAGAGACTGTTGGATAGGTACACGGAGCTTAGAAAAATACAGGGCTATGGGTAACCCTACTAATTTCTAAAGTAAGTACATGTTTGGCATTGTGGGCTGAAGGGCCTGTATTGTGCTGTAGGTTTTCCATGTTTAAATGTGCCCTCCAGGTTTTAGTTCCTCTTCCCTGGGAAAATGACCGTGACCATTCACCTTATCCATGCCACTCATGATTTTATAATCCTCTATAAAGTCACCTCTCAATTTTCTATATTCCGAGGAATAACATTCTAGCCTACACAACCTCTCACTCTGTCTTTGGCTCTTGAGCCTTGGCAGCATTCTTATCAAACTTTTTGCATTCTTTCTGATTTAATTATGTATTTTTTTCTGTAACAGAATGACTGAAACTGAACACAATACTCCAAGTAATGTCTCGTTAATATCTCGTATGACTGGAACATAACCTCTCAAATTCTATCTCAATTAACCTAACTAATGACTAATAGCCAGCTGGTGAAAAATGGAAATCGAACCTTCCAGACTAGCCTGCCTTGTGGGACCTTGTCAGAGGCTGTGCTAAAGAGCATGTAGATAATATTCATTGCCCTATCCTCATCTATCCTCTTGGTTAACTTGAAAAACTCTAAGACATTTGTCAGACACTACTTCCCATGCACAAGGTTTCATTGACTATCCGTAATTAGATATTGACTATCCAAATGCATCTTGTCCCTCAGTATCCTATCAAGTACCTTACTGACTACTGATGTCACGCTGACCTGTCTATAACTCTTGCCATGTCTTTGCAGTCGAACGTTAGCCAGCCTCCAATCTTCTTGTGGCTACAGCTGAAGCAAACATCTCCACAAGATCCTCCACAATTTCATTTGAATCTTTCCACAAGGTCCAAGGATACACTTGGTCAGGCTCTGAGGTTTATCCATTTTAAAGCACCCCAAGGACTCCAATACATACTCCTCAATAATTCAACTGTGGTCCAAGATGTCAACGTTCATATTCTCATTTATTTCACACTCACCATTTTCTCCACAGTAAAAACTGATGATAAATATTCATTAACAAATCTCGTCCATTTCCTGCAGTTCACACACAGTCATGAGGATCCTCAAGGAGACCTATTCTCTCCCTAGCCACCCTTTTGCTCTTAACATACCTGTTGAATCTCCTGGAATTTTCCTTAACCTTTTCTCTCTGAAGTGTACTCCCACACTTCTTTTTATCGCTGAGGGATTCACTTTTTTGCAACTGCGTAAACCTAAGGTATAACCAGACCCTGACTACTTCTTGTCATCTAGGGGTCCCTCAGTTTTCCAGCCTTGCCACACAACCCCTGGACCTTGATATTACACTTTAAAAAGCTTCCCTCTTGCCAGTCATTTCTTTACCAGCAAACAACCTCACTCAAACTCTGAAACATCCTGTGTAACACCTCCAAAATTGGCCCTGCTCCAGTTTATTCTTAGCAGCATGAAGGAACAGGGATCTTGGGATCTAAGCCCATGTATCCCTGAAATTTCCTGCATAAGTTTGATCAGGTGGTTAAGAAGACCTATGGTCTGTTAAACTTCATTAGTAGGTGGACTAAGTTCAAACACCACAAGGTAAATTTGCAGATCGATAGCCCACAATTTTGGACCACAATTGGAGTCATAGAATCACAAATCACTTCATTCCATTTAGTCCATGCTGGCCTGGTCTTCTGCATTGTCTCATCTACCTGCACCCAGACCAAATCACTCCATACCTCTCTCTCTTCCGAACCAAACCTCTCTTACATGTTACAAATGAACCTGGATATGTGGGCTACTCGTTCCACACTCACACCACACTCTGAGTCAAGGAGATCCCCAACAAATTCCCCTTAAATATTTCAGCTTTCACCCTAAACCTGTGACCTCTGGTTCTAGTCTCATCCTACCGAGCGGGAAAATGCCTGCAAGCATTCACCCTATCTGTGCCTCTCATAATTTTGAACCTCCCAAGATTCAGTGCTGTTTAAGATTATTTCCAGTACACAGGGATATCATGATCTTCCCTCATTCTCCTCTCCCCCAAGTCTAAGACAACGGAATAATTGTAACTCTGGATCTGATGTAGCACAGAAAAAAACACAACAAGGAATCTGATAATAAAATAAAAAACACACCCTTTCCCTATAACTGAGGTCCCGAAGTCCCAGCAACAGACAAATATTAAAAGATTCAAAGTACATTTATTATCAAAGTATGTATTCAATACGCATCCCTGAGATTCATCTTCCCACAAACAGCCTGGAACAAAGAAAACCCTGGAACCTGTTCAAAGAAAAACATCAAACTACACCCTCCATGTGAAAAAAAGTAATTGTGTAAACAGGAAAAAAAGAAATTAAAAATGAGAAAGAAACATAGAATATAAATCACAAAATCAAAAGAGTCCAGACAAATTCCATTCAGCTTCATTCATCACCTGCAGGATCCCCCAACCAAAGTCACCCAAAACAGCAAAAGAGTGACCAGAAACCAGAAACGCATCATAACATGGACTACAGAGTCCAATCTACAATGGATCAATTAAACTTGCCCAGGACAGTGGTCTTCAGCACAGTCCTTCAGCAGTGCATGTGAGAGGGAGAAATAAACCATTTGAATGCAGATACCTACAGCTGGTAACAGTGAGTGAGAAGCAGGTAGAGGGTACTGACCACTCCCTCACCTCCTGCTCTTGCCCTCAATGTTTTCAATCTTTCTCAATGCTTTAATCAGTGAGAAATGGAGTCAATCATAGCCTCGAACCCCATCTCCAGGCTTCTTGCCCTCAAGGCCACACGCCTCACCGAAATCTCTCAATGACACCAAAGTGCCAGGTCACTCGATTGGCCCAAAAACATGCCACCAACATATTGATGACAGGCTCCAGCAATAGCAGAACCACCTTTGAAAGAAAAAGAAGACATTAAAGAAGTGAAAGAAGTAGTTTCATGAACCTTCTGGAAGGCAATAGACAATAGACAATAGGTGCAGAAGTAGACCATTCGGCCCATCGAGCCTGCACCGCCATTTTGAGATCATGGCTGATCAACTACTATCAATACCCGGTTGCTGCTTTGTCCGCATATCCCTTGATTCCCCTATCCATAAGATACCTATCTAGCTCCTTCTTGAAAGCATCTGGAGAATTGGCCTCCACTACCTTCCGAGGCAGTGCATTCCAGACCCCCACAACTCTCTGGGAGAAGAAGTTTTTCCTTAACTCTGTCCTAAATGACCTACCCCTTATTCTCAAACCATGCCCTCTGGTACTGGACTCTCCCAGCATCTGGAACATATTTCCTGCCTCTATCTTGTCCAATCCCTTAATAATCTTATATGTTTCAATCAGATCCCCTCTCAATCTCCTTAATTCCAGCGTGTACAAGCCCAGTCTCTCTAACCTTTCTGCATAAGACAGTCTGTACATCCCAGGAATTAACCTCGTGAATCTACGCTGCACTTCCTCTGCAGCCAGGATGTCCTTCCTTAACCCTGGAGACCAAAACTGTACACAATACTCCAGGTGTGGTCTCACCAGGGCTCTGTACAAATGCAAGAGGATTTCCTTGCTCTTGTACTCAATTCCCTTTGTAATAAAGGCCAACATTCCATTAGCCTTCTTCACTGCCTGCTGCACTTGCTCATTCACCTTCAGTGACTGATGAACAAGGACTCCTAGATCTCTTTGTATTTCTCCCTTACCTAACTCTACACCATTCAGATAATAATCTGCCTTCCTGTTCTTACTCCCAAAGTGGATAACCTCACACTTATTCACATTAAACTTCATCTGCCAAGTATCTGCCCACTCACCCAGCCTATCCAAGTCACCCTGAATTCTCCTAACATCCTCATCACATGTCACACTGCCACCCAGCTTAGTATCATCAGCAAATTTGATGATGTTATTTTCAATGCCTTCATCCAAATTGTTGACGTAAATTGTAAACATCTTTGGTTGCATTGATCGTTGGTGCCATCTTCTTCCTTGTAAATTTTCTCTGTATTCTTTCAATCTTATTGATGCCTTTCATGTAGATAGGTGATGACAACAGCACAAGGTACCCTAAATTCAACTTCAACAACATCTTACATACTGTAACATCATTGCATTTAGTTCTTGTTGCTTCAATATAGGAAGGATGTGGAATCTTCAGGGAGGGTGCAGAGGAAATGCTGCCTAGATTAGACAACGTGTCTTATGAGGATGGATTGCATGATTCAGGGCTTTTCACTGGAGTGAAGGAGAATGAGAGGGAACTTAATATAGATGGATAATATTATGAGAGGAATAGGTAGAGTGGACAGCCAGCGCCTTTTTCCCAGGGTGGCAATGGCCAATAGCAGAGGACACCTATTGAAAGTGAGTGGAGAAAGGTTTAGGGGAGAAGTCAGAGAGAGGTATTTTGCACAGAGTGTGGTACACACTGCTGGGGACAGTGGTAAAGTCTGATGCTATATGGATATTTAAGAGGCTCTTAGGCAAATCAATGTAAGAAAAATGGAGGGTTATGGGCTATGTGGGAGCAAGGATTAGATTGGTTGTGGAGTTGCTTTATATAGTTTGGCATAACACTGAGGGACACGTACAGTGCTGTGCTTTTCTATGTTCTATGTTTAGGGTTCTTAACCTAACAGACCATAAGGCATAGAAACAGAATTAGGCCATTCAGCCCATCAAGTCTTCTCTGCCATTTCATCATGGCTGATTCATTTCCTTTTCAAACCCATTCTCCTGCCTTCTCCCCATAACCTGTCACGCCCTGACTAATAAAGAACCTATCAATCTATACCTTAAATTCACCGAGTGAGTTAGCCTCCTCAACCACCCATGGCAATGAATTCCACAAGTTCAGCACGCTCTTCCTAAATAAATTCCTCATCATCTCTGCTCTCAATGGATGTTCCTCTGTTTAGAATATTCTGGAGTTAGGGTATATAGCAAATATTAATTTCACCAGCGACCAAATTCCTGATTTGAATGTAGATTGCAGTTTGAAATTAAAAGACAGCTCAGTGTCATGAGGTTCAGATATGGCCCAAGTGTGGAGTGAGAGACATTGAAGTAGGTCAATAGTTCAGACTTTAATGTGAACAGTGTTAAAGGGAAAAGAAAACAATAAACGCTAGGCCAAACAGGGCCGTTAATTATAACTCTCAAATGGAAAACGAAGCCTACACCGCGGCTGAAAAGAACAACTAAGAATGGAATGAATACCGCTAGTCTTCAGAGTCAGTTGCCTCGACAATCCAATTTCTCAGGCAAGGCGGAATGCAAGCAGGCAGTGAACCGTTGCTGTGTCCCAGTCTCGACAAAGACTACGACAGAATGAATGGAGTTAAATACTATCACAATGAAATAATAATTAGCTGACACATGTATATTCATGACTGCAATTGCTGTACAGGCTGTGCTGCCTAATCCATGGTTGTAACACTCAGAACAATTAGACCTCAGATGCCTGCATATGGATGAATGTGGCCAAGAGTTAGTGGGGGATTAACATTGATCTTGTGTGACTGGAGAGTGGGTGTGAAGAATGAGGTGTTTGAAACTATATGTAATTCAAAGGAAGCATTGTAGGTACATTGTAACTATAGAATCATCCTGCTGTTCCCTTTGATTATTAGCATATACTGCAAAAACGTCATGTAATAGTGGATCAAGTAGGCCCCTTCTTACAAAAGTGTCTGAATATGAAGCCTGTTGCATGCTTTTGCTGAATAAAACTCTTCTATACCCACTAACCACTAGCTTCAGTGCCTCTCCAGGAACTGTTCAAACTACAGCATTTGGGGTCTCATTCAGGATATGTCCATAACCCATCATGTGGCAGCAACTTTAGCAGTCTGAGTGAGTGAGTATTTTTTAAGGTAGTACTCATACTTGGATCTGTTTAGGTCAGTCACTAGGATGTCACAAAGTATCACAAACGCGGCAGAGAATTGAACTGGTTATAATTGTAGCGTAAGTGTTTCAATGCATTTGTTGGTGAAATATCTGGAACAATCTCTGCTTAGAGCTTCTAGGTAGCCATTAGGGATAATAGTGAAGGCGCAGATCCACAACAGGGAAGTGTCAGGTAATTGGAGAAAGAGTTCCAAACTACAGGACATTTTTGCTGCCCAATTTGATTAGATCCTCCTTAACGTTTGGCCTTTCCTGGAACAAGAAGCCCTAATTAGAGTTCATTTTTCACGGTGGGGGAGTCTAGGACTAGAGGGCATAGCCTCAAAATAGAGGTGAGGTATTGTGAACAACATCACCAGAGAGATACTGAACTAATGGATATAGAAGTGTTTTATTCAACAAAAACGAGCACCAGGCATCAAAGTGAAACACGCTTGGTGTGTTTTTTGTCCATTTTTGTCCTGGAGGGACAAGAAGGGGCTGTAGGGACCTTTTCTGGAGAATTGTCAAAATGTTACCTTTGATCTTTAGCACATAAAACATCATGTAATATTGGATCAAGCAGTCCTCTTGTTCCAAGAGTGTTTCAATATGATGCTTACTGCTCATTTTTGTTGAATAAAACACTTCTATATCCACTAGTTCAGTGTCTAATTAAGATTTCTGAGATACATTTTACAAACTCCACCCCATTCAAGCTTGTTGCACTTTGAGTGTTCTACTCCACGTGGCACCTGCCCTCTTAACTCTTTCTGAGACAAACCTCACTTTTTTTATGAATCACCCAATGCTTGCCTGTCTTCCTCCAAACCTTTGAAGCAGCTGGAATTGAAAAATCCATCAGTCTCAACATTAGAAAAATTCACCTGGGTCTCAGAGCTCTGAAAGGCGTAACATATGAGGAGTGTTTGATGTATTTGAGTGGTAGTGTGGAGGCTAGAGAGGGGTGGGGTCTCAGTAAAACATATATGATATTGAAAGGCTGGATAGGGTGGACACCAAGAGGATTATTTTTTCAGCAGGGGAGTTTAGGATCTGAGAATATAAAGGGACATCCATTTAGATCTGAGATGAGGAGGAATCTGATATCACAGATGGCCAAGTTATTGGGTGTATTTAATACATAAATTTACAGGTTGTTGATTGGTTAAGCGTTGCAGGGAGTAGCAGAAGAATGATGATGAGAAAAGAATCAGCCATGGTAGAATGGTGGAGAAGCTATGATATCCTCCACCTGCTTTTATTTCCCATTGTCCCTTCTAATGAGAATTCCTGGACTACGACGGGCTACGGAACTATATCAATGATCTTCCGATCTCACGTTCGACGGTTAAATGCGGAGCAGTTAATTGCGGCGCATGTAAGGGCCAACGCCATGGCCACCGCCGAGAAGGCGGCGAGAAAGGCGGGATTCAAACCAGGCTGAAGCACAGGGAGATGAGGCCTCCTCTTCAGAGCATCCAGTTGGCGAGTGTAGAGTCACTTGAAAATAAGACTGACGATCTCAGGGCAAGACTGCTGTATCATATCAGAGTCAGATCTCAGTTCTTTGTTTTATTGAAACTTGGTTAATGGCAAACACTCCGGATGCAGCAACCATCCAGAAGGTTTTTCCATTTTCAGAATGGATCGAACCTCGAGATCTGGTAAGGAAATAGATGGCGGGAATGCTTTATATTCAATTCTAGTCAGTGCATGGACGTTGGGTTATGTCACCTTCTTGCTCTCCTGACTTAAAACAACTAATGATTAAATGCAGACCATTCTATTTGCCTCGGGAGTCCTCATCCGGGATCCTGACCGCAGTTTACATCCCACCAGTGGCTGACTACTGTAAAAGCAGGCACTTATGAAACTGCTGAATGCGGTCTGTAAACAGGAAACAGCCCTTCCCGATGCATTTCAAACTCTGGTCAGCAACTTTCACCAGGCCTGTTTGAAGAAAACTCTGCGCAGTTATCACCAGCAGTTAACCTGTTGCACTAGAGGTTCTAACACATTAGTCCACTGTTGCACTACAATCGGAATGCAGTCGTTCCTTCCCGAGACCGCATTTTGGCAAGTCGGATAATTTGGCTGTACTGCTGATACCAGCATACAGACGGCCTAAAGAGCAAAGCTCCAGAGATCAAAACAACTAAGTGGTGGTCTTGGGAGTTTGAGGAACGGTTGCAGATTGCCTTGGGCCAGTGGACTGGGCCGTGTTCAAGAACTCATCCGAGATCCTGAATGACTACACCAGGGTTCTTACAGACTTTATTAAAACAGTTATGGATGAGTGTGGCCTTGCAAAATAGTTCAGTGTTTTCCCCAATCAGAAGCCCTGGATGAACAATGAATCCAGAACCTACTGAGAGCCAGATCATAGGCAAACAAATCTGGAGATCAAGAATGCTACAAGAGGTGCGGAAAGATCTGCGGAAAGTCATCTCTCTGGTGAAGTGGAGATTCTGGATGAGACTGGAATTAATAAGGGACACTTGGCAGCTATGGCATGGTTTGAATGCCAGAACTTCCAACAAAGATAAATTGAGTGACATAGCGGACATCAGAGCTTCACTTCCGGATGAGCTCAATGCCTTCAATGTTTGCATTGACAACCAGTACAGGGAGAAACCATCACACATCCCCATGTCTCCCAATGATCCCTTGGTCTCGTATCTCTTGAAAAAAAGGGGATAGCTACACTCATTTAAGGAATCTGTTGTATTGTTATTTCACGCTTATTATTTATTGCTATTTATTTATATCTTCATTTGCACAGTTTGTTTACAGTTTATAGTCCCTGATGTTTACAGTTACCATTCTATAGATTTGCTAACTATACTGTACCCGCCAGAAAGAGAATCTCAGGATTGTATGTGATGACATGTAAGTGCTCAGATCATAAGTTTTACTTTGTACTTTCCTGATTACTTTTTCTATCCATTAACTAAACTGTCAAAATGTCTCAGCAATTAAATGTTTTTCTCATTTTTCTCACTGTTCTGTAGACCAGCAGATAGACTCCCCTCTGTTCTGTTCTTTGTGATCCGCATGCTTGAAGGTGAAAGGTTAAGGGCAGAAGGTTAAAGGGCGTCACACATATCTTTCCTGCTCCCTGCAAGCTGGTTCTGGAGACCAGAGTTCCTGGTTCACGCTCCTGGATTACTGTATATCGCAGACTGTAACTGACTCCTGAGGATCTGTATTTCTAATATAAACTCCGCAAGCCCTTGGATTAGATCTCAGTGAGTAATGTTATACCATAAATAAATGCTGAAAGTTGTTATAGCTGGGGGTGGTAGTGTGGATAAGCTCACACTACCTATTAAATGCTCCCAATAGCTTGCATCACAAACAGCCTCTGACAACCAAGTCCAGCTCCTGGCCTTGACATATCATGAATGCATGGAGAGGGGGTGCTTGCTACATGGGCAATAATCTGCTGTCTATGTTATACTGCTCAAGCTTATATATCCAGACAGCAGGGAGACAACATCCATGGTTCACCCTGACTGATGGATATGGACCTCCCACCCCCTACGTCTCCTCTTCCCTTCTCCCCTCCTTCCCTTCCTCCTCCCCTCCTCCCCCTCCTTCCCCTCTCCCCTTCTCCCCCTCGTCATCTCCTCCCCTTCTCCCCCCTCTCCCACCCATCCCCTTCCTGTCTCTTCTCCTCTTCCCACTTCTGCACTCCTCTCTCTTCTCTCCTTCACCTTTCTCCCCATCCTCCCCTTCTAACCCCTCCTCTTCTCCCCCTCCTCACCCCTTTTCACCCCACCTCCTACACCCCTCCTTTGGAAGTCGAATCTGGATAAACTCTCTCAGAGACTGTATAAGTACAACTTCTTTATTCAAAGTACCCGGGGCTTACTCAGTTAGTTACTCAAACAGGAACAGTCTGTGATTGTTCCTGCCCGATCCACCAACTAACTCCAAATTCCCCTTACAGAATGGATATAGTCATTCAGATACCAACCCCCCCCCCCCCCCCACACACACACATACCAAGCTGGAGTCATACTTACCTATTGTTTGACAGTACCAAGAGACAAATTGCAGAATAGGCTTAATGGCCTCATACACAAAAGGGCTGGAATTGTCCTCTCTCTGCGCTTCACTGCACAAAGAAACAAAGACCTTGAAACGCTGTCTGACTCCAAGAAAAAATATGGCTCAGCATGGCCTAGCACATTTGTTGATCATCAGCGGTTTCTTGCAGAGAGAAAGGCTGCTATTGTTTAACGAATGTGTTAACCCTTTTACGTACTTTATCATTCCCTCCTTTTTATCATTACATGATCAATGAAGCAGTAGTTTTTTTTACAGAGAAAGCGACCGAGTGCAGCATCAGTGGCTAAAAACAGCGTTACAACAGTAATTATAACAATGATAAGTACAACTATTAGGCCATAATGCAATATCATGCTCCACATATTACAGAATAGGCCTTCAAAGGACCAGCATTTAGACCCCTTGGTGAACCCGTGTAAATCCTGTCCTGCTTTCTTGATGCTGTCTCTCCTGCTCGGAGAGGTAGGTAATGTTGGTAGACTCATCAGGGGTTTAGGTGCACTATTCTGTGTCAATGACAACACAAGTTCCCCCTTTCTCAGGTAGATTAAAGTCTAAAGCCATAGGATTCTGTAGGACTGTTTGTTGGATGGCTAACATTTCCGTGATCACCTCAGCCACCCGAGTTTGAGTGCCTAATAGAACACTGGCAGTTTCATTTGCCAATTCCTCCAGGGAAGCTACCAACTTAATGCTTCCTTGGGAGTTCCTAGCCCAGGTGGGAAGGCAATCATCCAGAACCTCTCTGAGTCCGTGATTCCCCGTTTCTTCCTCTGTCAGTGGGGGTGGTCCCTTAGGCTGGGGACTAGGTAAGCTAGATAACAGCACCGGCTCCACTTCTTCTGGAGCAGCTGCCGGTCCCACCTATTGGTCGCTTCCCCGGGTAGCCACAAGTAGGCTTTATCTTCACAACCCAATAGGTGCTATTCAAAGGCCGAGGGAGAAATCCGCCATTAACATTATAATTATAGATGCTGCAAATGCTGTTCCCCAGGAAAACTTTCCCCTGGCGATTACAGTAACAAGTTGTATTTGCCACCTGGGTGCGGGGCACACGTCGGTGTTGTCAAGAGGCTTCAGGGAAGGAGGTTATATTCAATGGGGACCTGAGGTACCACGCTTCAAAACGCTGACATTTGCCATCGCTCGGAGTCCCCTTGCAATTCTGGACCTCACTACCCCGGATGTTATTAAAGAATCCCCAAGCAGAGAGTTCCTCGCTAGAATTGAGGGGGTCACTGACAACTATACCATAGTCTTTCCATGCGAGGGTAGTTGCGCACATATCCAACATCCCCCTGCTTCTTAGTGTTTGGCATAGTTGTGGCAAAGGGACAGGCAAGTATTATGGGCAAAATCAGAGAGTAGGGGATGCTTTGGCCAATGCACTTGGGGAACTGCTCCCTGCGTGGGCCTTGGGAAAAAGATGGTTTTAACCGATGGGGAGCTGCCACGTCTTCGGTGGCCACTGCTTCCGCCCTTATACATGACTCTAGTTGACTGGAAGCCATGCAAAAAGAAAGCAAAAAGACAACGGCCCAGTACATGGTGAAGTCCGTAACAGCCCCCCCTACTCCATAATGTTTTTCAGTCAGGACCACCACGGTTGTCCTTCCAACTTGACTGCCGTGGGCCTGGTGAGCAGGACTTGGAATGGTCCCTTCCTTCGTTGTTCTAATTTGCCACGGTTCCAGTTCTTAATTAGTACGTAGTCCTCGGGTTCGATGTTGGGGTAGTCGCCTTCGCTTGTCGTATCGTCTTCGTCCTTGTATGCCTGACACACCTGTGAATGTAAGGCTTGGAGAATCTTCGTTGGGTAGTCCGTTTATATCAAGAATGGGAAACGCGCCGAACCCCACGGAGTCCTTAGGGGCTTTCCGAAGATGATTTCAGCTGGTGACAGTCCGTTTTTTTTTTCCAGGGGTTGACCCTCATATGAAATAATGCTAAGGGCAATATTTTTAACCAATTAAGCCTCGTTTCCTCCGTAAGTTTTGCCAATTTGTCTTTTTTTAACTTACCATCTGCCCTTTCCACTATACCTGCAGCCTGGAGATGGTGAGAGCGATGGAATTGTTGTTTAATGGATAAGGCATTGCAGATTTCCTCAGTTAATTTTGCTACAAAGTGGGGACCGTTATCTGAGCTCAGTATTTCTGGTAACCCATAGCGGGGGATCACTTCTCGCAACAGTATTTTAACTGCTATCCGGGCTGTATTATTCATGGCAAGGATTGCCTCGATCCAGCTACTAAACACATCTATGATCACTAAGCAATATCTGTGACAATGCACTCTAGGCAGCTCAATAAAATCAATTTTTAAACATGAAAAGGGGCCTCCAGGTAGGGGAGTGGCGACCGACACACAGGGTGTCCCCTTTCCCAAATTGTTCTTACGGCATATTAAACATGCTTTTGCCCTCTTTGCTGCCGCTTGCTGCAATTTCGGATGCCACTATGTTTGCAGCAAACTGCTTACCCTTCCGTCCTTTCCGAGGTGAGTACAAGTATGTATATAATTAAAGAGGATTGGTAGAAATTGGGTGGGGACGCAGACCTGTCCCGCAGAGGTGTACTAGATGCCCGTCACGGGACCCTCCTTACAGCCCATCTGTGACCATAGTCTGCGTTGCTCCTCAGAGGCGTCCCCCTGGAAGGTACGTACGGCTTGCATGTCTGGCATACCCGTGCTGTCTGAGAGGCGCAGGGTGTTTCAGTGTGGCCCCGATGGGACTATAATTTCGAGCGTCCGAGCTGCGGCTTTGGCAGCCTCATCAGCCATGGCGTTACCGGTGGTTTATCAGCCTGACGGGTATGAGCAGATCATTTGACAATGATTTTGGAAGTTGCAAGGCAGTGAGGAGATTCTGTACAAACGTAGCATTGCTAATAGGATGCCCTGAGGAGGCGAGGAAACCCCGGCATTCCCAAAGCGCTCCGTCGTCATGAGCTACCCCGAAGGCGTATCGAGAATCAGCGTGGATGTTTGCACGTTTGTTGGCGGCGAGGATGCAGGCACGAGTGAGGGCAAATAACTCATTCTGCTTTTTGTGCTGACACGGCCGGGTCAAAGGCTGCCTGCTCGAGAACCGCGTTATCTGTGGCCACAGCATAGCCGGAACATCTCTGGCCTTGAGGGCCAACGGAAAATCTACCATCGGCACACAAGGTTATGTCGGGGTCCTGTAGGAGTTGGTCGGTGGAGTCCGCGCGGGCTGTGGTGAGGAGTTGATTTCGCAGCACGCAATCGTGTTCAGAATCGTTTGTAACCTGGGGTGGCGACGTTAGGAAAGTGGCCGGGTTTAAAGTGGAACAGTGAGAAAATGTCAGTAGCGGGTTGCTCAGTCAGGCTGTCTCATAGTGATTTTGTCGTGCCTGAGTGAGGTGTTGTGTCTGTCGAGCGGTCAAAAGCTCCACCGAGTGGAAAGAGAGCAGATTTACAGGCTGATGTAAGGTAACATTAGAAGCCGCAGTTACCTGCCTACCCTGAAATTTCACCCATAGGTGTCGCGTCCGTTGGTATGTTCGTTCAGACCCCTCGAACCCCGAGAGGGCAAAGGTGGCAAAGGAAAGCAGGAATTCATGTTCCGACATTACCTCATGATCGCGGGTGGAAGTGGGTGCCCCCGTATCAATCATAAATGGAAGCTGAATTCTAGGTAGCTGAAGGATTATGCTGGGTCTTGCGGGTCGCTACTTACAACGGGCAACATTTTCAAGGGTCAGATAGCGAAAAAGGGGTGATTGTCCGGTTTGAAACTGGGCGTCTCTGCTGTCCGCAGGACCATCTTGTCTTCCAGTGTCCTGGTCAGCCACATTTAAAACACAGTCCAGGCTGAGCTTCCCCCGGGCATGGGCGCTCGCTGGGGTGGCCCATTTTTTCGCTCAGGGGGATAAGGTCGTTGGGGTGGCCTTTCCATGCCCTGTATTAGCTGGTTGGTTTGGTCCTCATCGTTTGGCAACCACCCTCTTAGTTCTTGCCAGGTGTGGTATCCCAGATCTGCTTTCCATTTCCGTCCCTCGTCCGCAGGTAATGTCATGCAACAAATTCCGAAAAGATCCTGGGGGGTAGCGTTTTACATTTGAATTGTGCTCCGCACGTATTGTACGAAAAGCGCCGGTTTCTCCTTTCTGTCAGGGGCCTGATTCTTTATCATGATCATGTCTTGTGGCTTCCATGGGGCATAGACAGGGATAACCGCCGGCTGATCTTGCTCCCGCGCCCTGGGATTTGGCATCAATCAGGTAGGTTACTGTCTCTGAGGTTCGGGCGGGGGACTTTTCTCGGGGACTGAGCTCATCCGTTCTTCAGTATCACCTCGCGGGATGGTTGGATATAGGGGCTCTGTCCTCCCCCTCCCCCTTTGTTTCACCCTTCGTCCCACGGTGTCAGAAAACCCCGGAGAAATTTCAGGCTCCGGGGTCTTATTACTCGCCAGTATTTATCGTGACCACTTTCATCAAACAGGGTCGGTAAGCCAGACATGATCCCGGGATTCTGTATTTAATTCCCCATTTGTCAATGCATTTGTCGCTTTTGGCCTTCGGTTTTATTCCTTGGTCAAGGTTCTGCGTTTATTATGACTGATCTTTCTTCGGTCCATTTTTATGGCTGGGTCACAGCTTGTCACATCCCAAGTCCCTCCCCATTGCCACACTTTGTCCCCAATTTCTTACGGAACATACCACTTAAAACACGTAGATCTCTCTCTTTATCATGAAACTACTTATACTTTTTGCCTGGTGAAGTTCCTGTACCTTTTTATCACGCCCATGTTTTTGGCTTTTAACCAGGCACGGTGTCTACTGCTCAATTCTCTGGTGTCTTTACCAGATCTTGATTCCGACCTGACTTTAACCTTTTATCCCATACCTGCGCACGGTATCTACTGTTCAATTCTCCTGATTTGTTTACCTAACTTTAATTCTTAGACAACTTCAAATTTCACCTGATTTGTGCCACCTGTCCAAGTTTATCCTTTTTTTTTTAACCAGACAGGGTGTTTACTGATCAGTTCTCCTGGTTTTTCTTGACTCAACTTTAACTCTTACCGTATTTTAACTTTTACCCGGCACCTGTCAGCTGTACAATGATCAAATAATCGTCCTACCTTATACGAGCCTCTCAGCAGATTTGATCCGGATCGTGTCAAGGTCCTGTGTTGAGGTCCAGACGAGGGGCAGAGACTCACACCGGTATCGTAGGGAGCGACAAAGACAATTCATCTTTGTGGGCCCGATCGGTCTCCATAGAACGATCATAGACATAGACATGTTCAGTCTGTCGCTTACTCAGCCCACCTCCGTGTCACAGTCCCTATGTTGGAACCCTGCTCGCAGCGCCAAATGTGGAAGTCAAATCCGGATAAACTCACTCAGAGACCGTATAAGTACAACCTCTTTATTCAAAGCACCCGGGGCTTACTCAGTTGGTCGATCAAACAGGAATAGTCTGTGTCTGTTCCTGCTCGATCCACCAACTAACTCACAATTCCCCTTCCAGAAGAGATATAGTTTTCAGATACCCCCACACATCCAAGTTGGAGTTAGACTTAACTAGTGTTTGACATTACCGAGAGACAAATTGCAGAATAGGTGTAGCATCTGTGCCCCCGATTTACCCCGTTCGCCTAGGGTGAACCGTCGTCATCCCACAACACAAATACCAGACAATACACCAAAGGCGATACAATAATTGCAACTTTATAGTTATTTCTTAGTGATGGGTTGGTAGAAACAGCTAACCTAAAGGCGCCAAATCAGTAAGTTTATCAGTTTGTGCCCATGAAATTTTAATACGTTGGAGCTCACACCTCCATTCACAACGACATTCCGAGACTTCAGCCACTGTCTGAACCGTCGACGTCCAGTATCCGCTGCCCTGGAACCGCTGACCGCTCCTCACACGTCCGTCCTCCTCGCTCGCCTCCCGAAAAAGACCGTGAACTCCCGCTCAGCTCACACGTACAAGATTGCATAACAATTCTCCACTAGTTAGTTCCCCCATTATCTAGTTATAACCCAAACACTCAAGATATAGAAACCCATCACAGCATTAAGTAACATTACAGAGAAGCCATTTTGATAGCCTGAACAGTTAACACCACAGTTAACGGTACTGAGAGCCCTACCTAGGTATAATGCCTTTATCCACAGACTGGCTGGAGTTGTCCTATCTCTACGTATGACTGCACAAAGAAACAAGGACCTTGAAATGCTGTCTGACTCTGAGAAGAAAGATGGCTCAGCATGGCCTAGCACATTTGTTGATCATCAGCGATTTCCTTTAGAAAGCACAGGCTGATTTTGCTTAACTAATGTGTTAATCCTTTTACATACTGTACTTTATCCCCCACCCTTCTCCCCTACTACTCCCTCTTCTCCCCCTCCTCCCACCTCTTCTCCCCTCTCCCTCCTCTTCTCTCCCTACTCGCCCTCCTCTTCCTCCGTTCCCACTCTTCTCCCCATCTCCCCTCCCACTCTTCTCCCCCTCTCCCCTTCCACTCTTCTCCCCTCTCACCTCCCCAGTCTTCTCCACCTCCCACTCTCTTTTCCCCTCCCCCTCCCTAGTCTTCTACCCCCTCTTCTCCCCTCTCCTTCCCCTCTATCCCCTCTTCTCCCCAACCCCTTCTTTTTCCCCTCCACTCTCTACTCACCTTTCTCTCCCCTTTCAAAAAGTTAAAATAAATGGTGACATGAGACACTGTACTGACACATTATGATCCACACTGTCCAGAGAAGTTTTCCTGTGATGCCTCATCTTATGGTATAGGTGCATTCATATCACATACTATGAAAGATGCAGTGACCAATCCATGGTCTTTTCATGATATTCACTTACCACTGCAGAGAATACATATTGAATCAGAATGACAGGCAGTAAGGAAGTTGGGTAGTGTGGCTCTGTCTTCTGATCCTATGTCACCTCTTTCTAATGATTAAATTTCATTATTTAAACATGCAAAATCCTTGTGGCTAGAGTTAAGAAAGTGTAAGTGTAGAAAGGACCTGATAAGAGTTGTATATAGGCCTAAGAACAGTAGCCAGGATTTATGCTAAAAATAACAATGGGAGATAGAACAGGGACGTCAAAAGGGCAATGTTGGGTTAGTCTTGGGGGGGGGGGGTTAATTTGCAGGTAGATTGGGAATATCAGGTTGATCCTGGATCACAAGTGAGGGAAATTGTAGTATGTCTATGAGATGGCTTTCTAGAGCAGCTCATGATCGATCCCATTAGAGGATCAGCTGTTCTGGATTGGGTGCTAAGTAATAAACTGGATTTAATTAGGAAGCATGAAATGGTGAAGAGGTGATGCTGATTGAAAGGAAGGGTGTGCATATGTATTTCAAAGCCAAGGTGTAACTTGTTCAAGGCAAAGTTGCAGCTGGAGTTTGGTATTGCTGTTGGAGTTGGAGTGAGCAATTTGGAGAGGAATCAATGTGGAAGTGTTTCAATGCCCAGTCACCTAACTGGGGTGTGAGTTTGGATTGATCCAAATGCCGAGCCAATATGGTGATCTCGAGTACAGCTTTGGCCTGTGCAGCCCAAGGTTGTTGCTGTGCAGGAAACTGGGCCCTAGAGCGAGATACTACCCAGTGCTCAGAGTTTTAAATGACGGTCCAGGTAGACTGGGAAGTTCGAGTGTCAGGACCAGCGGTGAGGGTTCGGCTGATTTTGCTTGCTCGCCTGTGGTGTTCATTCCTCTCTCTCCAGCACCAAGGCTATGAACTGCTCATTTCTGAGAGTTAGTGAGAGATGAAGAACTGAGATTGAGGCGTGGGCCTACTCTGGCTGCTCTAGGGAGCGGATCTCAGGACTCAGTCTGGTCTGGAATGTTGTGTGTGTGTGTGTGTGTGTGTGTGTGTGTGTGTGTGTGTGTGTGTGTGTGTGTGTGTGTGTGTGTGTGTGTGTGTGTGTGTGTGTGTGTACACACATGTATAACTGAAATATATATATGGCAGAAATGTGTGTCGTTGCTATTAATTAGGAGAAGATGCTTGAGAAGCTGGAAGGTCTGTAGGTGCATCAGTCACCTGGACCAGATGGACGACAGCTCAGTGTTCTGAAAGAGGTAGCTGAGGAGATTGTGGATATATTTGTAATGATCGTATGACTAGTGGTGATCTGCACAGGTTGAGGTTGGGACTGCTTCTTTTCAAGTTATTTGTCAATGATTTGGATGACGGAATTGCTGGTTTTGTGGTCAAGTTGGCAGAAAATACAAAGATAAGTGGAGGGCTGGTTGAAATGAGGAAGGAAGGGAGTTTGCAGAAAGACTTAGATGAGAGAAATGGTATTAGCGGATGGAATATAGTGCTGGGAAGTGTATGGTCATGCATTTCAGTTTGTTTCATGGTTATCTTGAGAATAAGAATCTCAGAGTTCCATACTGCATACATACTTTGCTAATAAATGAAGCTTTGAACCAATAATCTCTAATCTTGCCTACAAAGATACGGCCATCACATTCTTCTACTCCCAGAATGTCTTAAAAGCAACAGAGAATAACTTTCTGCTTCACACCAAACCTTTATTAAAGTTTCATAGATTTACCAGCATATACAAACTGCTGGTATTTAAATCCACACTTCCATGTGGTGGGATGAGGATCCAATATCTAAGTTCATCCACACATATATATACTGATTCTTATTATTGCAGTTACATTGATTTGGCTAATTGGAAAGATTACTGATTTGTTCATAAATTTATATTGTGGTTAAATGTAGCATCTATGTTACTTAACAAATCTATTAGCTAAAACTATTCACTCAACTTATACAAAGCAATAACCTGCTGGAGGAACTGTGGATCAAGCAGCATCTTGGGTCAAGTCCCTGTGCTGAGGACACCTCTATCAATTCTAATACTTGATTTTGACCCAGTATCAACAATTCCTTTACCTCCACCCCCACCAACAGATGCTGCTTGACCCACTGAAGATTCCTCCGTCTTCCTGTTTGTTGTTCTAGATTCCAGCACCTGCAGTCTCATGTATCTCTGCTGAAAGTACATCTGTTCTTGCATTTCAGTTTCCAATTGTTCATTGCTGGTGGTCAGTTTTATTGCCTGGATAACTAGTGTGATCCAGTAATCACACTGATCATGGATTGATGGTGGGAATGTTGCAGCCAGAGGGAGATGACAAGTTCCCCATCAGGCTCTGGGAGAAAACTCTGCCAGTGAGAGACAGATCCACAGAACACAGAGCAGAGTGGAGGAAGGCCACATTATCAACACAGGGTCAGTCTTGAATATAGCGGACCACTGACCCAGAATACTGAACCAGCAGATAAGGAGGGTGTGGAGCTGACATTCTGTGACAGTGAGAGTTTGATGAATTGCCCAAGGATAAACACACCCCCTTAAAATTACAGACCTGATATTTCAGGTAATTGTGGTGCAGTGTAGACAGGTATATGAGAGGATTAGAGAAACACATACTCTATGGATAAGAACTGGAGACGTATAGTACCTGTATAATTAGCTACCAAAAAGCTGGCAGAGTCTAGAACCTTGATGTGGGAATGCATAAAATGAACCTCAGGAGATACTTTGGTTGCAGTAGCTCCAGAGTCCAACACTGCTGAATGTCCATGACCCTACTTGGTGGGGGAGAGTGTCCAGGAGGAGAGGTAGTGTGTGAGATGGGGGTGGGAAGAGGCAGGAGAATGGGCCTAAGAAGAAGAAAAATGATTAGCCATGATGAAATGGTGGAGCAGACTCAATGGGCCAAAGAGCCTAAATCTGCTCCAATTTCTTATGGTCTTAAGGTCTTCCCAAAAAGCATTTCAGGAATGGAAACAGAACCTGAAGCACCATCCTTTGTATGAAATTTATGAAACTCCATTTTGTTGTCTCTTCATGTTTTTTCTTCAGGTACTCGTATATCTTCTGAGCACTTTCTGCATCCTCCATCCTGCCCTCGACTCTGTATTTCTCCATCTCGCTTTTCATATGCTCCATGGCTTCCTCCAGCTCCTCCACGCTGTACTTTTTACCCTCTTCAAACTTTTTCCTGATCTGCTCAATGATCTCCTTTGCCCTGCGTTCCTCAGCCGCTTTTCTATTCTGCTCCATCTTCTCCATCTCTTCTTTGATCCTTGAGAGCTCCTCTTCCAAATCTGACAAAAGGGGCAGAGGATGAATTGGTTAGTCCATGCAGAGAGTGGTGAAGGGGTCACAGCTTGAGGTGTGTGAGACAAGATATTGACAGGGAGCTTCACTCACTGTTCAATTTAAGAAACACACATAAATGCTGGAGGAACTCAGCAGAGGCAGCACCTCTGGAAATGAATAGACAGTCAATGTTTCACCAGAGTCCCTATTTCAGGACTGAGATGAAAGATGCCAGAATAAAAAGGGGAGGTGAGGGGAAATATGCGAGCTGAAAAATGATGGGTGAAGCTAGTTGGGTGGGAAAGGTCAAGTGCTGGAGAGGACGCAATCTGATAAGAGAGGAGAGTGGACTATAGGAGAAAGGGAAGGAGGAGGGGACTCAGGGGGTAGTAATAGGCAGGTGAGAAGAAGTAAATGGCTGGGGGGGGGGAATAGAGGGAGGAGTGATGGGAACTTGTTTACCAGAAGGAGAAATCAATACTCATGCCATCATGTTGGAGGATTCCTGGACAGATTATAAACTATTGTTTCTCCACCCTGAGGGTGATCTCTTCTTGGCACAAGGGGAAGCCATGGACCAACATGTCGGAGTGGGAATCAGAATTAAAATGTTTGGCTACCGGTAAGTCCCACTTGTGGCGGATGGTGTGGAGGTGCTCGAAAAACTGTCTCCCAATTTACAACGGGTCTCACCAATGTAGAGGATGCTGCATCGGGAACAACAGACACAATAGACAACCCCATCAGATTTGCATCTGAAGTGTTGTCTCAACTGGAAGGAATGATTGGGGCTCTGAATGGAGATGATGGAGGAGGCATATTGGCAGGTGAACACTTCTGTTGCTTGCTGGGATAAGTGCCAGGAGGGTGATTATTTGGGAGGGGGTGTGGTTGAATGGCTAAAGGAATCACAGAGGGAGCAATCTCTGCAGAAAGCAGAGTGTGGGTGGTAAAGATATATTTACTGGTAGGACCCCTTTGGAGATGATGGAAGGTGTGGAGAATGATGTGTTGGGGGATCATGAGGTGGTAGGTAAGGACAGGTGGAATTTAGCACTATGAAGGCTGCGAGAAGATGGGGTAAGCGCAGATGTTAGGGAAATGGAAGAGATGAGTGTGAGGTCAGTATCAAAATTGGAGGGTGGGAAATCCCATTCTTTAAAGAAGGGCATCATTCTTAAACCTGTTTTTTTAAAAAAGTAATCTTTTAGATATTTCTCAGATTATTCTTTACAAATATATATGCAAAGGACAACAACTTCTTCTCACATCTCCTCCTCTCCTTGGTCGGCCCCCAAATATACTCCTGACAGAAGAGACAAATGTGAGCTTTGCCCATGACCTTTGGAGAGGGAAACATCCCTGCTATCCTCTACATCTCTCACAACAGTCAGAACAAATCTTAGAAATGGGCTGTCCTCCAGCCTATTAAAGTGCTAGTTTTTAAAGTGCCGGTATGTGGTCCCTGACCACATGTGTGATAGAATGAACTCTGCCCACAACAGTTGGTGGTCCTAACACAGCACCAGGTGTACTGGAGAATGGTGTGGACACACCTCATGAGCTGTGCCATTTCTAAGCTAGAAGTCAGTAGCCAGTGGTGTCTTGTTGCAGGACTAGGATGAGAGGAATCATTGCACAGAACACACAGCAGTCCATTTTCTCACAGTCAGTGGAGACCAGCTCCGCCCCCCACCCCAACCACACAAGTACCTGCCCCCTTCCAGGGAGAAGCCACTTATAAATGACACATGCAATCCTCTCTCTGTAGCGAGTCTCCTAGAGCCACCAGCTTGTTCCATCTCCAACACTATCCTAACCAAAGGATCAGTGGTGGAGAAATCCTCAGACACCTCAGGGGAATCTGGGCCTGTTGGTAACCACAGGGAGGGACCCTCTCCACATCAGGTGTCAGACTGAAGGATGGCTTCATTGTTCCTGGCTCTGGAAGTCCATCCAGAGCCACACCCTGAAGTAGAAATGAGCAAGTCACCTCACCAGAACCCTTTGCACAGTCTCCAAACCCTGATAAACAAGTCCAGGGAAAGTATTCCTCGTTCAGAAATGTGCAGCTCTTGGCCTACCCTGGATTATGAACATAAAACACAACCTTTAATGTCTGTGTTCCCCTTGTTAGCCAGTTCCAGTTCAATGTTCACCCAACCACTGGAGCACCCTTACTCTGTCCCATGAGAGGGGTCGATGTCCCACAGCATTTTTCCATTCCCATCACCCACAGCCATGATCGGTATAAATGCTGGGATCCCATTCCTGCAGCCACTACCCCATCAGCCTGTGTCTACACTATCCAACTCCTCTCTCATCCCATTGTATTCTCCCTTGTTTCGGCATAATATACCGGGTTTTGGATCAAACTATTGCACCCTCCATTTATTTGTATGAGAAATTAATTATACTCTGATCACCCTTTCCAAGATGATCTCTAACTACAAGATCGTTATCCTTTCCCATTATCCAGGATGAGCAAAAGATAGCATGTTCCCTTGTAGGTTCAGTAACATACTGTTTCAGAAAGCCATCACAGATGCATTCTCTGTAGTCTTTCTCAAGATTGCCTTGGCCAATTCGATCTGTCCACACAATGAGTAAGTCCCCATCACACCTGCTGATCTATTCTAACAAGCATTGGATATTTTTGTTTATTGCCTCTGCCACTGTAATTTTGTTATTTCATACCACCACTGGGTCCTACTGCTCCTTGTCTTCCACCATCTTTCCCCACTCACTTCTGGTATTTCATGCCTCCCAGTATCCCACAACCACTTCAACCCTCTGAGCCCTCCACTTTTTGCCTCCCTACTTCGTACAATTCCTCCGACCCTCCACCCAACCCTGACCCCAACCACACATCCTGCTATGTCTTCAGTAGCCTATCTGATCTTCCTCTCTCTGAAGTGGAGCGTCCTGTCCTTAGCAATGGCTTTCCCTTCCCCTTCAATGAGTTCAGAGTTCAAAATCAGGTTTATTATCACAAACATATGACGTGAATTTGTTGTTGTTAATGAGAATTAACAACATGAGAATGAGAGTTAATGAGAGTTATTGAGAATGTTGTTAATGTTGTTATTTCTTGCTTTTCAATCGAAGCAAGAGGTTAAGAGTGAAAGACTCAAGTATCGTGGAGGGGAGGTCATTTTTCTTTCCTTTAACTGATCGGGGAAAAGAGGCTCTACTGCGCAGGCGTGGGATGTAGCACGCCAAGATTTCAAAGGGAGACTGCCATATACAGCGGCCATCGTTGGAGAGGACTGAGTCGGAGTGGGACGGCTTTGGCTCAATCAGGCTTTAGCAAGAAACAGGCAGCGGCGAGGGTAGGTTCTGGTCAGTTTCTGTTTTTCTTCTTTTTTTTGTTCAGTCTAGAGAATATGCTGGGCAGGATGTTGGAAAGCTCCTCTTGCAGGATGTGGGAAGTCAGGGAGACCTCCGGTGTCTCTGACAACGATACCTGCAAGAAGTGCATCCAGCTGCATCTCCTAATAAACCGCGTTAGGGAACTGGAGCAGGAGCTGGATGACCTCTGGATCATTCGGGAGACTGAGCAGTTTATGGATAATAGCTTCCAGGAGGTAGTTACACCTAAGGAACAGGACACATGTAATTGGGTTACCATCAGACGAGGGAAGGGGAAAGGGCAGGTAGTGCGGGGTTCCCCTGTGGCCATTCCCCTCCAGAACAGGTATATCGATTTGGATACAGTTGAGGGAGATGGCTTACCTGGGACAAGCTGCGGCAGCCGGATCTCTGGCACTGAGTCTGGTTCTGCAGTGCAGAAGGGAGGGAGGAAGAAGAGGAGAGCAGTAGTGATAGGGGACTCCATAGTCAGGGATACAGACAGGAGATTCTGTGGTCGTGACAGAGACTCCCGAATGGTTTGTTGCCTCCCGGGTGCCAGGTTCAGGGATGTCTCTGATCGCGTGCACAGCATTCTGAAGTGGGAGGGTGAACAGCCAGATGTTGTGGTACACATCGGTACCAATGACATAGGTAGAAAGAGTCAGGAGGTCCTGAAGAGTGAGTACAGAGAGCTTGGTAGGAAGTTGAAAGATAGGACCTCGAGGGTAGTAATCTCTGGATTGCTGCCTGTGCCACGTGTCAGTGAGGGTAAGAGGAGGATGCTCTGGCAGAAGAACACGTGGCTGAGAAACTGGCGTAGGGGGCAGGGCTTCAGATTTCTAGATCATTGGGACCTCGTCTGGCACAGGTGGGACCTGTACAAGAGAGACGGGTTACACCTGAACTACAAGGGGACAAATATACTTGCAGGGAGGATTGCTAGTGTTATTGGGGAGGGTTTAAACTAGATTTGCAGGGGGATGGGAACCAGAGTGCCAGAGTAGATAGTGGAACGGGGGTGAAAATAAATGATGTTAGTAGTTCATGCAAAGTCGTAAATAGTAAGGTTGTGTGTGGTGGTAACAATCTTCTGAGGTGTGTATATTTCAATGTGAGGAGTATTGTGGGAAAGGCAGATGAGCTGAGGGCCTGGATTGACACATGGAATTATGACATCATAGCCATTACTGAAACTTGGTTACAGGAGGGGCAGGACTGGCAGCTCAATGTTCCAGGGTTCTGAGGTTTCAGACATGATAGAGGCAGAGGGATGAAGGGTGGCGGGGGGGGGGGGTGTCTTTGCTAGTCAGGGAAAATATTAGAGCAGTGCTTCAGCAGGAAAGATTAGGGGGCTTGTCTACTGAGGCTAGATGGGTGGAGCTGAGAAACAGGAAAGGTATGACCACATTAATAGGGTTGTATTGACCACCAGTCAGCAAGAATTGGAGGAGCAAATCTGCAGAGAGATAACAGACAACTGCAGGAGACAGAAAGTTGTGATTGTAGGGGATTTTAATTTTCCACACATTGACTGGGACTCCCATACTGTTAAAGGTCTAGATGGGTTAGAGTTTGTGAAATGTGTTCAGGAAAGTTTTCTAAATCAATATGTAGATGTACCAACTAGGGAGGATACAATATTAGATCTCCTATTAGGAGGTGAGTTAGGACAGGTGACGGAAGTGCATGTAGGGGAACACTGGTTCCAGTGATCATAACACCATTAGTTTCAACTTGATCATGGATAAAGATAGATCTGATTCTCGGGTTGAAGTTCTAAAAGTGTAGATTGGGACAGGTGCTTGCTGTCTTGAGGCAAGTCAGAGTAGATAAATCCCCAGGACCTGACAGGGTATTCCCTCGGACCTTGAAGGAGACTAGTGTTGAAATTACACGGGCCCTGGCAGATATATTTAAAATGTCGATATCCACGTGTCAGGTGCCGGAGGATTGGAGGGTAGCTCATGTAAGTTCCATTGTTTGAAAAAGGCTCAAAAAGAAAGCCGGGAAATTATAGGCCAGTAAGTTTGACATTGGTAGTAGGTAAATTATTGGAAGGCATACTAAGAGATAGGATAGACAGGGACTTATTAGAAACAGTCAGCATGGCTTTGTGCGTGGTAGGTCATGTTTAACCAATCTATTAGAGTTTTTCGAGGAAGTTACCAGGAAAGTGGATGAAGGGAAGGCAGTGGATGTTGTAAACATGGACTTCAGTAAGGCCTTTGACAAGGTCCTGCATGTGAGGTTAGTTAGGAAGATTCTGCCTCTAAGTATACATGGAGAGGTAGTACATTGGATTAGACATTGGCTCAAAGGGGGAAGCCAGAGAGTGTTAGTGGAGGATTGCTACTCTGAGTGGAGGCCTGTGACTAGTGGTGTGCCACAGGGATCAGTGCTGGGTCCATTGTTATTTGTCATCTATATCAGTGATCTGGATGATAATGTGGCAAATTGGGTCAGCAAATTTGCTGATGATACAAAGATTGGAGGTGTAGTGGACAGTGGGGAAGGTTTTCAAAGCTTGCAGAGGGATTTGGACCAGTTGGAGGAATGGGCAGAAAAATGGCAGATGGAGTTTAATGAGGACAAGTGTGAGGCAATGCACTTCGGAAGGTCAAACCAAGATAGAACATACAAGGTAAATGGTAGGACACTGAGGGGTGCAGTAGAACAGAGGGATCTGGGAGTACAGATACATAATTCCCTAAAAGTGGCATCACAAGCAGATAGGGTTGTAAAGAGAGCTTTTGGTACATTGGCCTTTATAAATCAAAGTATTGAGTATAAAAGTTGGAATGTAATGGTGAGGTTGTATAAGACATTGGTGAGACTGAATTTGGAGTATTGTGTGCAGTTTTGGTCACCTAATTACAGGAAGGATATTAATAAGGTTGA
The DNA here is from genome assembly GCF_048418815.1 of Hemitrygon akajei. Taxonomy (NCBI): domain Eukaryota; kingdom Metazoa; phylum Chordata; class Chondrichthyes; order Myliobatiformes; family Dasyatidae; genus Hemitrygon; species Hemitrygon akajei. Next base: position 28,407,301 of record NC_133154.1, read on the forward strand.
AAGAGTGCAGAGAAGGTTTAAGGATGTTGCCGGGACTTGAGAAACTGAGTTACAGAGAAAGGTTGAATAGGTTAGGACTTTATTCCCTGGAGCGTAGGAGAATGAGGGGTGATTTGATAGACGTGTATAAAATTCTGATGGGTATAGATAGAGTGAATGCAAGCAAGCTTTTTCCACTGAGGCCAGGGGAGAAAAAAACCAGAGGTCATGGGTTAAGGATGAAGGGGGAAAAGTTTAAAGGGACCATTGGAGGGGGGGGGGGGGGCTTCTTCACACAGAGAGTGGTGGGAGTGTGGAATGAGCTGCCAGATGAAATGGTGAATGTGGGCTCACATTTGACATTTAAGAAAAACTTGGACAGGTACATGGATGAGAGGGGTTTGGAGGGATATGGCCCAGGTGCAGGTCAGTGCGACTAGGCAAAAAAAAATGGTTTGGCACAGCCAAGAAGGGCCAAGAGGCCTGTTTCTGTGCTGGAATGTTCTATGGTTCTATGGTTGTGTGGCAGCATTACAGTATAGGGCAATGACATATAGTATATACATTTCAAACATAAATGACCAGTGCACAAAAAAAGGATTAATGAGTTGGTATTTATGCTCGAATTTCAATTACATCACGTGCCAAGGCCTTCTGTTGTCTCTGCATCTATAACTCTTCAATAAGGATTACCCACTCCTCACTGATGACCCGTACTCCTGCCTCAAATCTACCTACTCTTCTTGGGCATGCCATTCTGGCCTTCCATTTATGTTCTTCGCGAGACCCAACACCAAGCTCTTCTTCATATGAAGATGTCCAAGAACATAAGCACATCCCTCCCTGATCTCACTATGTTTCTGATGAACAATGAGGTGAAATACTCAGCAGAAATGTCTCACATTTTAAGTTTTCAGACATGAAGAATTAATTTTAAATCTGCAGATGCTCCTTGACCTGAATATTTTGAGCATTTTGTTTATTTTCTTACCAGAGACACGCTTTTGTTCCTCTGTCAGCTTGTTGTCCATCTCCTGTACCTGGTCTAGACGAGATTTTTCCTCTTCCAGGAAACTGTTGAGGACAGCCCACCCCTACAGAGAAGAGAAGATACAATCATCCATATCCAACTCTCTTCCATGACACCAGTCCACAAGAGTCCAGAGACAGGCTCTCATCATCAAATGTCTAGTGCTGGGGATTGATATGCAATAAGGGAACTCAACTTACCAATCTACAGGAAATTGGTAAAACCGTAACTGAAAACTATGTGCAATTTATATTGTGGCCTGGATGAAGGCAGAATTTATTTCCTAAATGACACAAGGATAAGTTGCAAGACCGACAAATAGCAGTGGCAAAGAGTAGAGAGATATTTTCTGTGAATGAACAAGGATCAGGCAAATCAAGCACAATGTGGGATAATGCAAAATACCATTGTGGCAGAAAGACAAATAGAAGCATATTATCCAAATGGGAAAGTTTATGAAGTTCTGAGATGTAGAGGGATCTGGGTTTCGTAGTACAAGATTTGCAAAATGTTTATGTGCCAGTAAGAGGGAGAGATAGAGTGTGTAACAAAAGTGGAAGGGTAATACTTTAGTTACAGATATATCAGGTTTTGGTGAGATTACATCTGGATTATGGACAGTATAGATCTCCTTTAACACTAACACTTCAGGGATGGGCTCCTGGACTGATACCTGGAAGGACATATTACCTTATTAGAGAAGGTAGGACAGATTAGGACTATTCACTTCTGTGGGAAAACACAGAATCAGCAAATGGACTGGATGGTCATGAATTGCAAAGCTGAGTTAGATAAACAGGTAGCTTGATCAACGGAGATACGAAAATAATTTTTTTTCCCCTCAATGCAGGATTGGCTCTTGGAACTCTCTCCACTGAAGCACAGTTAAGATTTTTTAAGGGAGAGATTGGATGGCTTTGAAAACCAGTGATGAAAGAATTCTCACATACTCTGCTCCATTACTGACTCTCCACTCACTGAATCTCCTCCCACAGCCCCAAAGGCACTACCCCCATCACTGATAAATCCTACCACTGAAACTCCTCCACCAGCCACTATAACTGGTTTCCCGATTACAGACTCAATCTACCCAGTTAATCCCATTCCAGATGTTACGGAGAGTGGAAGTCAAATTCACTTTTGTTGGCTGAATGGAAAGAGGCAGAGAGGGGAGTGTTCTGAATTCATGTAAGTCAGAGGAAGGAAAAGCTATGAGAATTGAAAACTAAATGCCTTGCCATAACACACCTCGATCTGGTTCTTGGTCTTTTCTTCATACTCCTTGATGGAATTATCAAGATCCTTCTTCAGCTCCTGGTAACCACCAGATTTCTGATAATGTCCAGATGTCAGGTTTTCCTTAATTGATTCCATTACTTTTTCAAGTTGTGCCTTACATTGGTCTTGAGACTTTTCCTTGATCTTGGTCATGAGAGACATGTAAGTGGATCTCATCGTCTCCTAGTAGTGAGGGAAAAAAGTACAATAAACTAGGAAACCAAGTATTGTACACTGTCCAGTGTCTCTCAGTGCCTCTCTATAAGGGGAAGATCTGCACAATAACTTTATTTCTGAGTTGCTCTCTCTCAGGGAGAGATCCATACATTGACCAGTGTCTCTCAGTCCATCTCTCTCAGTGGGAGATCTGTACACTAACTATATCTCTGATTCGTTCTCTCTCACGGAGAGATCTGTACGCTGACTGTATCTTGGAGTTGCTCTCTCTCAGGGAGAAATTTGTACTCTGACAAGGAGTGATCTGTATACAAACCGGTGTCTCTGTGCCCCTCTAAGTCATGGAGTAACCTGCACTATCCAGTGTCTCTCAGTCCCTCACTTACAGGATGATATATCTTTGCTCTCTATTTCTCAGTCTATGTCTGTATGGGTTGGGTCCAGGGACAGGTGTTCAGAGATGAGACAGTTGGTAATCACTGAACATTAGGAGCTCACCTCCAGCTGCTGGATGTAATTGTCAATGTTGTTGTTCATAGACCTTTTGTGGAAGATATTGAATGCCTCGCTGCTCTTCATATTGTAATGCTCCATGATTCTGCTCATGGTAAGATCATCAGATTCTGAGATATTTTTCATTTCATTATCATAGAATTTCAGGGCTTCATCTACTGCTGCTTTGTTTTCCACCTCCGCTAATTTAGCGACACTGCTCTCCACACATGGTAGGAACCCATCCGCCATCTTGCTCATGTACACCTTGGTCAATTCAGCAAATCCTGTGTGGAATGTTTCGGAAAGTCAGTGCCTGAGGATCTGATCACACCCTCAATTCCCACTCTCAACATCACAACATATTCTTATTCACTTTCAATGGAATCACACCTCCTCCAATTCTCTCCCATCATTCATACACTCAATCCCACAGTCCATGCTCCCAACCCTTCCTATTCAAGACCACAGTTGATATTCCCAGTGGGACCCCACACCTTCCCATTCATTCGCAGTGATTTCATTCATTCATTTCTACCCTCTACACTCATGCTGGTATTCCACACCATACCACTCATTCCCATCTACCTATTCACATTAATTTCCATTGTACTCACAACAAATGGGATCCAAACTTCTTTCCATAAATGTCCATTGTACTCACTTCCAATGGGATCTCAGCCCCTTCCCATTTTGTTCCATTGTACACACTTCCAATGTGATCCCAACCCTTTCCCTTTCACATCCACTTAACACAATTCTAATGGTCCCTCCCCTTTCCCATTCAATTCCAGTATACAGACTTCCAACTGGATCCCATCACAAACAAGAGAAAATCTGCAAATGCTGGATATCCAAAGAACAGACACAGAATGCTGGAGGAACTTAGCAGGCCAGGCAGCATCTATGGAAAAGGTTGACATTTCGGACCAAAACCCTTCCGTAGGACTGGAGGGAAAAAAAGCTGTGGAGTAGATTTCAAAGGTGGGGAGGGGAGAGAGAAACACAAGGAGAATGGTTTGGGTCAGCATGTGGTTAAAGTGTTGAAGAGCAGCAGAGATCACAAAGGGGAGCAGTGAGAGAAAGTTTCACTGAATTCACTTCGAAGTAAAGTTTTAAACTTCTTCAGGGTTGGCACCCTGGAAGAGACTTCGCACAGTAGTAATCAAATCACAAACAGGAGAAAATCTGCAGATGCTGGGTGCTGCTCCAATTGAATCCAACCTGCTTTTCATTCACGCCTGTTACACAAACATCCAATCGATATTCATGCCATCAGGTTGGAGGCTACCCAGGCAGAATATAAGGTGCTGCTCCTCCAACTTGAATGTGGCCTCATCGTGGCAGTAGACAAGGTCATGAACTGACATGTTGGAATGGCAATGGAAAGTAGAATTGAAGTGGGTGGCCACCAGGAAATACCACGTTTTCGGGTAGACAGATTGAAGGTGCTCAATCTGATGGAATGAGCGTCAATTTCTCGAACATCTGGTCATTTACAAACCTCATCTTCTTCATCATTCCCTATCCTTGTTTCCCGCTCATAGATTCTCTTCTTACCTGCCCATTACCTCCCTCTGGTGCTCCTCCCTTTCCCGTGTTCCATTCTCTTCTCTCCTCTCCTATCAGATTCCCCCTTCTCCAACCCTTTATCACTTTCACCTATCAACTTCCCAGCTCCCTTCTTCACCACCTCCTCCAGTTTCACCTATCACCTGCCACCTTGTTCTTGTTCCTCCCCCCACTCAATCTACTCATTCTGATTTCTCCCCTTACTTTCTAGTCCTGATTAAGAGTCACAGAGTGAAATGATGACTGTTTACTCTTTTCCATAGATGTTTCCTGGCCTGCTGAGCTCCTCCAGCATTTTATGTGTGTTGCTTTGGATGTCCAGATTCAGCAGATTTTCTCGTGCTCGGTTAGTGTGTTATACTGAAGAGAGGTGGTGAGGTTTTGCCCAGTTACTCACTCCTGCCCGTGACCAGCTGACCCCCAACAACTCTCTTGACTTTCTTGTGGGTGTAAATGTAATTGATGAGGTTCTGCCGCTCTGTAACAAACTCCTCATCCAGATCTTTGTCCTCCAGTTCCTGGAGCTGCTTGAGTTTCTTCCGGAATGTGGGAGTGGGAAATGCAAAGCAGCAACGTGAGGGAAAATGATTGCGGATACACCTGCGGAGTTCATTATATTCCTTGTCCTGCTCACTGATCTCCCCTGTAAAAAAGAACCAGGAATCAGGCCAGAATAACTTAATGAGTCTGCTCTCCCATTCCCAACAAGGCAACTGTTACCCCCAGGACTGTGGGGAGGAACAGGGGAAGGACAGGAAGGAAATAGAGGGGAGACAGTTTGCAAGGTGTGATGGTGAAGAACAGGATGTGTGGGAGGGGCATCAAGTCCATTGTAATTGGGTCATGGGTGACTTGTCATGGAGGGGAATGATGTGACATACAGGGTAGTTGAGGATCATGTTCATTGAGAGGGGTGTGTGTGGGACAGTGGCAATCAGCCAATCGGATGAAACTCTGATGGGAAGGAGTGTCATCTGGGTGGGAGTGGTGCATTTATACCATCAAACCAGAGGATGGTGTACTTTGGTATCATTATTGCAGGGAATTGTGACGTAATGTGAATGTGAACAGGGAGGGGAATGCAGAGTCAGTGGGAATGACAGATGTGAATGGGCCATGGAGACCCTGGAGTGTGTGCACAATTTCTCAAATGTAAGAGGTTGCCCCTTCCTCCACCACCCTCTCAAACATTGAATTCAACCCTGCTCCCTCCATTCTCTGGCCCCTTTCCAAGTTCTCCCTATCTCCTCAGAGACTGGCATTGCTGCATACTCACTGTCCTTCAGTTTCAGGCTGTGCTCCAGGTACTCATTTGGAGTCACATCTTTTCCATCAATGTGCATATCCAATGTCAAATCACGGAGCACCCAGACAAATTCAGGGAAGAAACGGACAAATTCCCGACTGTCACAGTCATCGGGCTGGGCCTTCATCTGGATCCGCTTAGACAGTTCAGTCACAAAACTGGGAGCAACATCAAGGATAAAGGAATAAAAGGTTGGCAGGTAAATGGTGAGGAATGTCAGTCACTGTTCAGATCTGCTCCTGAGAGAGAGTTACTGAGAGACACTGGTCAGTGTACAGATCTCCCTCTCAGAGAGAGTGTGTCTAAGAGACACCAGTCATTGTGGAGATATCTCCCCGAGAAAGAGGGACTCGATGAGTAAAAGGCAAAGCTGCTGGTGTTTGAGAATCCTGGATATCAAGGATTATTGTAAATTTGATCGTGGAAAAAGAAGGTGTCTTGATTCAGAAACAGGCAGCTGGGAGAAAGTGAATCATTGAACACATATACAGAATGCCAGAGTAAACTCTGTGTGGAAATTTGGAGGGCAGGACAGAGCATGAGGTGACTTTAGCTGGTAAAATTAAGGAGAATTCTAAGTGACACTACAAATATATGAATGAAAGAAGAGTAACATAGGGAATATAAGGCCTCTGAAAGACCAAGATGGAAATGTGTTTGTGGAACTGCTGGAGATGTGTACAGTTCTCAAGCACTATTTCACTGTCACAGTGGACATTGAAGATGAGTACCAGCAAGCACAGTGGGATCTTGGTCAGCTGGGCAGCTGGGCTCAGGATTGTGAAATGGAATTCAGACAAGCACATAGAGTTATATTGTGGAAGGACTAATCATTGGAGGACTTCTGCATTGAATGTAAGGGATCTAGATACTTCTGCATAACAGAAGCACCTTGAAGTGTTGGATCAAGGTTCCCTTAAAAGGGAGTCACAAGTAGAGAGAACAGGGGTGTGAATAAAGTTTTTAGCATGTTGGACTTCATCAGTTAGTAAACTAAGTTTGAAGTGGGTGGTTACACTATGATTGTACAAAATGTTAATGTGGTCACACTTGGAGTACTGTGTACAGTTCTTGTCATGCAGTTATAGTAAGGATGTGATTAAACCAGAAAGAGTGCAAATAAGCATTTTGAAGGATGTGTCTAGGAGTCATGGAACTGCGAGGGTAAACACCTTGGCCTTTATTCTTTGGAGCATAGAAGAATGAGGGGTGATCTCACAGCTGTAATAACAAAAATGATGAAGGGCATTGATAGGGTCGGTGGTCTTTGTTTGCAAGGTTGTGGAGAAGAAAACTACAGGATATAGTATTACGGTTAGAGTGAAAGGATTAATAAGAACCTGAGATATCGGTTATGTATACATGAAGGATGTTGAGTATATTGAACGAGCTAGCAGGGGAAGTGGGTGAGGCATGTACATTAGACACATTTATGAAGTACGTGGACAGGTATGAAGATGATGAGAATTCATAGGAATATGGGAAAGTGCTGGAAAACGGGATCAGCTTGAGAATACATTTTAGTCGGTATGATCAAGCATAGCCAAAGGGATACCTTCCCTGCTGTATAACTCAATGACTCTATGATTGAGAGACAGTGATCAGTGTACAGATATATGCCAAAAGAAAGGGACATAGAAATGTGTGTCTGTGCACAAATATCTGTTCCACAAAAACTGATACCCGAAAAAGTATAACCATAACAAGTGGATGCTTGATAATACAGAGAAGAAAATAGAGGGGTGTGAGAAATGTTTTATATTGTACACTACCTACACCACTAATAGGTAGGGCTAACTTAAGCAACCCCTCGTAGTCTACACCGCTGAATATACTTAGCAACTTCTGCGTGGTCCCTGAAGCAGGCGATCAACTGTGGACCTGCTAGGGTGGAGGTCCTTGGTGCTGGTTCAGCTGCTCGGCCTGAAGGTGGGACCCAGGCGAGTAGTCTGCCCAAGAAAGAACTTGCCCACCTATCACCCCCTCCCAGTCCAGCTGGTAGGGGCGAGGCATCCAATCCGACATTTACATGACCCTAACCTTTTCGTCAGGTGACCTTCAGCAATTGGCCTCTGCCTCCTTAGGGACAATGCATTCTATTAATCTTACAACCAAACAATGTGAAAAAAACATTCTTTAAAGACAAGGTGATTAATTACTTTTACACAAATCAGCACTTTTGGTTTGCTTTCAGACCATTTAATCAGGTAGACCAAGAATCACATTGTTCTACCCTTATCTAATATCAAGGGTCAATTTGCCCAACATGCAGGTAGACCTTCAAAACAGGACAAACCCACAAATTTCTAAATGTTAACCATTTCCTTGCTGTGTCCATTTTTCAGATCCACACATCTCACCCGTACACTTACCAATACAATATCCCACTGAGAGAGACAGGGGCTGACAAAAACTGGTCAGCATACAATATCTCCCCAAGAGACTGGGATTGAGAGACATCGGTTGCTGTGCAGATATTTCTGAGAGAGAGAGAGAGAGAGAAAGAGAGAGAGATATACTGCGAGACACTGGTCACTGCAGAGATATCACCCTGAAAGAGAAGGACTGAGAGACACCAGTGAAGGATACTGTAGGTCTTGCAGGGATCGCTGGTCTATGTTTCTTTGCCCATTGTAAATGAGGACGCTGCTCAGAAGGATAGCCAGTGAATAGATTAAATTATCATTCTGGCTGTCTCCCTGCATGTACAAAGTTTGTAGGATAGATGAGCAGTTAGTGAGAACTCTTGCTCTGAGATCAGTCTAATAGATAACCGTCCCATTTCTGGATATTTCCTGCTCGGTGTTTACAGAGATTGGTGGGTGAGGCTTCCCTCCACAGCATCTTTCCTGTCAATACCACCAGTGGCAGATGTATGGCCAAGGGAAGCCTCGCCCAGTGCTCACCACCACAGTGCTGGGGGATATCACACTGTCGTGGTACCTTAACATCATTTTCATTT